>NC_141873.1:268626269-268929299 GCF_056163025.1 Triticum urartu
TCTCCGATGGTGTTTGTTGAGTTGGCATAGATCGAGATTAGTATTTGTCACTCCGTGTATCGGAAAGGTATCTCTAGGTCCTCTCGGTAATGCACATCACTATGAGCCTTGCAAGCAAATGTTTCTAATGAGTTAGCCACTGGATGATGCATTACGGAACGAGTAAGGAGACTTGCTGGTGACGATATTGAACTAGGTATGATGATACCCACGATTGAATCTCAGGCAAGTAACATACCAATAAAGATCTTCGTAGTATGTTGTTATGCGGTTTGACCGATAAAGATCTTCATAGTATATGTAGAAGCCAATATGAGCATCCAAGTTCCGCTATTGGTTATTGACCGGAGATGTGTCTCGGTCATGTCTACATAGTTCCCGAACCCGTAGGGTCCGCACGCTTATCGTTTGATGACGGTTTTTATTATGAGTTTCGTGTTTTGATGAACTGAAGTTTGTTTGGAGTCCCGGATGAGAAGCCGGACATGACGAGGAGTCTCAAAATGGTCGATACATAAAGATTGATATATTGGAAAGTTATGTTTGGACACCGGAATGGTTTTGGATAGGTTCGGGCATTTTTCGGAGTACCGGGGGGTTACCGGAACCCCCCGGGGGGTTAATGGGCCTTCATGGGCCCTAGTGGAAGAGGGGAGGCGGCGGCGAGGTGGAGGCGCCCCCCACCCCCAAGCACAATCTGAATTGGGTTAGGGTTGGGGGCGCCCCCCTTTCCTTCTCTCCCTCTCCTCTTTCCCCCCTTCTCCTTGTAGGAATAGGAAAGGGGGGCAATCCTACTTGGACTGGGAGTCCAAGTAGGACTCCCCCCCTTGGCGCGCCGCACCTATGGCCGGCCTCCTCTCCTCCCCCTTTTATATAGGTGGGGAGGGGGCACCCCAAAGACACACAAGTTAATATTTTAGCCGTGTGCGGTGCCCCCCTCCATAGTTACACACCTCGATCATATCGTTGTAGTGCTTAGGCAAAGCCCTGCGTCGGTAACTTCACCCTCATCGTCACCATGCCATCGTGCTGATGGAACTCTCCCTCGGCCTCAACTAGATCAAGAGTCTGAGGGACGTCATCGAGCTAAATGTGTGCTAATCGCGGAGGTGTCGTGCGTTCAGTACTTGGATCGGTTGGACCGCGAAGACGTTCGACTACATCAACCGTGTTACTAAACGCTTCTGCTTTCGGTCTATGAGGGTACGTAGACACATTCTCCCCTCTCATTTCTATGCATCTCCTAGATAGATCTTGCGTGATCGTAGGTAAATTTTTTGACATGTTGTGTTCCCCAACAGTGGCATCCAAGCCAGGTCTATGCCTAGATGTTATATGCATGAGTAGAACACAAAGAGTTGTGGGCGATAATAGTCATACTGCTTACCAGCAATGTCATATTTTGATTCGGCGGTATTGTTGGATGAAGCGGCCCAGACCGACATTACATGACCGTGTTCATGAGACTAGTTCTACCAACGTGCTTCGCACACAGGTGGCTAGTGGCTGGCTGTTTCTCCAGCTTTAGTTGAATCGAGTTTGACTACGCCCGGTCCTTGTTGAAGGTTAAAACAGCACACATGACGAAAAATCGTTGTGGTTTTGATGTGTAGGTAAGAACGGTTCTTGCTAGAAGCCCGTAGCAGCCACGTAAAACTTGCAGCAACAAAGTAGAGGAGGTCTAACTTGTTTTTGTAGGGCATGTTGTGATGTGATATGGTCAAGATGTGACGATATATAAATTGTAGTATGAGATGATCATGTTTTGTAAAATTTATCGGCAACTGGCAGGAGCCATATGGTTGTTGCTTTATTGTATGAAATGCAATCGCCATGTAATTGCTTTACTTTATCACTAAGCAGTAGTGATAGCCGTAGAAGCAATAGTTGGCGAGACGACAACGATGCAACGATGGAGATCAAGGTGTCAATCCGGTGAGGATGGTGATCATGACGGTGCTTTGGAGATGGAGATCAAAGGCACAAGATGATGATGGCCATATCATATCACTTATTTTTATTCCATGTGATGTTTATCATTTATGCATCTTATTTTGCTTAGTAAGATGGTAGCATTATAAGATGATCTCTCACTAAATTTCAAGGTATAAGTGTTCTCCCTGAGTATGCACAGTTGCTATAGTTCATCATGTAGAGACACCATGTGATGATCGGGTTTGATAAGCTCTACGTTCACATACAATGGGTGCAAGCCAGTTTTGCACACTCAGAATACTAGGGTTAAACTTGATGAGCCTAGCATATGCAGATATGGCCTCGGGACACTGAGACCGAAAGGTCGAGCGTGAATCATATAGTAGATATGATCAACATAGTGATGTTCACCATTCAAAACTTCTCCATCTCACGTGATGATCGGACATGGTTTAGTTGATATAGATCACGTGATCATTTAGATGACTAGAGAGATGTCTATCAAGTGGGAGTTCTTAAGTAATATGATTAATTGAACTTTAATTTATCATGAACCTAGTACCTGATAGTATTTTTCATGTCTATGTTGTTGTAGATAAATGGCCTGTTCTACTGTTCCTTTGAATTTTAATGCGTTCCTAGAGAAAGCTAAGTTAAAAAATGATGGTAGCAACTACACAGACTAGGTCCGTAACTTGAGGATTATCCTCATAGCTGCACAGAAGAATTACGTCCTGGAATCACCGCTAGGTGCAAAGCCCACTGCAGGAGCAACACTAGATGTTATGAATGTCTGGCAGAGCAAAGCTGATGACTACTCGATAGTTTAGTGTGCCATGCTTTACGGCTTAGAATTGGGACTTCAACTATGTTTTGAACATCATGGAGCATATGAGATGTTCCAGGAGTTGAAGTAAATATTTCAAACAAATGCCCGAATTGAGAGATATGAAGTCTCCAATAAGTTCTATAGATGCAAGATGGAGGCGAATAGTTCTGTCAGTGAACATATACTCAGAATGTCTGGGTACCACAACCACTTGACTCAACTGGGAGCTAATCTTCCTGATGATAGTGTCATTGACAGAGTTCTTCAATCACTGCCACCAAGCTACAAAAGCTTCGTGATGAACTATAATATGCAAGGGATGGATAAGACAATTCCCGATCTCTTCGCAATGTTAAAGGCTACAGAGGTAGAAATCTAGAAGGAGCATCAAGTGTTGATGGTGAACAAGACAACTAGTTTCAAGAATAAGGGAAAAGGGAAGAAGGGGAACTTCAAGAAGAACAACAAGCAAGTTGCTGCTCAAGTGAAGAATCCCAAGTCTGGACTAAGCCTGAGACTGAGTGCTTCTACTGCAAAGGGACTGGTCACTAGAAGCGGAACTGCCCCAAGTGTTTGGCGGATAAGAAGGATGGCAAAGTGAAAGGTATATTTGATATACATGTTATTGATGTGTACCTTAGTAATGCTCGCAGTAGTGCCTGAGTATTTGATATTTGCTTTGTTGCTCATATTTGCAACTCAAAATAGGGGCTACGGATTAAGCGAATATTGGCTAAGGACGAGTTGACAATGCGCGTGGGAAATGGTTCCAAAGTTGATGTGATCGCGGTCGGCACGCTACTTCTACATCTACCTTCGGGATTAGTATTAGACCTGAATAACTGTTATTTGTTGCCAGTGTTAAGCATGAACATTATATCTGGATCTTGTTTGATGTGATATGGTTATTCATTTAAATCAGAGAATAATGGTTGTTCTACTTATATGAGTAATATCTTTTATGCTCATGCACCCTTGATGAGTGGTCTATTTTTATTGAATCTCGATAATAGTGATACACATATTCATTGTATTGAAGCCAAAAGATATAAGTTTAATAATGATAGTGCAACTTATTTGTGGCACTACCGTTAAGGTCATATTGGTGTCAAGCGCATGAAGAAACTCCATGTTGATGGGCTTCTGGAATCACTTGATTATGAATCACTTGATGGTTGCGAACCAAGCCTCTTGGGCAAGATGACTAAGACTCCGTTCTCCGGAACAATGGAGCGAGCAACAGACTTATTGGAAATAATACATACTAATGTATGTGGTCCGATGAGTGTTGATGCTCGTGGCGGGTATCGTTATTTTCTAACCTTCACAGATGATTTGAGTAGATATGGGTATATCTACTTGATGAAACATAAGTCTGAAACATTTGAAAAGTTCAAAGAATTTCAGAGTGAAGTGGAAAATCGTCGTAACAAGAAAATTAAGTTTCTACGATCTGATCGTGGACGTGAATATTTGAGTTATGAGTTTGGTCTTCATTTGAAACAAAGCAGAATACTTTCACAACTCACGCCACTTGTAACACCACAGCGTAATGGTCTGTCCGAACATCTTAACCACACTTTATTAGATATGGTGCGATCTATGATGTCTCTTACTGATTTACCACTATCGTTTTGGGGTTATGCTTTGGAGACGGTTGCATTCACGTTAAATAGGGCACCATCGAAATCCGTTGAGACAACACCATATGAAATGTGGTTTGGCAAGAAACCCAAGTTGTCTTTTCTTAAAGTTTGGGGCTGCGATGTTTATGTGAAAAAGCTTCAACCTGATAAGCTTGAACCCAAATCGGAGAAATGTTTCTTCATAGGATACCCAAAGGAGACTATTGGGTACACCTTCTATCACAGATCCGAAGGCAAGATATTCATTGCTAAGAATGGATCCTTTCTAGAGAAGGAGTTTCTCTCGAAAGAAGTGAGTGGGAGGAAAGTAGAACTTGATGAGATAACTATAGCTTCTTCCTTATTGGAAAGTAGTTCATCACAAAAATCAGTTCAAGTGATTCCTACACCAATTAGTGAGGAAGCTAATGACGATGATCATGAAACTTCTGATTAAGTTACTAGCGAACCTCGTAGGTCAACCAGAGCAAGATCTGCACCAGAGTGGTATGGTAATCCTATTCTGGAGGTCATGTTACTTGACCATGACGAACCTACGAACTATGAGGAAGCGATGATGAGCCCAGATTCCGCAAAATGGCTAGAGGCCATGAAATCTAAGATGGGATCCATGTATGAGAACAAAGTGGGGACTTTGGTTGACTTGCCCGATGATCGGCAAGCCATAGAGAATAAATGGATCTTCAGGAAGAAGACTGACGCTAACGGTAATATTACTGTCTACAAAGCTCGACTTGTTGCGAAAGGTTTTTGACAAGTTCAAGGAGTTGACTATGATGAGACCTTCTCACCTGCAGCGATGCTTATGTCTATCCGAATCATGTTAGCAATTGCCACATTTTATGATATGAAATTTGGCAAATGGATATCAAAACTACATTCCTTAATGGATATCTCAAAGAAGAGTTGTATATGATGCAACCAGAAGGTTTTGTCGATCCAAAAGGTGCTAACAAAGTGTGCAAGCTCCAGCGATCCATTTATGGACTGGTGCAAGCCTCTCGGATTTGGAATATACGCTTTGATAGTGTGATCAAAGCATGTGGTTTTATACAGACATTTGCAGAAGCATTTATTTACAAGAAAGTGAGTGGGAGCTCCGTAGCATTTCTGATATTATATGTGGATGACATATTGTTGATCAGAAATGATACTGAATTTCTGAATAGCATAAAAGGTTACTTGAATAATAATTTTTCAACGAAATACATCGGTGAAGCTGCTTATATATTGGGCATCAAGATCTATAGAGATAGATCGAGACGCTTAATTGGACTTTCACGAAAGCACATACCTTGATAAAGTTTTGAAGAAGTTCAAAATGGATCAGTCAAAGAAAGGGTTCTTGCCTGTGTTACAAGGTGTGAAGTTGAGTCGGACTCAATGCCCGACCACTTTAGAAGATAGAGAGAAAATGAAAGTCATTCCCTATGCCTCAGCCATAGGTTCTATCATGTATGCAATGATGTGTACCAGACCTGATGTGTGCCTTGCTATTAGTTTAGCAGGGAGGTACCAAAGTAATCCAGGAGTGGATCACTGGACAGCGGTCAAGCCTAAAGTACCTGAAAAGGACTAAGGATATGTTTCTCGTTTATGGCGGTGACAAAGAGCTCATCATAAACGGTTATGTCGATGCAAGCTTTGACACTGATCCAAATGACTCTAAGTCACAAACCGGATACGTATTTTTATTGAATGGTGGAGCTGCAGTTGGTGCAGTTCTAAGTAGAGCGTCGTGCGGGATCTACGTGTGAAGCGGAGTACATAGCTACTTCGGAAGCAGCAAATGAAGGAGTCTGGATGAAGGAGTTCATATCCGATCTAGGAGTAATACCTAGTGCATCGGGTCCAGTGAAAATCTTTTGTGACAATACTGGTGCAATTGCCTTGGCAAAGGAATCCAGATTTCAGAAGAGAACCAAGCACATCAAGATACGCTTCAATTACATCTGTGATCAAGTCAAGGAGGGAGATATAGAGATTGGCAAGATACATAAGGATCTGAATGTTGCAGACCCGTTGACTAAGCCTCTCTCAGGAGCAAAACATGATCAGCACCAACACTCCATGGGTGTTAGAATCATTACAATGTAATCTAGATAATTGACTCTAGTGCGAGTGAGAGACTGAAGGAAATATGCCCTAGAGGCAATAATAAAGTTGTTATTTATATTTCCTTATATCATGCTAGAATTGTATTAACCAGAAACTTAGTACATGTGTGAATACATAGACAAACAGAGTGTCCCTAGTATGCCTCTACTTGACTAGCTCGTTAACAAAGATGGTTAACACTACTGCAGGATGCTGCTAACGTGACACTACGATCAGAGACCCTTTCACGAAACTGTGTGCGATGCATTAATCACAAACGGGGATGTAAAAAACCATCAAAAAAGGTACAAAACATTTTCAATGGAGGATGCATCAAACACGGTTCATATTTTAGTTGCGTGTGCGATCCAGGGCATACGGTTCAGTCCAATGAATTGTTTGTGATGAGGCGGAACAAAAGAAACAGGCAGCCTAATGAAGGCGTGTGCGATATTGAGCATAGGGTTCACTCGGATGAACTGTTTGTGATTAGGCAACACAAAAGAAACGGGTAGCCAGATGAAGGTGTGTGCGATATACAGCATACGGTTCACTCAGATGACCTATTTGTGATTAGGTAACACAAAAGAAACGGTCAGCCAGATCAAGGTGTGTGTGATTGAGGGCATACGCTCCAGAAGGATTAACTGTCTGCGATTAGGCAACAGAAAAAAAACGGGTAAGCCAGATCAAAGTGTCTGCGATCGATGGCATACACTTCACATGGATGAACTGTTTGCGATTAGCCACAACAAACTGAAAGAGTTAGATTGATCAACGTGTGTGCGCTAGACGGGCACACCCATTCTAATTAAAAGAAGCATGCGCGATGGTAATAACGAGCGCGCACGGTTGTTGGAACAAGACGTGTGCTGACATTGCCTATTGCGGTGCACCCTATGGTGCAAACGCCACGTACGCGACCGAGAAGGCGTGCATGCCCATGTCACGCGGCCGAGAAGGCGTGCGTGCCCATGTTACGCGGCCGAGAAGGCATGCGTGCTCACGTTACGCCTTCTGGGAATAGTGCCGCACTTATAACCGTAAGTAAATTTTGAGCATGCGTCCCGTCACATTCCAAATTGCAAACATGTTCACACTGATCAAAACCTAAACAATTTCCCACTTAGGAGCATATTACTACTCGGTTATAAATACTACTACTCCAAGAGATTGCCTCCTCAACTCCTCATCCACAAAATGTCAAAAACAAACAAGTCATTCATCATCGTTCCCTTGCGTCAGCCATGGCATGTGTGAGTTCTGGGTCGAGAGATTGCCACCAAGGAGAGGCGATCCTGGAAGTGGAAGCACGAGAGATGTCCCGTCTTCCGCAAAAGCAGCCAACATGTCTTGCCGCACAGCCGAAGCAGCATGGACGACCCGCCGAGCCGTCGATGCAGCAGAGTGGTCCAGCCACCCCACGGAAGCAGAAGAGATGTCCTGCCACGCCGCGAATGCACCAGAGATGTCCTCCCGCGCCGCGGTGGCTTGGGAAAATGTCTCGCAAGCAGGCGACATGTATTACAGGCGCATGCGTACCCTCGTCCTTGGGCAGATGGGTCAGATCACCAGGTGGGCGAGAGTGCAGGATGACCTGAAAGCCTTGTTTAAACAGTCTACCGACGTCATCCGGCAACTAAATGAGAGCAATGTGAAGCTCCGGGCCGAGCGCGACTTGCTGAGGGGGAAGATCATCGGAAGTGCGAAGCAGTAGGAGCAGACCACTGCCTTGTTGAAGAGGACCGATGTCATCGTCGAGGAACTTATGGACGAGAATGCCATGCTGCACATCGAGCGCAGAAGGCTGGTGGAGGAATCTGTGGATGCTCTCAACCAGCATCTTGAGGACAAGAAAGAGCTCATCGCCGTCCGCCGCGGAGACTAGTTCTCGCGGCCTGCAGCAACGCATCTAGAAAGTAGAGATCAGTTAGCCAGATCGTTGCCTTCCTTCTTCTTTTGCCCTTGTGTATATCGGGCGTTGCCGCATGTGGCTTTTTTATTATGTTTATAAATATACAAGACAATTATTACCAATGTCATCGTCCTTATATTCATCATGCTTGCTATAAGTTGCAGTCGATGTTATATAGGTCCGTCAGATCTTATATCAAGATCCGTGCAAAACTTTCTTTTCAGATTTTCATTTTTCTCTCTTAAATCTTAGTCAAGTGAGACATATAGCCATGCCGTAGAACAGGTGCTCGGGCACCATTAATGGATACGTTGGGAGGGAGGTGCGCGGCGGGTAGCGGTCAAGAGGGCTCTCCTCCCGATGAGAACGCGCAGGGGTCTGATCGCACGCCTCCCGTACTCAAATAGCTACCCCGCATGACAACTCTTAGCCAATAAAAAAAGGGGACGCGTGGCTGCACGTAATTGGTAAGTCGAACGCCCACGGTTTCAATAATACTTGTGTTTCCGATTTGTAACATGACAGCATTTGTTCCAAAATAACTTTGTTGATTCTTAATGTGTGCGCCTTCGCAAATCGTACTGAAAAATTACCACAACATGTTGGTGCCATGTCATGAGAACATGCCAAGTTTCATGATTTTCAGGCGTGTTTTGGAATTACAGGAATTAAAAAACCAAGTTTCTCAATCTTTCCAGCCGAGCCACGACGCCCAAATATTTGAATTTCACTCCCATCTCTTGCATGGGACCTAGAAATTCACCCAAGGAAACACATGTGATTTTTCAAGCAACTTTGGTGCACTAGAGCATGTGCTTGTAGTTCAAATTTGAATTATGCACATTAAATGCCCATAAACGAACCCGGAATAATTCCAAAGTTTAGTGCGGTACTTCTATTTGGTCTAATCTGGCTGTGTAAAAAAATTAAGGCGGGAGAAGGTAGCGTACGTATGTCGTTTCGCACACGGAGGTGGCACGTTCTCTTTCGGAACCACGAGCCTTCTTGAGGGAAGCTCCAGTTTGCAAGAAGCTTACACCAAAGCTTGTCCCAATTCGTCCAAAAAAATTACCGCAGCATGTTGGTGCCATGTCATGAGACCATGCCAAGTTTCATGATTTTTAGGCGTGTTTTGGAATTACAGGAATTAAAAAACCAAGTTCTCAATCTTTCCGGCCGAGCCACGATGCCCAGATGTTTGAATTTCACTCCAATCTCTTGCATGGGACCTAGAAATTCACTCAAGGACACACATGTGATTTTTCAAACAACTTTGGTGCACTGGAGCCTGTGCTTGTAGTTCAAATTTGAATCATGCACATTAAATGCCCAAAACCACAATTAATGTATAAAACAGGCGAAAAGAACCCGGAATAATTCCAAAATTTAGCACGGTACTTCTATTTCGTCTAATCTGGATGTGTAAAAAAATTAAGGCGAGAGAAGGCAGTGTACGTATGTCGTTTTGCACACGGAGGTGACACGTTCCCTCTTGGAACCACGAGCCTTCTTGAGGAAAGCTCCGGTTTGTAATAAGATTACACCAAAGCTTGTCCCAATTCAGCCAAAAATGTACCGCAGCATGTTGGTGCCATGTCATGCGACCATGCCAAGTTTCATGACTTTCAGGCGTGTTTTGGAATTACAGTAATTAAAAAGCCAAGTTTCTCAATCTTTCCGGCCGAGCCACGACGCCCAGATGTTTGAATTTCACTCCCATCTCTTGCACGGGACCTAGAATTTCACCCAAGGACACACATGTGATTTCTTAAACAACTCCGGTGCACTGGAGCCTATGCTTATAGTTCAAATTTGAATTATGCACATTAAATGCCCAGAAACTCAGTTAATGCATAAAAAGGGTGAAACGAACCCGGAATAATTCCAAAATTTAGCACGGTACTTCTATTTGGTCTAATCTGGCTGTGTAAAAAAATTAAGGCGGGAGAAGGCAGTGTACGTATGTCGTTTCGCACACGGAGGTGACACGTTCCCTCTCGGAACCACGAGCCTTCTTGAGGGAAGCTCCGGTTTGCAATAAGCCTACACCAAAGCTTGTCCCAATTTGGCCAAATAAATTACCGCAGCATGTTGGCGCCATGACATGACACCATGCCAAGTTTCATGATTTTCTGGCATGTTTTGGATTTACAAGAATTAAAAAAAAACAAGCTTCTCAATCTTTCCGGCGGAGCCACGGCGCCTAGATGTTTGAATTTCACTCCCATCTCTTGCATGGGACCTAGAAATTCGCCCAAGGACACACATCTGATTTTTCAAACAACATTGATGCACTGGAGCATGTGCTTGTAGTTCAAATTTGAAATATGCACATTAAATGCCCATAAACTCAATTAATGTATAAAAAGGCCAAACAAACACAGAATAATTCGAAAATTTAGCACGATACTTCTATTTGGTCTAATCTGCTAGTGTACTAAAATTAAGGGGGAGAAGGCAGTGTACGTATGTCGTTTCGCACACAGAGGTGGCACGTTCCCTCTCAGAACCACGAGCGTTCTTGAGGGAAGCTCCGGTTTCCAAGAAGCTTACACCAAAGCTTGTCCAAATTCGGCCAAAAAAATAACGTAGCATGTTGGTGCCATGTAATGAGACCATGCCAAGTTTCATGATTTTCAGGCGTGTTTTGGAATTACAGGAATTAAAAAACCAAGTTTCTCAATCTTTCCGGCCGAGCCACGATGCCCAGATGTTTGAATTTCACTCCCATCTCTTGCATGGGACCTAGAAATTCACCCAAGGACACACATATGATTTTTCAAACAACTTTGGTGCACAGGAGCACGTGCTTGTAGTTCAAATTCGAATTATACACATTAAATGCGTAGAAACTCAATTAATGTATAAAAAAGACCAAACGAACTCGGAATAATTCCAAAATTTAGCATGATACTTCTATTTGTTCTAATCTTCCTGTGTAAAAAATTAAGGCGGAAGAAGGCAGTGTACGTATGTCGTTTCGCACACTAAGGTGACACGTTCCCTCTTGGAACCAGGAGCCTTCTTGAGGGAAGCTCCGGTTTGCAATAAGCCTGCACCAAAGCTTGTCCCAATTCGGCCAAAGAAATTACCGCAACATGTTGGTGCCATGTCATGACACCATGCCAAGTTTCATGATTTTCAGGCGTGTTTTGGATTTACAGGAATTAGAAAACCAAGTTCTCAATATTTCCGGCCGAGCCACGACGCCCAGATGTTTGAATTTCACTCCCATCTCTTGCATGGGACCTAGAAATTCACCCAAGGACACACATCTGATTTTTCAAACAACTTTGGTGCACTGGAGCATGTGCTTGTAGTTCAAATTTGAAATATGCACATTAAATGCCCAGAAACTCAATTAATGTATAAAAAAGGCCAAACAAACACAGAATAATTCCAAAATTTAGCATGGTACTTCTATTTGGTCTAATCTGCCAGTGTACAAAAATTAAGGCGGGAGAAGGAAGTGTACGTATGACGTTTCGCACACGGAGGTGACCACGTTCCCTCTCGGAACCACGAGCCTTCTTGAGGGAAGCTCTGGTTTGCAAGATGCTTACACCAAAGCTTGTCCTAATTCGGCCAAAAAATTTACTGCATCATGTTGGTGCCATGTCATGACACCATGCAAAGTTTCATGATTTTCAGCCGTGTTTTGTATTTACAGGAATTAAAAAACCAAGTTTCTCAATCATTCCGGTCGAGCCACGACACCCATATGTTCGAATTTTATTCTCATTTTTTGCATGAGACCTGTAAATTCACCCAAAGACACACATGTGATTTTTCACAAACTTTGGTGCATTGGAGCATGTGCTTGTTGTTCAAATTTGAATTATGCACATTAAATGCCCAGAAACTCAATTAATGCATAAAAATGCCAAACGAACCCGGAATAATTCCAAATTTAAACACGACACTCATGTACTAGTTGCATGTTCACTATACGTAAATGTTCTAGCAATTCAAACACCATCCTTTCCCTCCGTAACAACATTTTGTCTTTCAAAACATAATGAAAAAATCAGGTATACCACAAACAGTTTACTAGAAAGAACCATGTGGGATGCGATATAAAATGTCTTGGCGCACCGTCTTGTGTGGCTTATGCAGGAAGCTTCATCGTCTATAGTCCACCACCCCCACCTAACCACACTTGCACGCTAGTTTCTCGCGGCACCGAGAGAAAATGTTTTGCCACTGCGGAAGTGCGGAGCAGGAGGAGCAGACCACTGCCTTGTTGAAGAGGACCGGCGTCATCGTCGAGAAACGTATGGACGAGATTGCCATGATGCGCATCGAGCATAGAAGGCTGGTGGAGGAATCCGTGGATGCTCTCAACCAACATCTTGAGGACAAGAAAGAGCTCGTCGCCGCCCGCCGTGGATACTAGTTCCCGCGGCCTGCAGCAACGCATCAAGAAAGTAGAGATCAGCGAGCCAGATCATTGTCTTCCTTCTTCTTTTGCCCTTGTGTATATTGGGCATTGCCGCATGTAAATATGTAAGACAAATATTATCCAATGTCGTCGTCCTTATATTCATCATGCTTGCTATAAGTCGCAGTCGATGCTATATAGGTCCGACGGATCATACAACAAGATCCATGAAAACTTTCTTTTCAGATTTTCATTTTTATCTCTTAAATCTCAAATCTCAGTCCAGTGAGACATATAGCCACGACGTAGAATAGGTGCTCGGGCGCCATTAATGGAGACGTTGGGAGGGAGGTGTGCGACGGGTAGCGGTCAAAAGGGCTCTCCTCCCAATGAGCACGCGCAGGGGTCTCATCGCATGCCTCCCGTACTCAAATAGCTACCCCGCACGGCACCTCCTAGCCAATAAAAAACTAGACGCGTGGCCGCACGTAATTGGTAAGTCGAACGCCCACGGTTTCAATAATACTTATGTTTCCGATTTGTAACGTGACAACACTTGTTCCAAAATGACTTTGTTGATTGTTGATGTGTGCGCCTTCGCAAATCGGACCGAAAAATTACCACAGCATGATGGTGCCATGTCATGAGACCATGCCAAGTTTCATGATTTTCAAGCGTGTTTTGGAATTATAAGAATTAAAGAACCAAGTTTCTCAATCTTTCCGGCCGAGCCACGATGCCCAGATGTTTGAATTTCACTCCCATCTCTTGCATGGGACCTAGAAATTCACCCAAGGACACACACGTGATTTTTCGAACAACTTTGGTGCACTGGAGCATGTGCTTGTAGTTCAATTTTCAATTATGCACATTAAATGCCCAGAAACTCAATTAATGTATAAAAAAGGCCAAATGAACCCAGAATAATTCCATAGTTTAGCACGGTACTTCTATTTGGTCTAATCTGGCTGTGTAAAAAAAATTAAGGCAGGAGAAGGCAGTGTACGTATGTCGTTTCGCACGCGAAGGTGACACGTTCTCTCTCGGAACCACGAGCCTTCTTGAGGGAAGCTCCGGTTTGCAAGAAGCTTACACCAAAGCTTGTCCCAATTCGGCCAAAAAAATACCGCAGCATGTTGGTGCCATGTCATGAGACCATGCCAAGTTTCATGATTTTCAGGTGTGTTTTGGAATTACAGGAATTAAAAAACCAAGTTTCTCAATTTTTTCGGCCGAGCCACGATGCCCAGATGTTTGAATTTCACTCCAATCTCTTGCATGGGACCTAGAAATTCACCCAAGGACACACATGTGATTTTTTAAACAATTTTGGTGCACTGGAGCTTGTGCTTATAGTTCAAATTTGAATTATGCACATTAAATGCCCATGTATAAAAAAAGCCAAACAAACCTGGAATAATTCCAAATTTTAGCACGGTACTTCTATTTGGTCTAATCTGGCTGTGTAAAAAAATTAAGGCAAGAGAAGGAAGTGTACGTATGTTGCTTCGCACACGGAGGTGACATGTTCCCTCTCGGAACCACGAGCCTTTTTGAGGGAAGCTCCGGTTTGCAAGAAGCTTAAACCAAAGCCTGTCCCAATTCGGACAAACAATTTACCGCTGCATGTTGGTGCCATGTCATGAGACCATGCCAAGTTTCATGATTTTCAGGCGTGTTTTGGAATTACAGGAATTAAAAAACCAAGTTTCTCAATCGTTCCGACCGAGCGAGGACGCCTAGATGTTTGAATTTCACTCCCATCTCTTGCATGGGACCTAGAAATTCACCAAGGACACACATGTGACTTTTCAAACAACTTTGGTGCATTGGAGCATGTGCTTGTACTTCAAATTTGAATTATGCACATTAAATGCCCAGAAACTCAATTAATGCATAAAAATGCCAAACGAACCCGGAATAGTTCCAAATTTAAATACGACACTCATGTACTAGTTGCATGTTCACTGTACGTAAATGTTCTAGCAATTCAAACACCATCCTTTCCCTCCATAACACCATTTTGTCTTTCAAAACATAATGAAAAAATCAGGTATACCACAAATATATTACTAGAAAGAATCGTGTGGGATGCGATATAAAATATCTTGGCGCACCGTCTTGTCTGGCTTACACAGGAAGCTTCATCGTCTACAGTCCACGGCCCCCGCTTGAACCACACTTGCACACCAGTTTCTCGCGGCGCCGAGCAAAAAATTTTTGCCACCGCGGAAATATCTCTCTCCCCGCCCCCTTCCTCCTACCAAAAGCCACATTTCCACTGTTCCTCCTTGCTTTTCAAGTTCAAACCTTCACTACTGCTTACTGGCAGCTCAGCCTCCTCACCGGTGACCCTTCTTCTTGTAGCACCGCCTCCTCGCCGGCTACCCTTCTTCTTGTAGCGCCGCCACCTCGCCGGCGACTCTTCTTCCTGCAGCGCCGCCTCCTCGCCGGTGACCCTTCTTCTTGTTGCGCGGCCTCCTTTCCGCCGACCCTTCTTCTGGCTGCGCGGCCTCGTCGATTTGGTCAGGTAATCCACACCCCACCCACACCATCCTCCTCCTTTCCCGTCCCACATGCCCCGACCGATGGAGCGACACCTTCCACCGAAATCACTGCCCCCCTCCTCAACTTAAGTGCCGCCCACAGCCATTTTACACGTAGTATAACGTGGAGCTGAGTACCATGTGGCTGCACGCGTGAACGAGGTCGCTATGGCTGCCATGCGTGTCAACCTCCAGATCTTGGAGGAGCACCTCGTCTTCGCGGCCACCGTCGACACTGCCACGCGGTTGTCTACTTTAAAATACAGTTCGTGATGTTTTCTCGAGGCCACCGCCAGTGCCTTCTAGTGATTTTTCCTCTGTAATGTTAATATGCAATCAGATGTTCAGTTAACAGTTTGGTCCTCTGAAATGTAATGTTTAGTTAACACTTTGGTCCAACAATTACTACATTTTGTAGTACTGTTCTCAAGCATTCTTTGTTTTGTTAAGTGTCTTATCGTCTAGTACATGTTTATATTCTGCAATGTCGTGCTCAGTTAACTATTTTGGTTCATTTAGTCTGTTGTCCATTTAACTGTTTGTTTTAGTTCGGCAATTTGATTTTCATTTGCTGTGGGTACAATTTTGTATTGTTATGCATGTGACACCAATCGAATTTGGCTGTACTCAATACATATTCTACTGATAGTACGGCAACTCTCAGTTAACCTGATCAAGATCTTCCTTATGTGTGTTGTAGGGAAACAATGGGAGACACTGCAGTTTAACATCGAGGTTTTTTCAAGCAGGTTCCTTTGGCTAATAGCACATTACTGTGCAGTTGCAGGAATCATTCTAATAGTTAGGTTTCTTAGAATTTGGTCTTGCACATGTAGGTCCTACTGTCAGAGGCTTAGACCCACTGTTCGACCCATTTTGCATATGGGGAAATGAGATGTCCATGAATATCGGTCAAGTCAAGAAACTCAGAAAGATTGTTAGGATGAAGAAACTTGGGATGAATAACAGCAAGATCTTTGTTTGCACAATGAAGAAGACATTAGTCAACTATAGGATGGTACCAACTCTTTTACCTTGTTTTTACCCCTTGCGCCATTTCAAAATTTACAACAATGATTTATGCATAGCTTTGTTTTCCGTACTTTTCAAAGCAGTTCACCGATGATTACCTCTCAAACCACCAGCATGGTCAAGAGGCGAGGAAGGTATTCATTCAACACCCACAGTACAATATTGAAGTCTTGCTGAAGAGGACGAAGGTTGGGCAGGCAATTATCCATAGCCACTGGCCTAAAGTTGCAAGGACATTCAACATCACTGAAGGCTCAATATTTGCCTTCCGCTTCTGCAGTTTCCCAGATGAGATTCATCTTTCTATTTACTGTGTATGATGCTACTTTCTAAAGGTTTTTGATGTTGCATGTGAAACTTGGTGCTGTTGTGTAATGGAGTAACTGAGTGCCGAAGATATCTGATGTAATTCGATTATGAAATCTTGGTTGCTTTTATATGGATATGGAATATCTGGCATGTTTTATAAGAAATATCAGTCCGATTAGTACATGGATTATCAATAATAGGCTAATTACCCTACTTATTGGGGTTTTCTATTCAAACGGTTACTCAGACAGCATCGTGGGCGATGAACTCAAACAACCCACACGGTTTCTAGGAAGTAGGCGTGTTCAATCAACTAACAATCACACACGGCTTCCGGCAGCGAACTGTTTGCGTTAGGCCACCTTGCACAAACGTTTCCACACAAAGAACTGTGTGGGATGTACATACCTACGGAAATGATTTTATGGGATTCACCGTGTGGGATGTACATACCTACAGAAATTATTTCTGGGATTTACCGTTTGGGATGTACATACCTACGGAAATGATTTTTGGGATTCACCGTGTGGGATGTACATACCTACGGAAATTATTTCTGGGATTCACTGTGTGGGATGTACATACCTATAGAAATGATTAGGTTTCCATGCCTCGCCCGATCACACACGGCCCCAGCCTGGGTCCCAGGCAGGCCTATCCCCGAGGATTTCTGGGTCATGTGGGAAGGACCCCCCTATCGCCCACACTCACTTGGCGGCGGTTCCAAATGTCGTCGCGGAAAGGGGTTTTAAACCGTTTGTTTAGGACGTTGTTGTACCAGTGTAAGTTTCCTAGCCATAAACATGTGTTGTCATTTGATGAGTGGGATCACATCATTAGAGAATGGTGTGATGGACAAGACCCATCCGTTAGCTTAGCATAATGATCGTTTAGTTTTTTTGCTATTGCTTTCTTCATGACTTATACATGTTCCTTAGACTATGAGATTGTGCAACTCCCGAATACCAGAGGAACACCTTGTGTGCTATCAAACGTCACAACATAACTGGGTGATTATAAAGATGCTCTACAGGTTTCTCCGATGGTGTTTGTTGAGTTGGCATAGATCAAGATTAGGATTTGTCACTCCGTGTATCGGAGAGTTAACTCTGGGCCCTCTCGGTAATGCACATCACTATGAGCCTTGCAAGCAAATGTGTCTAATGAGTTAGCCACGGGATGATGCATTACGGAACGATTCAAGATACTTGCTGGTGACGAGATTGAACTAGGTATGATGATACCGACGATCGAATCTCGGGCAAGTAACATACCGATGACAAAGGGAACAACGTATGTTGTTATGCGGTTTGACCGATAAAGATCTTTGTAGAATATGTAGGAGCCAATATGAGCATCCAGGTTCCGCTATTGGTTATTGACCGGAGATGTGTCTCGGTCATGTCTACATAGTTCTCGAACCCGTAGGGTCCACACGCTTAACGTTCGATGACGATTTGTATTATGAGTTTTGTGTTTTGATGAACCAAAGTTTGTTCGGAGTCTCGGATGAGATCACAGACATGACGAGGAGTCTCAAAATGGTCGAGACATAAATATTGATATATTGAAAGGTTATGTTTGGACAACGGAATGGTTTCGGATAGGTTCGGGCATTTTCTGGAGTACCGGGGGGTTACCGGACCCCCCCCCCCGGGGGGGGGGGGGTTAATGGGCCTTCATGAGCCCTAGTGGAAGAGAGGAGGTGGCGGCCAGGTGGTGACATTGGAGTATCTAGGTGACATTAGGGTTGATGTGTGTCTTAAGGTGTTGTTTTAGTACGAACTCTAGGGCTGTTTGTGACACTTATAGCAATAGCCCAATAGATCGATCAGAAAGAATAACTTTGAGGTGGTTTCTTACCCTATAATAATCTCTTCGTTTGTTCTCCGCTATTTGTGACTTTGGAGTGACTCTTTGTTGCACTAGTGAAGGTATGATCCTTAGGCCTTGTTTCCAAGCATTGCAATACTGTTTTCACTCACTTTTACCATTTACTACCTTGCTGTTTTTATATTTTCAGATTACAAAAACCTATATCTACCATACATATTGCACTTGTATCACCATCTCTTCGCCAAACTAGTGCACCTATACAACTTACCATTGTGTTGGGTGTGTTGGGGACACAAGAGACTCTTTGTTATTTGGTTGCAGGGTTGTTTGAGAGAGACCATCTTCATCCAACGCCTCCCATAGATTGATAAACCTTAGGTCATCCACTTGAGGGAAATTTGCTACTGTCCTACAAACCTCTGCACTTGGAGGCCCAACAATGTCTACAAGAAGAAGGTTGCGTAGTAGACATCATAGGAGAACCACGCAACACTACGTGAATGACACTTGCACACAAATAACAAATACTCGCAACCCGACGTATTAAAGGGGTTGTCAATCCTTTTCGGGTAACGGCGCCAAAAATTGGCAAATAGACGGGATAAAGATTGTGATAGATTGATAAATGCAAATAAAAGCAAATAAAATTCAGCGAGGTATTTTTGGGTTTTTTGGATTAATAGATCTGAAAATAACTGCAAATAAAATAGATCGCGATGGCATATATAATGAGGAAGAGACCCGGGGGGAGTAGATTTCACTAGTGGCTTCTCTCGAGAAAAATAACAACGGTGGGTAAACAAATTACTATTGGGCAATTGATAGAACCTCAAATAATCATGACAATATCCAGGCAATGATCATTATATAGGCATCACGTCCAAGATTAGTAGACCGACTCCTGCCTGCGTCTACTACTATTACTCCACACATCGACCGCTATCCTGCATGCATCTAGTGTATTAAGTTCATGGACAAACGGAGTAATGCAATAAGAACGATGACATGATGTAGACAAGATCTATTTATGTATAAATAGATCCCATCTTGTTATCCTTAATGGCAACGATACATAAGTGTTGGTTCCCCTTCTGTCACCCGGATCAAGCATCGTAAGATCGAACCCATCACAAAGCACCTCTTCCCATTGCAAGATAAATAGATCAAGTTGGCCAAACAAAACACAAATATCAGAGAATAAATACGAGGATATAAGTAATCATGCATATAAGAGATCAAAAGACTCAAATAACTTTCATGGATACAAACAAAGTTCTGATCATAAACTCAAAGTTCATCGGATCCCAACAAACACACCGCAAAAAGAGTTACATCAAATGGATCTCCAACAGACCATTGTATTGAGAATCAAGAGAGAGAGGAAGCCATCTAGCTACTAACTATGGACCCGGAGGTCTACAAAAGACTACTCATGCATCATCGAAGAGGCACCAATGAGGATGATGAACTCCTCCGTGATGGTGTCTAGATGGGATCTGGTGTTTCTGGAACTTGCGGCGCCTGGAATTGATTTCGTCCACTCCCCTTGGGATTATGGAATATTGGGGTATTTATAGAGCAAAGAGGCGGTGTGGGATGCCACCGAGGTTGTCACAACCCACCGAGGTGACAAATTAAGACCATCGCTCATCCCCGACCGCCACTCATAAGGAAAGCAATCAAAGAACACCCCATGCTTCAAATTTTTCACACAACGTTTACCATACGTGCATGCTACGGGACTTGCCAACTTCAACACAAGTATTTCTCAATTCCACAATTACTCAACTAGTACAACTCTAATATTACCACCTTTATATCTCAAAACAACTATCAAGAATCAAACTTCTCATAGTATTTAACACACTCTATATGAAAGTTTTTATTATACCCGTCTTAGATGCCTATGATATAAGGACTAATTTTATAGCCAAAGCAAATTACCATGCTGTTCTAAAAGACTCTCAAAATAATTTAAGTGAACCATGAGAGATAAATAATTTCTATAAAATAAAACCACCACCGTGCTCTAAAAAGATATAAGTGAAGCACTAGAGCAAAATTTATCTAGCTCAAAAGATATAAGTGAAGCACATAGGATATTCTAATAAATTCCGATTCATGTGAGTCTCTCCAAAAAGGTGTGTACAGCAAGGATGATTGTGGTAAACTAAAAAGAAAAGACTCAAATCATAAAAGACGCTCCAAGCAAAACACATATCATGTGGTGAATAAAAATATAGCCTCAAGTAAAGTTACTGATAGATGAAGACGAAAGAGGGGATGCCTTCCGGGGCATCCCCAAGCTTAGGATTTTGGTTGTCCTTGGCTCTTACCTTTGGGTGCCTTGGGCATCCCCAATGTTAGGCTCTTGCCACTCCTTGTTCCAAAATCCATCAAATCTTTACCAAAAAACTTGAAAACTTCACAACACAAAACTCACCAGAAAATCTCATGAGCTCCGTTAGTATAAGAAAACAAACCACCAATTTAAGGTAATGTAATAGACTCATTATTTATTTATATTGGTGTTAAACCTACTGTATTCCAACTTCTCTATGGTTCATACCCCCCGATACTAGCCATAGATTCATCAAAATAAGCAAACAACACACGAAAAATATAATCTGTCAAAAATAGAACAATCTGTAGTAATCTGTAGGTTTCGTATACTTCTGTAACTCCAAAAATCCTGAGATATTAGGAAGTCCTAAATAATTTGTATGTTGATATACTACAGTTGGAATTGGTATTTTATCGCTCTCTGGTAAAAAATGAAAATTATTCTCGTGAGCACATACTTTCTGTTTTTTTCAGCAAGATCAAATAACAATCACCCAAGAAGATCCTAAAGGCTTTACTTGGAACAAAGACTAATTAAAACATAAAAAACACAATCATAATAGAGGATAGATGATTTATTTATAACTAAACAGGAACAAAAATAAAATTGGGTTGCCTCCCAACAAGCGGTATCGTTTAACGCCCCTAGCTAGGCATAAAAACAAGAATAGATCTAGGTATTGCCCTCTTTGGTATTTATCTTCTTAATGGAGTTGTGATCGGATCCGAGAGGTTCCTTACGTTTCCCTTCATGCTCGAATATTTTTAGATCTAGAGCATCCAACCGCTTATTGCAAAGAGTGATCAACGTATTCGTACAATGAAGGTTCCCAACAACATTTTTAAGAGCCTAAATAGATTTTTGCAATTCGCACAATTTCTCTAAAATTTGGGTTCCTTCTTGAGTAAGATGTAGTTCCTTTTGTGGGGGAAGTACTCCTACTATTCCCTCTATAATTTCATAAGCAATATTGGGATCAATTTCAATAAAATTCCCTTTAGCGGCAAAACCCAAGAGTTGTCTATGGGATATTGATATGTCTCCAACGTATCTATAATTTTTGATTGCTCCATGCTATATTATCTACTGTTTTGGACTATATTGGGATTTATTTTCCACTTCTATATTATTTTTGGGACTAACCTATTAACCGGAGGCCCAGCCTAGAATTGCTGTTTTTTGCCTATTTCGGTGTTTCGGAGAAACAGAATATCAAACGGACTCCAAACGGAATGAAATCTTCGGAAACGTGATTTTCTCATCAGATAAGATCCAGGAGACTTGGACCCCCCATCAAGAAAGCCATGAGGTGGTCACGAGGGTGGGGGGCGCCCCCCCCTAGGGCGCTCCCCCCTGCCTCGTGGGCCCCTCGAAACTCCACCAACGTACTTCTTCCTCCTATATATACCTACATACCCCCAAACGATTAGATACGGAGCCAAAAACCTAATTCCACCGCTGCAACTTTCTATATCCACGAGGTCCCATCTTGGGGCCTGTTCCGGAGGTCCACCGGAAGGGGAATCGATCACGGAGGGCTTCTACATCATCATCCAAGCCTCTCCGATGAAGTGTGAGTAGTTCACCTCAGACCTACGGGTCCATAGTTAGTAGCTAGATGGCTTCTTCTCTCTTTTTGGATCTCAATACAATGTTCTCCCCCTCTCTTGTGGAGATCTATTCGATGTAATCTTCTTTTTGTGGTGTGTTTGTTGAGATCGATGAATTATGGGTTTATGATCAAGTCTATCTATGAATAATATTTGAATCTTCTCTGAATTATTTTATGTATGATTGGTTATCTTTGCAAGTCTCTTTGAATTATCAGTTTGGTTTGGCCTACTAGATTGGTTGTTCTTGCCATGGGAGAAATGCTTAGCTTTGGGTTCGATCTTGCAGTGTCATTTCCCAGTGACAGAAGGGGCAGCAAGGCATCTTGTATTGTATTGTATTGTATTGTTGCCACCGAGGATAACAAGATGGGGTTTTTATCATATTGCATGAAACTATCCCTCTACATCATGTCATCTTGCTTAAGGCGTTACTCTGCTTTTAACTTAATACTCTAGATGCATGCTGGATAGCGGTCGATGAGTGGAGTAATAGTAGTAGATGTAGAATCGTTTCGGTCTACTTGTGTCGGACGTGATGCCTATATACATGATCATACCTAGATGTTCTCATAACTATGCTCAATTATGTTAATTTCTCAACAGTAATTTGTTCACCCACCGTAGAATACTTATGCTCTTGAGAGAAGCCACTAGTTAAACCTATGGCCCCGAGTCTCTTTCTCATCATATCAATCTCCGTCACTTTATTATTGCTTGGCTTTTACTTTGCCTTTTACTTTTTACTTTGCATCTCTATACCAAAAATATTACTTATCATCTCTATCAGATCTCACTTTTGTAAGTGACCGTGAAGGGATTGGCAACCCCTAAGCGCGTTGGTTGCGTTGAGCTATTGTTTTTGTGTAGGTACATGGGACTCGAGCGTAGCCTCCTACTGGATTGATACCTTGGTTCTCAAAAACTGAGGGAAATACTTATGCTACTTTGCTGCATCATCCTCTTCTCTTCGGGGAAATCCAACGCAGTGCTCAAGAGGTAGCAAGAAGAATTTCTGGCGCCGTTGCCGGGGAGTCTGCGCAAAAATCAACATACCAAGTACCCATCACAATCCCTATCTCCCGCATTACATTATTTGCCATTTGCCTCTCGTTTTCCTCTCCCCCACTTCACCCTTGCCATTTTATTTGCCATCTCTCTCTATCTATCCTCCCTCTCTATTTGCCTCTCTTTTCCCGTTTGCTTTTTGTTTGCTCGTGTGTTAGTTTTCTTGTTTGTCGCGATGGCTCAAGATAATACTAAATTGTGTGACTTCACCAATACCAACAACAATGATTTTATTAGCACTCCGATAGCTCCTCTTACCAATGCTGAATCTTGTGAAATTAATGTTGCTTTGCTGAATCTTGTCATGAAAGATCTGTTTTCCGGCCTTCCTAGTGAAGATGCCGCTACCCATCTTAATAGCTTCATTGATTTGTGTGACATGCAAAAGAAGAAAGATGTCGATAATGATATTGTTAAATTGAAGCTATTTCCTTTTTTTCTTAGAGATCGCGCTAAAGCTTGGTTTTCATCTTTGCCTAAAAATAGTATTGATTCATGGAACAAGTGCAAAGATGCTTTTATCTCTAAGTATTTTCCTCCTGCTAAGATCATCTCTCTTAGAAACGATATTATGAATTTTAAGCAACTTGATCATGAACATGTTGCACAAGCTTGGGAGAGAATGAAATTAATGATACGTAATTGCCCTACTCATGGTTTGAATTTGTGGATGATTATACAAAAAATTTATGCCGGATTGAATTTTGCTTCTAGATATCTTTTAGATTCGGCCGCGGGAGGCACTTTTATGGAAATCACTTTAGGAGATGCTACTAAACTCCTAGATAATATTATGGTTAATTATTATCAATGGCACACTGAAAGATCCACTAATAAAAAAGTG
This sequence comes from Triticum urartu, assembly GCF_056163025.1. NCBI lineage: Eukaryota > Viridiplantae > Streptophyta > Magnoliopsida > Poales > Poaceae > Triticum > Triticum urartu. The sequence goes on from NC_141873.1 coordinate 268,650,662, forward strand.
CATGCGATAGAAGAAATTAATGTTTTGAGTGGAAAGATGGATGAACTTATGAAATTATTTTCTACTAAGAGTGTTTCTTCTGATCCTAATGATATGCCTTTGTCTACTTTGATTGAGAATAATAATGAATCTATGGATGTGAATTTTGTTGGTAGGAATAATTTTGGTAACAACGCATATAGAGGGAATTTTAATCCTAGGCCTTATCCTAGTAATCCTTCTAATAATTATGGAAATTCCTACAACAACTCTTATGGAAATTAAAATAAGATGCCCTCTGATTTTGAATCTAATATTAAAGAATTTATTACTTCGCAAAAGAATTTTAATGATATGATTGAAGAAAAATTGCTTAAGATTGATGATTTGGCTAGGAACATTGATAGAATTTCTCTTGAGGTTGATTCTTTAAAGATTAGATCTATTCCTCCTAAGCATGATATCAATGAGTCTCTCAAAGCCATGAGAATTTCCATTGATGAGTGCAAGGAAAGAACCGCTAGGACGCGTGCTATGAAAGATGCCTTTATTAAAGCGTGTTCTTCCAATTCCTATGAAAATCAAGATGAAGATCTAAAAGTTATTGATGTGTCTCCTATTAAATCTTTGTTTTGCAATATAAATCTTGATGAAACTTAATATGATCCACCCTTACCTAAAAGGCGTTCTAAAAATTCAGAGTATTTAGATCTTGATGATGAAATTGATAAAAGTGGGATTGAAAGAAATAAAACTCTAGATGTTGCTAAACCCACTATATTTGATTTCAAGGAATTTAATTATGAAAATTGCTCTTTAATTGATTTTATTTCCTTGCTGCAATCCGTGCTAAATTCTCCTCATACTTATAGTCAAAATAAAGCCTTTACCGAACATATCATTGATGCCTTGATGCAATCTTATGAAGAAAAACTTGAGTTGAAAGTTTCTATCCCTAGAAAAATTTATGATGAGTGGGAACCTACTGTTAAAATTAAAATTAAAGATTATGAGTTTTATGCTTTGTGTGATTTGGGTGCTAGTGTCTCTACTATTCCCAAAACTTTGTCTGATTTGCTATATTTCCGTGATTTTGACGATTGCTCTCTAAACTTGCATCTTGAGGATTCCACTATTAAGAAACCTATGTGAAGAATTGATGATGTTCTTATTGTTGCAAATAGGAATTATGTGCCCATAGATTTTATCGTTCTTTATATAGATTGCAATCCTTCTTGCCCTATTATTCTCGGTAGACCTTTCCTTAGAATGCTTGGTGCGATTATTGATATGAAGGAAGGGAATATTAGATTTCAATTTCCATTAAAAAGGTCATGGATTCCTCACGTCCAGCAATTTATTTTAGAATTTTTGGGGTTCCAGATCTTGCGCTAGCTACAGATTACTACAGACTATTCTATTTTTGACAGATTCTGTTTTTCATGTGTTGTTTGCTTATTTTGATGAATCTATGGCTAGTAAAATAGTTTATAATCCATAGAGAAGTTGGAATACAGTAGGTATAACACCAATATAAATAAATAATGAGTTCATTACAGTACCTTGAAGTGATCTTTTATTCTCTTTCGCTAACGGAGCTCACGAGATTTTCTACTTTAAGTTTTGTGTTTTGAAGTTTTCAAGTTTTGGGTAAAGATTTGATGGATTATGGAACAAAGAGTAGCAAGAGCCTAAGCTTGGGGATGCCCATGGCACCCCCAAGATAATCCAAGGACACCAAAAAGTCAAAGCTTGGGGATGCCCCGGAAGGCATCCCCTCTTTCGTTTACTTCCATCGGTAACTTTACTTGGAGCTATATTTTTATTCACCACATAATATGTGTTTTGCTTGGAGCGTCTTTTATGATTTGAGTCTTTGCTTGTTAGTCTACCACAATCATCCTTGCTGTACACACCTTTTGAGAGAGCCATACATAATTTGGAATTTGATAGAATACTCTATGTGCTTCACTTATATCTTTTGAGCTTGATAGTTTTGCTCTATGTGCTTCACTTATATCTTTTGAGCTTTATAGTTTTGCTCTAGTGCTTCACTTATATCTTTTAGAGCACGGTGGTGGATTTGTTTTATAGAAAGTATTGATCTCTCATGCTTCACTTAAATTATTTTGAGAGTCTTTAATAGCATGGAAATTTGCTTAATAATAATATGCTTGGTATTCAAGATTTGTAGAACTTTCTTTTGAGTGCGTTGAATACTAAGAAAATATTGATGCTTGATAATTGTTTTGAGATATGAAGATGGTGATATTAGAGTCATCCTAGTTGAGTAGTTGTGAAATTGAGAAATACTTGTGTTAAAGTTTGTGATTCCCGTAGCATGCACGTATGATGAACCGTTATGTGATGAAGTTGGAGCATGATTTATTTATTGATTGTCTTCCTTATGAGTAGCGGTCGGGGACGAGCGATGGTCTTTTCCTACCAATCTATCCCCCTAGGAGAATGCGTGTAATACTTTGCTTTGATAACTTCTAGATTTTTGCAATAAGTATATGAGTTCTTTATGACTAATGTTGAGTCCATGGATTATACGCACTTTCCTTCCTTCCACCATTGCTAGCCTCTCTAATACCGCACACCTTTCGCCGGTATCATACACCCACCATATACTTTCCTCAAAACAGCCACCATATCTACCTATCATGGCATTTCCATAGCCATTCTGAGATATATTGCCATGCAACTTTCCACCGTTTCGTTTATTATGACACGCTCCATCATTGTCATATTGCTAGCATGATCATGTAGTTGACATCGTATTTGTGGCAAAGCCACCGTTCATAATTCTTTCATACATGTCGCTCTTGATTCATTGCATATCCCGGTACACCGCCGGAGGCATTCATATAGAGTCATATTTTGTTCTAAGAATTGAGTTGTAATTGTTGAGTTGTAAGAAAAATAAAAAGTGTGATGATTATCATTTTTAGAGCATTGTCCCAAGTGAGGAAAGGATGATGGAGACTATGATCCCCCCACAAGTCGGGATGACACTCCGGACGAAAAATAAAAAAAGAGGCCAAAAAAAGGCCCAAACAAAAAATGAGAGAAAAAGAGAGAAGGTACAATGTTACTATCCTTTTACCACACTTGTGCTTCAAAGTAGCACCATGATATTCATGATAGAGAGTCTCTCATTTTGTCACTTTCATATACTAGTGGGAATTTTTCATTATAGAACTTGGCTTGTATATTCCAATGATGGGCTTCCTCAAAATGCCCTAGGTCTTCGTGAGAAAGCAAGTTGGATGCACACCCACTTAGTTTCTTTTTTTGAGCTTTCATATACTTATAGCTCTAGTGCATCCGTTGCATGGCAATCCCTACTCACTCACATTGATATCTATTGATGGGCATCTCCATAGCCCGTTGATACGCCTAGTTGATGTGAGACTATCTTCCCCTCTTTTTGTCTTCTCCACAACCACCATTCTATTCCACATATAGTGCTATATCCATGGCTCACGCTCATGTATTGCATGAAGATCAAAAAAGTTTTGAAAATGTCAAAAGTATGAAACAATTGCTTGGCTTGTCATCGGGGTTGTGCATGATTTAAATACTTTGTGTGGTGAAGATAAAGCATAGCCAGACTATATGATTTTGTAGGGATAGCTTTCTTTGGCCATGTTATTTTGAGAAGACATAATTGCTTTGTTAGTATGCTTGAAGTATTATTATTTTTATGTCAACATGAACTTTTGTCTTGAATCTTTTGGATATGAATATTCATACCACAATTAAGAAGATTTACATTGAAATTATGCCAAGTAGCACTCCGCATCAAAAATTCTCTTTTTATCATTTACCTACTCGAGGACGAGCAGGAATTAAGCTTGGGGATGCTTGATACGTCTCCAACGTATCTATAATTTTTGATTGCTCCATGCTATATTATCTACTGTTTTGGACTATATTGGGCTTTATTTTCCACTTTTATATTATTTTTGGTACTAACCTATTTACCGGAGGCCCAGCCCAGAATTGTTGTTTTTTTGCCTATTTCAGTGTTTCGGAGAAACAGAATATCAAACGGAGTCCAAACGGAATGAAATCTTCGGAAACGTGATTTTCTCATCAGATAAGATCCAGGAGACTTGGACCCCCGGTCAAGAAAGCCACGAGGTGGTAATGAGGGTGGGGGGCGTGCCCCCCTAGGGTGCGCCCCCTGCCTTGTGGCCCCCTCGAAGCTCCACCGACTTACTTCTTCCTCCTATATATACCTACGTACCTCCAAACGATCAGATACGGAGCCAAAAACCTAATTCCACCGCCGCTACTTTCTTTATCCACGAGATCCCATCTTGGGTCCTGTTCCGGGGCTCCGCCGGAAGGGGAATCGATCACGGAGGGCTTCTACATCATCATCCAAGCCTCTCTGATGAAGTGTGAGTAGTTCACCTCAGACCTACGGGTCCATAGTTAGTAGCTAGATGGCTTCTTCTCTCTTTTTGGATCTCAATACAATGTTCTCCCCCTCTCTTGTGGAGATCTATTCGATGTAATCTTCTTTTTGCGGTGTGCTTGTTGAGACCGATGAATTGTGGGTTTATGATCAAGTCGATCTATCAATAATATTTGAATCTTCTCTGAATTCTTTTATGTATGATAGGTTATCTTTGCAAGTCTCTTCCAATTATCAGTTTGGTTTGGCCTACTAGATTGGTTGTTCTTGCCATGGGAGAAGTGCTTAGCTTTGGGTTCGATCTTGCGGTGTCCTTTCCCAGTGACAGAAGGGGCAGCAAGGCACGTATTGTATTGTTGCCATCGAGGATAACAAGATGGGGTTTTTATCATATTGCATGAAACTATCCCTCTACATCATGTCATCTTGCTTAAGGCGTTACTCTGTTTTTAACTTAATACTCTAGATGCATGCTGGATAGCGGTCGACGAGTGGAGTAATAGTAGTAGATGCAGAATCGTTTCGGTCTACTTGTCTCGGACGTGATGCCTATATACATGATCATACCTAGATATTCTCATAACTATGCTCAATTCTGTCAATTGCTCAACATTAATTTGTTCACCCACTGTAGAATACTTATGTTCTTGAGAGAAGCCACTAGTGAAACCTATGGCCCCCGGGTCTCTTTCTCATCATATCAATCTCCATCACTTTATTATTGCTTTGCTTTTACTTTGCCTTTTACTTTTTACTTTGCATCTCTATACCAAAAATACCAAAAATATTATTTATCATCTCTATCAGATCTCACTTTCGTAAGTGATCGTGAAGGGATTGACAACCCCTAAGCATGTTGGTTGCGTTGAGCTATTGTTTTTGTGTAGGTACAAGGGACTCGAGCGTAGCCTCCTACTGGATTGATACCTTGGTTCTCAAAAACTGAGGGAAATACTTACGCTACTTTGCTGCATCATCCTCTCCTCTTCAGGGAAATCCAGCTCAGTGCTCAAGAGGTAGAAGATATGGTTAGCCCAACATAAAAATTATGAAGTAGAATCTTGAAATCTCCCCCTATAGTGCAACTATGGTAGGATTCCATCAACCTCTACTAAGCAGATTTTCAGTTTTATCCTTGTCTTTTTTTGAAGTGAAGAATTTCGAAATCAGGAGATGAAGGAAGGGAGAAAGGGCTAGCCATGACAGCAAAATAAACGATCTAACACACGGACACACAAGAGGCAAGCGAAAGGAAACGAACGGAAAAAGGGCGAATAAAACGACAAGGGTGAAGTGGGGGAGAGGAAAATGAGAGGAAAATGGCAAATAATGTAACGCGAGGCATAAGAGTTTGTGATGGGTACTTGGTAAGTCTTGACTTGAGCGTAGATCTCCCCGACAACGGCACCAGAAATCCTTCTTGCTACCTCTTTAGCATGTGTTGGTTTTTCCTTGAAGAGGAAAGGGTGATGCAGCAAAGTAGCGTAAGTATTTCCCTCAGTTTTTGAGAACCAAGGTTTCAATCCAGTAGGAGACTACACACAAATCACCTAGTACCTGCATAAACAAATAAGAACCTTGCAACCAACGCGATAAAGGGGTTGTCAATCCCTTCACGGCCACTTGCAAAAGTGAGATCTGATAAAGATAATAAGATAAATATTTTTGGTATCTTTTTATAGATTGGAAAGTAAATATTGCAAAATAAACGGGGACAGAAATGGATAGTTGACGGGAAACTAATATGATGTAAAGTAGATCCGGGGACCATAGGTTTCACCCATATATTACAGTGGGTGAACAAATTACTGTCGAGCAATTGATAGAAAAGCGCATAGTTATGAGAATATATGGGCATGATCATGAACATAGGCATCACCTCCGTGTCAAGTAGACCAAAACGATTCTGCATCTACTACTATTACTCCACACATCGACCGCTATCCAGCATGCATCTAGAGTATTAAGTTCATAAGAACAGAGTAACTCATTAGGCAAGATGACATGATGTAGAGGGATAAACTAAAGCAATATGATATAAACCCCATCTTTTTATCCTCGATGGCAACAATACAATACGTGCCTTGCTGCCCCTACTGTCACTAGGAAAGGACACCGCAAGATTGAACCCAAGGCTAAGCACTTCTCCCATTGAAAGAAAGATCGATCTAGTAGGCCAAACCAAACTGATAATTCTAAGAGACTTGCAAAGATATCAGATCATGCATATAAGAATTCATAGAAGAATCAAATATTGTTCATAGATAAACTTGATCATAAACCCAGAATTCATCGGATCTCGGCAAACACACCGCAAAAAGAATTACATCGAATAGATCTCCAAGTACATCGAGGAGAACTTTGTATTTAGATCCAAAGAGAGAGAAGAAGCCATCTAGCTCATAACTATGGACCCCAAGGTATGTGGTAAACTACTCACACATCATCGGAGAGGCTATGGTGTTGATGTAGAAGCCCTCCGTGATCGAATCCCCTCTGGCAGATCACCAAAAAAGGTCCCCAGATGGGATCTCACGGGTAAAGAAGGTTGCGGCGGTGGAGAAGTGGTTTCGTGGCTCCCCTCGATGTTTTCAGGGTATAAGAGTATATATAGGCGAAATAAGTAGGTCGGTGGAGCTACGAGGGGGCCATGAGGGTGGGGGCACACCTGCCCCCTGGGTGCGCTGCCCTACCTCGTGGCCACCTCGTTGCTTCCTTGACCTCCACTCCAAGTCTGCTGGATTGCGTTTGTTCCAAAAAAGATCCTTGCGAAGGTTTCATTCTGTTTGGATTCCGTTTGATATTCCTTTTTTGTGAAACACTAAAATAGGCAAAAACAACAATTTGCACTGGGCCTTCGGTTAATAGGTTAGTCCCAAAAATAAGATAATAATGCATAATGAAGCCCATTAAACATCCAAAATAGATAATATAATATCATTGAACAATCAAAAATTATAGATACCTAACATAATTTTCAATGTAATCCTCTTTGTTGTGGCATGAATGTTTAGATCCGAAGGATTCTAGACAGTAGTTTAATATTGACATAAAAATAATAATACTTCAAGCATGCTAACCAAGCAATTACGTCTTATCAAAATAACATAGCCAAAGAAAGCTTATCCCTACAAAATCATATAGTTTGGCCATTCTTAATTTTCGTCACACAAAATGCTCCCATCATGCACAACCCCGATGACAAGCCAAGAAATAGTTTCATACTTAGCCTTTTCAAACTCTTTCAACTTTCACACGATATATGAGCGTGAGCCATGGACATAGCACTATGGGTGGAATAAAATATGATGATGGAGGTTGTGTGAGAATAAAAAAAGGGAGAGAGTCTCACATTGACGTGGCTAATCAACGGGCTATGGAGATGCCCATCAATTGATGTCAATGCAAGGAGTAGGGATTGCCATGCAACGGATGCACTAGAGCTATAAATATGTGAAAGCTCAACAAAAGAAAATAAGTGGGTGTGCATCCAACTTGCTTGCTCACGAAGACCTAGGGCATTTTTAGGAAGCCCATCATTGGAATATACAAGCCAAGTTCTATAATGAAAAATTCCCACTAGTATATGAAAGTGACAAAATAGGAGACTCTCTATCATGAAGATCATGGTGCTACTTGAAGCACAAGTGTGGAAAAAGGATAGTAACATTGCCCCTTCTCTCTTTTTCTCTCATTTTTTCTTTGGGCCTTTGTTCTCTTTTTTTATGGCCTCTTTTTTTCATCTGGAATCTCAACCTGACTTGTGGGGGAATCATAGTCTCCATCATCATTTCCTCACATGGGACAATGCTCTAATAATAAAAATCATCACACTTTTATTTACTTACAACTCAAGAATTACAACTCGATACTTAGAACAAAATATGACTCTATGTGAATGCCTCCGGCGGTGTACCTGGATATGCAATGAATCAAGAGTGACATGTATGAAAGAATTATGAAGGTGGCTTTGCCACAAATACGATGTCAACTACATGATCATGCAAAGCAATATGACAATGATGGATTGTGTCATCATAAACGGAACGGTGGAAAGTTGCATGGCAATATATCTTGGAATGGCCATGGAAATGCCATAATAGGTAGGTATGGTGGCTGTTTTGAGGAAGATATAAGGAGGCTTATGCGTGATAGAGTATATCATATCACGAGGTTTGGATGCACGGACGAAGTTTGCACCAACTCTCGAGGTGAGGAAGGGCAATGCATGGTACCGAAGAGGCTAGCAATGATGGAAGGGTGTGAGTGCGTATAATCCATGGGCTCAACATTAGTCATAATGAACTCACATACTTATTGCAAAAATCTATGATTCATCAAAACCAAGCACTACGCGCATGCTCCTAGGGGGATAGATTGGTAGGAAAAGACCATCGCTCGTCCCCGACTGCCATGCATAAGGAAAGCAATCAAAGAACACCCCATGCTTCAAATTTCTCACACGACGTTTACCATACGTGCATGCTACGAGACTTGCCAACTTCAACACAAGTATTTCTCAATTCCACAATTACTCAACTACCACAACTCTAATATTACCACCTTTATATCTCAAAACAACTATCAAGAATCAAACTTCTCATAGTATTTAATGCACTCTATATGAAAGTTTTTATTATACCCATCTTGGATGCCTATCATATTGGGACTAATTTTCTAGCCAAAGAAAATTACCATGCTATTCTAAAAGACTCTCAAAATAATTTAAGTGAAGCATGAGCGATCAATAATTTCTATAAAATAAAAGCACCACCGTGCTCTAAAAAGATATAGGTGAAGCACTAGAGCAAAATTTATCTAGCTCAAAAGATATAAGTGAAGCACATAGAGTATTCTAATAAATTCCGATTCATGTGAGTCTCGCCCAAAAGGTGTGTACAGCAAGGATGATTGTGGTAAACTAAAAAGAAACACTCAAACCATACAAGACGCTCCAAGCAAAACACATATCATGTGGTGAATAAAAATATAGCCTCAAGTAAAGTTACCGATAGATGAAGACGAAAGAGGGGATGCCTTCCGGGGAATCCCCAAGCTTAGTCTTTTGGTTGTCCTTGGATCTTACCTTGGGGTGCCTTGGGCATCCCCAAGATTAGGCTCTTTCCACTCCTTGTTCTAAAATACATCAAATCTTTACCCAAAAACTTGAAAACTTCACACCACAAAACTCAACAGAAAATCATTTTTATTTATATTGGTACTGTAATGAACTCATTTTTATTTATATTGGTGTTAAACCTACTGTAATGAACTCATTTTTATTTATATTGGTGTTAAACCTACTGTATTCCAACTTCTCTACGGTTCATACCCCCTGATACTAGCCATAGATTCATTAAAATAAGCAAACAACACACGAAAAATAGAATCTGTCAAAAACAGAACAATCTGTAGTAATCTGTAGGTTTCAAATAATTCTCTAACTCCAAAAATCCTGAGAAATTAGGATGTCCTAAATAATTTGTATATTGATCTACTTCAGTTGGAATTGGTATTTTATCGCTCTCTGGTAAAAAATGCAAATTATTCTCGTGAGCGCATACTTTCTTTTTTTTCAGCAAGATCACATAACAATCACCCAAGAAGATCCTAAAGGCTTTACTTGGCACAAACACTAATTAAAACATAAAAAACACAATCATAACAGAGGATAGATGATTTATTTATTACTAAATAGGAACAAAAGGCAAGGAACAAAAATAAAATTGGGTTGCCTCCCAACAAGCGCTATCGTTTAACACCCCTAGTTAGGCATAAAAACAAGAATAGATCTAGGTATTGCCCTCTTTGGTATTTATCTTTTTAATGGAGTTGTGCTCGGATCCGGGAGGTTCCTTATGTTTCCCTTCATGCTCAGAGATTTTTAGATCTAGAGCATCCAACCGCTTATTGCAAAGAGTGATCAACGTGTTCATACAGTGAAGGTTCCAAACAATATTTTTAAGAGGCTCAATAGATTTTTGCAATTCGCAGAATTTCTCTAGAATTTGGGTTCCTTCTTGAGTAAGATGTAGTTCCTTTTGTGGGGGAAGTACTCCTACTATTCCCTCTATAATTTCATAAGCAATATTGGGATCAATTTCAATAAAATTCCCTTTAGCAGCAAAATCCAATAGTTGTCTGTGGGACATGGTTAGCCCAACATAAAAATTACGAAGTAGAATCTTGAAATCTCCCCCTATAGTGCAACTACGATAGGATACCATCATCCTATACCAAGCATCTTTTAAGTTTTCTCCGTGTCTTTGTTTGAAGTGAAGAACTTCAAAATCAGGAGACGAAGGAAGGGAGAAAGGGCTAGGCATGCCAACAAAATAAATGATCTAACACACGGACACACAAGAGGCAACGAAAGGAAATAAACGGAAAAAGGGCGAATGAAACGGCAAGGGTGAAGTGGGGGAGAGGAAAACGATAGGAAAATGGCAAATAATGTAATGCGAGGGATAAGAGTTTGTGATGGGTACTTGGAAAGTCTTCACTTGAGCGTATATCTCCCTGGAAACGGTGCCAAAAATCCTTCTTGCTAGCTCTTGAGCATGCGTTCGTTTTCCCTTGAAGAGTAAAGGGTGATGCAGCAAAGTAGCGTAAGTATTTCCCTCGGTTTTTGAGAACCAAGGTATCAATCCAGTAGCAAACTACACGTGAATCGCCTAGTACATGCACAAACAAATAAGAACCTTGCAACCAACGCGATAAAGGGGTTGTCTATCTGAGGGAGTCCTGGATTAGGGGGTGTTCGGGTAGCCGGACTATACCTTTAGCCGGACTCCAGGACTATGAAGATACAAGATTGAAGACTTCGTCCCGTGTCCGGATGGGACTTTCCTTGGCGTGGAAGGCAAGCTTGGCGATGCGGATATTCAAGATCTCCTACCATTGTAACCGACTTTGTGTAACCCTCACCCTCTCCGGTGTCTATATAAACTGGAGGGTTTTAGTCCGTAGGACAACTTCATCATACAACAATCATACCATAGGCTAGCTTCTAGGGTTTAGCCTCCTTGATCTCGTGGTAGATCTACTCTTGTACTATCCATATCATCAATATTAATCAAGCAGGACGTAGGGTTTTACCTCCATCAAGAGGGCCCGAACCTGGGTAAAACATCATGTTCCTTGCCTCCTGTTACCATCCGGCCTAGATGCACAGTTCGGGACCCCCTACCCGAGATCCGCCGGTTTTGACACCGACATTGGTGCTTTCATTGAGAGTTCCTCTGTGTCGTCGCTTTTAGGCCCGATGGCTCCTTCGATCATCAACAACGATGCAGTCCAGGGTAAGACTTTTCTCCCCGGACAGATCTTCGTCTTCGGCGGCTTTGCACTGCGGGCCAACTCGCTTGGCCACCTTGAGCAGATTGAAAGCTACGCCCCTGGCCATCAGGTCAGGTTTGGAAGCCTAAACTACATGGCTGACATCCGCGGGGACTTGATCTTCGACGGATTCGAGCCACAGCCAAGCGCGCCGCACTGTCTCGATGGGCATGATATAGCTCTGCCGCCGAACAGCGCCTTGGAGGCCGCACACGCATCGGTTCCGACCATTGATTCGGAACCTACTGCGCCGATCGAGGATCAGCGGTTGGACGCTGCCTCAGGGGCTGCGATCTCAGAGGCGATCGAGCCGAACTCCAGCCCCGCACTCCGCATGGCCCATGACTCCGAGGAGCCGGATTCCTCTCCGAACTCCGAGCCCCCCGCGCCCCTGCCGATCGAATCCGATTGGGCGCCGATAATGGAGTGCACCGCCGCGGACATCATTCAGCACTCGCCCTTCGGCGACATCCTGAATTCTCTAAAGTCTCTCTCTTTATCAGGAGAGCCCTGGCCGGACTACAGTCAGCAAGGTTGGGATACGGACGATGAAGAAATTCAAAACCCACCCACCACCCACTTCGTAGCCACTGTCGACGACTTAACCGACATGCTTGACTTCGATGCCGAAGACATCGACGGCATGGACGACGATGCAGGAGACGAACAAGAACCAGCACCTGTCGGGCGCTGGAAGGCCACCTCGTCATATGACATATATATGGTGGACACTCCAAAGGATGGAGATGGCGATGGAACAGCAGGGGACGATACCTCTAAGAAACAGCCCAAGCGCCGGCGTCAGCGGCGCCGCTCTAAATCCCGCCAAAGCAAAAATGGTGATTCCGGCACGGGAGATAATACTACTCCGGATAGCGCCGAAGAACACCCCCTCCAGCAAGATTCGGCACAGGAGGACAGAGAAGCCAGCCCTCACGAGAGGGCGGCGGACCAAGAGGTTGACGACGATAATTATACGCCTCCCTCCGAAGACGAGGCAAGCCTCGACGACAACGAGTTCGTCGTGCCAGAGGATCTCGCCGAACAAGAGCGTTTTAAACGCAGGCTTATGGCCACGGCAAGCAGCCTCAAGAAAAAGCAGCAACAGCTTAGAGCTGATCAGGATTTGCTAGCTGACAGATGGACTGAAGTCCTTGCGGCCGAAGAGTATGAACTCGAACGCCCCTCCAAGAGTTACCCAAAGCGCAGGCTGCTACCGCGACTAGAGGAGGAAGCACCTACATCACCAGCGCATGACATGGCCGACGAGCCACCTCGTGGCTGCGACAGAGAGGCCTCTTGGCCCTCCACTCAAGCCATGCCCCGACGCCGCGTCAAGCATACTAAGGCACGGGAAAATGCGCCCGACCTGCGCGACATACTGGAGGACAAGGCAAGGCAAACAAGATCGATCTACGGATCGCGCAGGCGCCCCACGGCACGTGACGGTGATCGTCACTCTGGATGCAATAAATCCGGCCGGGCCGAACTCAACAGACAAAGCTCCTTCGAGCTGCGTCGTGATATAGCCCAATATAGAGGCGCCGCACACCCACTATGCTTCACAGATGAAGTAATGGATCATAAAATCCCTGAGGGCTTCAAACCAGTAAACATTGAATCGTACGATGGCACAACAGATCCTGCGGTATGGATCGAGGATTATCTCCTTCATATCCACATGGCCCGTGGTGATGATCTACACGCCATCAAATACCTCCCACTCAAAATTAAGGGACCGGCCCGGCATTGGCTTAACAGCTTGCCAGTAGACTCAATCGGTTCTTGGGAGGACCTGGAAGCCGCATTCCTTGACAACTTCCAGGGCACTTATGTGCGACCACCGGACGCCGATGACCTAAGCCACATAATTCAGTAGCCACAGGAATCGGCCAGGCAATTCTGGACACGGTTCCTAACAAAGAAAAACCATATAGTCGACTGTTCGGACGCAGAGGCCTTAGCGGCCTTCAAGCATAATATCCGCGACGAGTGGCTTGCCCGGCACCTGGGACAGGAAAAGCCGAAATCTATGGCAGCCCTCACGACACTCATGACCTGCTTTTACGCGGGAGAAGATAGCTGGCTAGCTCGCAGCAACAACTTAACCAAGAACCCTAGTAATTCGAATACCAAGGACAAAAGTGACAGGTCGTGTCGGAACAAACAAAAGCGTCGCGTTACCAGCGACAGCAACGAGGATACGGCAGTTAATGCTGGATTCCGAGGCTACAAATCCGGTCAACGGAAAAAGGCATTCAAAAGAAATACTCAGGGCCCGTCCAGTTTGGACCAAATACTCGACCGCTTGTGCCAAATACATGGCACCCCCGAAAAGCTAGCCAATCACACCAACAGGGACTGTTGGGTGTTCAAGCAGGCAGGCAAGTTAAGAGCTGAAAACAAAGACAAGGGGCTGCATAGCGACGACGAGGAGGAGCCCAGGCCGCAGAACAACAGTGGACAGAAGGGATCTCCCCCGCAAGTGCGGGCGGTGAACATGATATACGCAACCCACATTCCCAAGAGGGAGCGGAAGCGTGCGTTACGGGAAGTATATGCGATAGAGCCAGTCGCCCCAAAGTTCAACCCATGGTCCTCCTGCCCGATCACCTTTGATCGAAGGGACCACCCCACTAGCATCCTCCACGGCGGCTTCGCCGCATTGGTTCTAGACCCAATCATTGACGGATTTCATCTCACAAGAGTCCTCAGGGACGGCGGCAGCAGCCTGAACCTGCTTTACCAGGATACAGTGCGAAAAATGGGCATAGATCCCTTGAGGATCAAGCCCACCAAAACAACCTTTAAAGGCGTCATACCAGGTGTAGAAGCCAACTGTACAGGCTTAGCCACACTGGAAGTGGTCTTCGGATCTCCGGATAACTTCCGAAGCGAGGAGTTAATCTTCGACATAGTCCCGTTCCGTAGTGGCTATCACACACTGCTCGGGCGAACCGCATTCGCAAAATTCAATGCGGTACCGCACTATGCATACCTCAAGCTCAAGATGCCAGGCCCTAGAGGAGTAATCACGGTCAATGGGAACACTGAACGCTCCCGCCGAACGGAGGAGCACACGGCAGCGCTCGCAGCAGAAGTACAAAGCAGCCTCTCTAGGCAGTTCTCCAGTTCGGCCTTCAAAAAGTCGGACACTGTCAAGCGCGCCCGAAGTACCCTACAACAAGACCGTCTGGCACGTTCTGAGCTAGCGTAGCAATGCGGCCCCAACCCTAGCCCTCGCGATATAGCGAAACCAGTGCTTCGCGTACATAACTACGCTCTTGAAATACCATGGGCACGGGGGAAGGGGCACTATCACGGCACGCCCGAAATACGGCTTAAACCGCACCAGGGGCTGCCGGATTCCTTTTTTTTTCTTTTTTTCTCTTACTCTCAGGACTCCATACTTCGGATGACCCGTTTGGCAATTCAACTGCCGCACAAACGATGCAAGATCCAGGAACGCAGACAAGCCACGCCGCATTATGGAACTTCCAGGTGGTCTCTATTGCGAGCAGTATACCTATTTTTTAATACAATTCCGCGGCCTGCCCCTGGCCAGGACATGTTAAATAGTCCAATTTATTTTTCTTATCGCACTATTTGTATCGTTCCGCTTTCATAGCAGCCTTTCTAGAAACAATGCATAGCTTTTTGTCTATTTTTTGCATTATCCTATTTTTATATATATGTTTATTAATAACATGTTGCATCCGTACACTATGGTACGGCAAAAATACGCCAGGGGCTTCAATACCCATCAATATGGCGTGAGAAGTCCGTACACTTTCACAAGTGTGGCACCCTGAACTTATAGCACTATATGCATCAGCTCCGAATCATGATTTGGGTCAATAGTTGGGTTTGCCCGGCTCCTATGTTTTGGTGCCTTACGTTCCGCTATATCAGCTAAGGTAGCACTAGGAGAACTACTGCGATTGTGCCCCAGTTGAGCTGGGCTGAGCACCTCAGTAGAGAAAGCTAAAACTTACTGTCATGATGAGGTGAGAGACCGGTCGCTGTTCGAGAGGTTTTTCGAGTCCTTAAAGACTTATGCCGCTTCGAGCGAGGAACCGGCTTTGTCCGGCCAAGGCGTGGATAGCGCCCCGAACTCGGTCTTCCGAATACTAGGGGCTTCGCCGAAATTTAAAATTATAGAGTTCTATGGCTAAGTGAGAGTGTTCAAGCATTATATTCTGATTGCCTTGTTCGTTGTGCTAAGCGCCTCCCTCGACGGACCCAATCATGGGAAAAAGAGCGCTCAGGTTTATCCCGAACACCCCAGCACTAGTGGCATGGGGGCAGAAGCCGACGACTGGCCATCTCTCAATTTTTTGATAAACGGCCGCACAAAAAGTAATATTTTAAATTCAAGCATTGCTTAGCGCATATCAACAAGTTTTCAGTGCACAGGATAACACGAGCGAGTTCATTCAAAAATTACATCCTTGGTGCATTCATCCGCCATAAGGCAGGCACCGGCCAGAACATCCTTGTAATAGTTCTCGGGCTTGCGATGCTCCTTCCCCGGCGGCGGCCCGTGCCTCACAAGCTTCTCACTGTCCAGCTTACCCCAGTGCACCTTTGCACGGGCAAGGGCCCTACGGGCACCTTCGATGCAGACGGAGCGCTTGATGACCTCGAGCTTTGGACAAGCCTTCACCAGCCGCCGCACCAGTCCGAAGTAGCTCCCAGACAGGGCCTCTCTAGGCCATAGCCGAACTGTGAAGCCCTTCAGGGCCTGTTCGGCTGCCTTGTGGAGCTCGACCAGCTGCTTCAGTTGGTCGCTCAAGGGCACAGGGTGTTCGGCCTCAGCGTACTGAGACCAGAACACCTTCTCCGTCGAGCTGCCTTCCTCGGCTCGGTAGAATGCGGCGGCATCGGACACGCTGCGGGGAAGATCTGTGAATGCCCCTGGAGAGCTCCGGATTCGGGTAAGTAACAAGTAGTTTACTTTTATATGTCTGCTTTGCATAGAGAATGCCTTACCCACCGCTATCTTTTTCACCGCATCCACTTCCTGGAGGGCCTTCTGGGCTTCGGCCTTGGCAGATTTGGCAGTTTTAAGGGCTGCAGCAAGCTCGGACGCTCGCGTCTTCGAGTCGGGCTCCAAACTCTCATGTTTTTTCATGAGAGCCTGAAGCTCTTGCTGCACCTCGCTGACCTGTGCCTCAAATTTCTCCCACTTGGTACGCTCCGTGGCCGCTCTCTTCTTGGCCTCGGACAGCGCCTGCTTGAGGATCGCCACCTCAGTTGTGGCCCCTACAATAAGCAGTATACTCCTGTCATTTTTTGCAATTGTGTCTTCTTATAGGCATTTTTCTATAAGGTATCTCTTACCTTCTTTCTCCTCGAGCTGCCGTTTGGCAAGGCCGAGCTCTTGCTCGGTCCGCTCGAGGCCCTGCTTCAGGGCACCCACCTCCGCAGTCAATGCGGCGGTGGCCAGCAGCGAAGCCTGCATACGTATATTGACTCCTTTTTAGTTAGACTCCTGCGATATTTAATAGATCCTCTATTCGGCCTTTATTTCCAAATGCCAAACAGAGCATCAGGGGCTACTGTCTATGCGGTACTATTTTTACATATTTCTACTTACCTCGAAGCCTGTTAGAAGGCTAGCACAAGCTTCAGTAAGTCCGCTTTTGGCGGACCGAACCTTCTGGACCACCGTACTCATGATGGTACGGTGCTCCTCGTCGATGGAGGCACCCTTAAGCACCTCCAGCAGATTGTCCGGTGCCTCCGATTGGACGGAGGTCGCCGGCTCGATAGGCTTTCTCCTCTTGGCAGGAGTTCGCCTGCCGCGGTCCCGAACCGTTGACGATTCCGGTGCGGTGTCTGGCTTAAAGCCGGACTTGGAGCCCTGGGGGGGTCTTGTCCCCTTTACTCCTGGAGTCCGGGAGGTCGCCTCGCGGCTCCTCCTGGACCACCTCCTCTTGCCCCGGAGCTTGTCGCGACGCCACTTCGGTGTCATCCGCAGCACAGGGGGAGGCAGCGGGCGGAACTGAATTCACGTCCGATGAATCCAGGGAGCCACTCGACGACTCGTCGAGCCCGTCCTTGGGCGGGCTGCATGATTATATTCGACATTAGGGAAAGCTGCGCAACAAAAGGAATATCATGAGTTACTCTGGTATCCGAACACTTACGATTTCGCCGGACGCTTGGCCCTGTCCGGCCACTCCTCTTCGTCCTCGTCGGCGTCGGGGGCATAGTCCGGCGGAGAGGTTTTCCTCTTCTTGGACCCTTCGGCCTCCCCTACTAGGGCAGCCTTCCTCTTCTTTCCTCCCCCCGCTGGAGGGGGAGAGGTCTCTTCTTCCTCCTCCTCGTCTTCATGGGAGGAGTGCGTCTCGGACTCATCGGACGACGAGTGCGACACCACCATATGTCGGGAACTCTTTCGAGTCCCCGTGGCCTTCTTCTTCTTGGCCTTCTTCTCCGGCACCACATAAGGTGCCGGAACCAGCAGCTTCACTAGGAGAGCAGGGGCTGGGTCTTCGGGCAAGGGAGCCGGACAGTTAATCAGTCCGGACTTCGCCTGCCAATCCTGTCAAAGGTGAGGGAGTTTAGATCCCGCATAGAGTCAAACTATAAAGAAAACTTAACATCCTGTAAAAGATGAAAATATTTTACCTCGCCAGCAGGACGCTGCGAGCTGAATCCGCGGTCTTCGGAGGCGGATGTGGGAGCCTCGGCGCCTTTGGTTAGCCCCTTCCAGACACCTTCGTACGTCGTGTCGAAGAGCCTGCCCAGAGTTCGGTGCTGCGCTGGGTTGAACTCCCACAAATTGAAGTCCCGTTCTTGACACGAAAGGATCCGGCGGACAAGCATGACCTGGACTACGTTGACAAGCTTGAGTTGCTTGTTCACCAGGGACTGGATGCATTTTTGCAGTCCGGTCACCTCTTCTTCGTCGCCCCACGACAAGCCCGTCTCCTTCTAGGACGTGAGCCGCATAGGGGGTCCGGATCGGAATTCAGGGGTTGCGATCCACTTCGGATCGCGTGGCTCGGTGATGTAAAACCACCCTGACTGCCACCCCTTCAAGGTCTCCACAAAGGAGCCCTCGAGCCATAGGACATTGGCTATTTTGCCCGCCATGGCACCTCCGCACTCCGCCTGGTTGCCGCGCACCACCTTTGGCTTGATGTTGAAGGTCTTGAGCCAGAGGCCGAAATGGGGGCGGATGCAGAGGAAAGCCTCGCACACGACGATAAACGCCGAGATATTGAGGATGAAGTTCGGGGCCAGATCGTGGAAATCTAGGCCATAGTAGAACATGAGCCCGCGGACAAATTGGTGGAGAGGAAAACCCAGTCCACGGAGGAAGTGGGGAAGAATACTACCCTCTCATGGGGCCTTGGGGTGGGGAGAAGCTGCCCCTCCTCAGGAAGCTGGTGCGCGATGTCTTTGGACAGGTATCTGGCCTTCCTTAGCCTTTTGACATGGCCCTCCGTGACGGAGGAGACCATCCACTTGCCTCCCGCTCCAGACATTGTTGGAGAAGGTTGAGGTAGGAAGTGCGGGCTTGGGCGCTGGAGCTCAGGTGCGCAGAAGATGGATAGGCAAAGGAGGAAGAAGGCGTAGGTAAAAAGGTGGATCCTTATCCCCTTATATGAGCGGATGCGACTATGCGAACCCACCAGCCTAGTAAAACTCGCTTGCCACCCAAGCGCCGTGATAAATGGCGCAGTTGGGTTACCCACGTCCGTATTGATGAGAATCCCGTAAATGGGGGACACGATCTCTACTTTGACAAGACGTGCCAAGGAAACCGCCTCGCAAAACACGCTGAGGTGGAAAAGTGAAAACGATTCGAATAAAGGCTTGGCCGTAGTGTGATGTCACACTGCGGAATATGTCAGCAGATTAGATTTGTGTTAATATTATTCTCTCTATGGCAATACGTGGAAACTTATTTTGCAGAGCCGGACACTACTCTTGGTGTTTACAAACTTTTATGAAGAATTTGGAGGAGGAACCCGCCTTGCAATGCCGAAGACAATCTGCACGCCGGACTCATCGTCATTGAAGCCTGGTTCAGGGGCTACTGAGGGAGTCCTGGATTAGGGGGTGTTCGGGTAGCCGGACTATACCTTCAGCCGGACTCCAGGACTATGAAGATACAAGATTGAAGACTTCGTCCCGTGTCCGGATGGGACTTTCCTTGGTGTGGAAGGTAAGCTTGGCGATGCGGATATTCAAGATCTCCTACCATTGTAACCGACTTTGTGTAACCCTAACCCTCTCTAGTGTCTATATAAACCGGAGGGTTTTAGTCCGTAGGACAACTTCATCATACAACAATCATACCATAGGCTAGCTTCTAGGGTTTAGCCTCCTTGATCTCGTGGTAGATCTACTCTTGTACTATCCATATCATCAATATTAATCAAGCAGGACGTAGGGTTTTACCTCCATCAAGAGGGCCTAAACCTGTTTAAAACATCATGTTCCTTGCCTCCTGTTACCATCCGGCCTAGACGCACAGTTCGGGACCCCCTACCCGAGATCCGCCGGTTTTGACACCGACACTATCCCTTCACGGACACTTGCAAAAGTGAGATCTGATAAAGATAATAAGATAAATATTTTTTGGTATTTTTGTATAGATTGGAAAGTAAAGATTGCAAAATAAACGATGACATAAATGGATAGTTTACGGGAAACTAATATGATGTAAAGTAGACCCGGGGACCATAGGTTTCACAAGTGGCTTCTCTCAAGATAGCATATATTACGGTGGGTGAACAGATTACTGCCGAGCAATTGATAGAAAAGGGCATAGTTATGAGAATATATGGGCATGATCATGAACATAGGCATCACGTCTGTGTTAAGTAGACCGAAACGATTCTCCATCTACTACTATTACTCCACACATCGACCGCTATCCAGCGTGCATCTAGAGTATTAAGTTCATAAGAACAGAGTAACGCATGAGGCAAGATGACATGATGTAGAGGGATAAACTCAAGCAATATGATATAAACCCCATCTTTTTATCGTCGATGGCAATAGTAAAATACATGCATTGCTGCCCCTACTGTCACTGGGAAAGGACACCGCAAGATTGATCCCAAAGCTAAGCACTTCTCCCATTGCAAGAAAGATCAATCTACTAGGCCAAACCAAACTGATAATTTGAAGAGACTTACAAAGATATCAAATCATGCATATAAGAATTCAGAGAAGAATCAAATATTGTTCATAGATAAACTTGATCATAAACCCACAATTCATCGGATCTCGGCAAACACACCGCAAAAAGAATTACATCGAATAGATCTCCAAGAACATCGAGGAGAACTTTGTATTGAGATCCAAAGAGAGATAAGAAGCCATCTAGCTAATAAATATGGACCCGAAGGTCTGTGGTAAACTACTCACACATCATCGGAGATGCTATGGTGTTGATGTAGAAGCCCTCCGTGATCGAATCCCCCTCTGGAAGATCGCCGGAAAAGGTCCCCAGATGGGATCTCACGGGTACAGAAGGTTGCGGCGGTGGAAAAGTGGTTTCGTGGCTCCCCTCGATGTTTTCAGGGTATAAGAGTATATATAGGCGAAAGAAGTAGGTCGGTGGAGCTATGAGGGTCCACGAGGGTGGGGGGCACGCCTGCCCCCTGGGCGCGCGGCCCTACCTCGTGGCCGCCTCATTGATTCCTTGACCTCCACTCCAAGTCTCTTGGATTGCGTTTGTTCCAAAAAAAAGATCCTCACGAAGGTTTCATTCCGTTTGATATTCCTTTTCTGTGAAACACTGAAATAGGCAAAAAACAGCAATTTGCACTGGGCCTTCGGTTAATAAGTTAGTCCCAAAAATAATATAATAGTGCATAATAAAGCCCATTAAACATCCAAAAGAGATAATATAATAGCATGGAACAATAAAAATTATAGATATGTTGGAGACGTATCAATGTACATACCTACGGAAATGAGTTTCTCGGATTACCGTGTGGGATGTACATACATACGGAAATGATTGGGTTTCGATGCCTCTCCCGATCGCACACGGCCCCAACCTGGGTCCCAGGAGGGCCTATCCCCGACGATTTCTGGTACATGTGGGAAGGACACCCTATCGCACACACTCACTTGGCGACGGTTCCAAATGCATTCATGGAAAGAGGTTAAAAACCGTTTGTTTAGGACTGACGCGCACGAGTGTATTCCAACTAGTAGCGCTGATCACAACACCTCTATTAAAATGCTTAAGGAAGTTATTTTTCCCAAGGTTTGGAGTCCCTAGATATTTAATGACTGATGGTGGTTCACACTTTATTCATGGTGCTTTCCGTAAAATGCTTGCTAAGTATGTTGTCAACCATAGAATAGCATCACCTTATCATCCTCAGTCTAGTGGTCAAGTTGGACTTAGCAATAGAGAAAAAAAATTAATAGGCCCCGAAAGAATTGGTCTAAGAAATTAGATGATGCACTTTGGGCTTATAGAACAGCTTATAAAAATCCTATGGCTATGTCTCCTTATAAAATGGTTTATGGAAAATGTTGTCATTTGCCTCTTGAGTTAAAACATAAAGCATATTTGGCAATTAAAGAACTCAACTATGATTTCAAACCTGCCGTTAAAAAGAGTTTATTTGATATTATCTCATTAGATGAATGGAGAACCCAACCTTATGAAAATGCCAAATTATTTAAAGAAAAAGTTAAAAGGTGGCATGACAAAAGAATCCAAAAGCGTGAGTTTAAAATTGGGGAATATGTTCTTTTGTACAACTCTCGTTTCAGATTCTTTGCAGGAAAACTTGTCTCCAAATGGGAAGGACCTTATGTTATCGAAGAAGTTTATCATTCTGGGGCTATCAAAATAAATAATGTTGAAGGTACTAACCTAAAGGCTATCAATGGTCAAAGAATAAAACATTATATCTCAGGTGCGCCCATTAATGTTGAAAGCAATTTTATCCAAAGTATGACACTGGAACAACACATAAAAGAAACCTTCTGAAACACTCCAGAATCGTGAAAAAGAGGAGGTACGTGATACGGTAAGTAAACGGACTCCAAAAAATCCACAAAAATAATTTTTTTTCAGTTTTGGAATATTACCAAAATTAGGAAAACAAGAAACAATCAGGAAGACAACCCTGGTGGGCACAAGACATTAGTGTTGGGAACCGATGCATGGAAAACAAAAAAAATTCTACGCACACGCAATGATCTATCCATGGAGATGCATAGCAACAAGAGGGGAGAGTGTTTCTACATACCCTCATAGACCGAAAGCAGAATCGTTTCACAACGCGATTGATCAAGTCAAACTTCTTCTCACCTCAACCGATCAAGTACCGAACGCACGGCACCTCCGCGTTCTGCACATGTTCAGCTCAGTGACGTCCCTCGCCTTCTTGATCGAGCAAGATGGCGAGGTAGTAGATGAGTTCCATTAGCACGATGGCATGGTGGCGGTGATGGTGAAGTGATATCGGCAAGGCTTCGCCTAGGGACTACGAAAATATGACCGAGGGTGTAAACGGTGGAGGGGGCGCTGCACACGGCTAACAATTGATCTGTTGTGTGCTATGCGCCCCTCCCACGTATATATAAGTGGGAGGGAGGGAGGAGAAGCCAAAGAAGGCACCCAAGTAGGAGGAATCCTACTTGGGTTCCCTCCCAAGCCGCGCCCCTCTCTTTCCTTATTTCGAGTGCGAGGAAAGGCACGGGAGGGTGGCGCCCCCCCTTTTCCTTTCTCCCATGAGAGAGAAAGGCCGGAGGGGCTAGCCCTCCCCCTTTTCCTTCACTAGGGCTGGCCAAACAAGGGAGCGGGCGCACCAGCCCCCTTGTGGGCTGGTATGTCCCTTCCTTTGGCCCATAAGGCCCATATCTTGCCGGGTGGTGCCCGGAACACCTTCTAGTGACCCGATTCCTTCCCGGTACGTCATGAAACACTTCCAGTGTCCAAATACCATCGTCCTATATATCAATCTTTACCTCTCGACCATTTTGAGACTCCTTGTCATGTCCGTGATCTCATACGGGACTCTGAACAACATTTGGTCACCAAAACATATAACTCATATAACACTATACCGTCAACGAACGTTAAGCGTGCGGACCCTACGGGTTCAAGAACTATGTAGACATGACCGAGACACCTCTCCGTTCAATAACCATTAGCGGAACTTTGATGCCCATATTGGCTCCTACATATTCTACGAAGATCTTTACCGATCGAACCGTTATGACAACATAAGTAATTCCCTTTGTCCATCGGTATGTTACTTGCCCGAGATTTGACCGTCGGTATCTTCATACCTAGTTCAATCTCGTTACCGGCAAGTCTCTTTACTCGTTCTGTAATACATCATCCTGCAGCTAACTCATTATTCACTTTTCTTGCAAGGCTTCTTATGATGTGTATTACCGAGAGGGCCCAGAGATACCTCTCCGATACTCGGAGTGACAAATCCTAATCTCGATCTATGCCAACTCAACAAACACCTTGGGGGATACCTGTAGAGCATCTTTATGATCACCCAGCTATGTTGTGACGTTAGATAACACACAAGGTATTCCTCCGGTATCCGGGAGTTGCATAATATCATAGTCGAAGGAATATGTATTTGACATGAAGAAAGCAATAGCAATAAACTGAAAGATCATTATGCTAAGCTCACGGATGGGTGTTTTCCATCACATCATTCTCCTAATGATGTGCTCCTGTTATGAAATGACAACACATGTCTATGGTTAGGAAACCTTAACCATCTTTGATCAATGAGCTAGTCTAGTAGAGGCTTACTAGGGACACAAGACATGTATTTATGTTTCCGATCAATACAATTCTAGCATGAATAATAAACCTTTATCATGAATAAGGAAATATAAAATAACAACTTTATTATTGCCTCTAGGGCATATTTCCTTCAACCAGGGCGCGCCTGGCTTACTAGGCGCACCCAGGTGGGTTGTGCCCACCTCGGATACCTTCCAGACTCCGTTTTCTTGTTTCCCAAGATAAAAAATATTTATATACCCCCCAAACCTTTTAACCACCGTATCACGGGGAAATCTTCTATTCTTCTTTCTTGCTATTTTCTGATAGATCTAGATCACCATGGCCACTTCAAGCTCTTCCAAGGACAAGTTCTTCGAGAACGTCATCAACCCGTATTTGCGGGAGGTGATGTAGCACCCTCAAGCAATCGAGATGCGTGAGAGGGTGCTCCACAACCACGACGTCCAGGGTCCCAAGGGGACGGGGACCGTGGATGCCAGGCTCAAAGTTATGGAGCAAGAGGTCTTAAAGTGCAAGGGGGTGGTGGAACATGGACTCCATGTAAATCACCTCATGATCACAGATTACACCCATGATCTTAAGGTGGATGGAAAATCCATGAAGGACATCGTATTCACCTTCGACGAGCAAATCAACTTTCTGCAAAGGCAAATCTATGATCCCCAAAACCAAGTCTAGTAATATAAGGCAAGGTTTAAAGGTATGAGTTTGGCTGCCAGTTGCAGGACTAGCGAGACTCACTCCTCATCTTATGATGGTGAGCCCTTGCCATGGAAACCGGAAGATAAGATCGTTACTACATCATCATCACCGCCACCACCACCTTCTTCAACACTTATGTATCGGGTATGGGCACTCCCCTTGGCTTATGCCAAGCTTGGGGGAGGTGCCCCGGTATCGTATCACCACCACTATCTTTTGCCTTTATTTATCTTAGTTCGATCTTTAGTTATCTTTTGATTTAGTTGAGTAAATATTTAGTTCAATCTTTCTTCGGGTGTTTGCTTAGTGATCTTTCTATCCTTGTAATCGTGTGTAGCGGGATATCCATGGCCACCTATGGTACCAAGAGGCCCCTTGCTGGTTCGGCAGGGGGGCGTCGCATTGCACAAAGAGCAGACCAGCGGACGGCAGCGTGGCAGAGAGGACACAAGCAATTTACCCAGGTTTGGGCCGCCATGAGGCATAAAACCCTACTTCTGCTTTGGTGGATTGATGGTGGAATGGAGGTGGTGAGGCGTAGTACACTTGCCCGGCAGGGGTTGCCTATGGGTAGTTATCACTACGCGCGTATGGGTTTGTCAACTTTCTAACCTTCTAACCTCCCCTACGGGTGCCATGGGCCTCCTTTTATAGATTAAGGGGTCATAACAATGGAAAAGTAGTCATTATCCACTGATATGATAGCAAATAGTGCTATCATACCTAACTCCGCGGGATGACAGGGTGCATTAAATGCACCGCTTGGTGTCACATCACTGGTTGCCCGGCGAGGTCTGTCGGGCTATCTTGCCAGCTCCACGCCTATTCTCTTGACATGTCGCATGATGGGTGTCATATGGGGGTTTCTTCTGTAGGAAATGGCTGCCATGTGGCGAATGGCTGCCACTTAATCACTTTGTAGCTTGACACCTCACTAATAGACGACGTGGGTCGTGCTTGAGTAGTTGGTGGGGTGGTTCTGCCCCTGCGAACCCCGGTAGACCTTGCCGGGGTGCCTGGTTGCTTGCTTCTGGTGGTGGCCTCGCCCCTTGCCGGGCTCGCCTGCCGGGCAAGGGAGGCCCTTCTCTTGCTGATATATTGCTCCTCTTGCTTGATCTCGGTCCCTCTGAGTTGCATGTTGATTCTTCAAATCTCTTGGTCCTTCAATCTATGGTCTGGCTCGGCTTGTCCGTGCACAACTCAGGGGGGAATGTATACCCCTGTGTATTTTCCCCGACATAAGCCCCCGGGCCTAAGCCTTACGTGTCGCGTGGCACGTTGGGTTAGGCCCCAAACGGTGCGCGGACACATGGCAGGAGAGGGTTGTGTGTGCCATTCCGTCATGGCGACAAGTCAATCCAACGTCCATTTTGCGCAATTACTACGCGTCATGGGGTCGTGGCACCATTGCAGTTATGGTAAAACGGTAACTTTCTGGAGCGCCGCGCCACGGCTCCACTTTTCCCCCTTAAGAGTAGGAAAAACAGAGCAACATGATTCACCTGTCTCTCGCCCCGCTCCTCCATCTTCTTCCTCCGCAAGCCGAGCGACAGTTCCTTTTCTCGCTCCCCCTTCCGCCGCCGCCTTCTCCACTGAATCCCCCCCTCCCCGCGTCGCTGCAAAAATGGGGAAGAAACCCGCAGAGAAGAAGAAGCCGTCGACCACGGCGAAGGAGGCCGCTGCCGAGGGGAGCAAGAGGTCGGCAGAGCTGAATAAGAAGCGGTGCGAGAACGTCGTCTTCGTTCCTTCCTCCTTGAGCGGCCCCGTTCTTCAGGCAAAGTACTGGTACCTATGGGGGAGGCCCGTCGAGAAAGGGCACGGGGCACCCGTAGTTTATGAAGCGGGTGAGGTGGATCCCCTGATTTTTATTGGTTCTTTGCTGCTTACTTCATCTGTGGTCTATGTCCTCCTTTTTCTGAGTTCTTTGAGGCAATCATGAAGATCTATGGATTCCACCTCTTTGATTTGTGTGAAAATTTTGTCGGAGTGAGGCAAATGCAATGGCGGACATGGCCATCTTCGCGCATTTGTGTGAAAATTTTGTCGGAGTGCAGCCCAATGTGGATCTATTCCGGCATTAATTCGTCCCGCTGGTGGAGACCAGGATTAACCGTTCTGGAATCATCAGCTGGATGCCGCGCTTGCTATAGAAGGCATGGGATTATCTTCCTGGGTTCCAGCATGGGAGGTGGGAAGAATGGAGAGGGGAGTGGTGCCGAATCTAGGACAAAGGCGCCGCCGAGATTTGCGAAGCGCAGCAGGAGTGCATCGAGCGTGGCAAGGGTTGGAGCACCAAGGGCCTTACCGAGGATAGGTTGCACCTGGCAATTAACAGGATCACCCGCCTAGCGGCTGCCAGGTTAACCATTGAGCATGTGGGGGTAGATTTTCTCCTCCGCCGCATCTCACCGCTGCAGGAAAGGGACAGACCTGCATGGCTGTATGGAGGCGTGGCAGACAAGATGAGGTTGCTTTCGAGGCTGGCCAACAACTTATCAGTTTATGGGCATGGCTGGTTGTGCGACCAACTATTTGGTCGGTTTGAGTTGTTTAAACTCCCAGCAACCGTCATTCCCCTGAACATCAACTCTGCCCGGGATCAGATACTGAAGTGGATGCCGGGCTGCAACGCTGAGGGACTATCGAGCACTTGGAAGCTCCCTTCCCTTGATGAAGAGCTTCAGTGGTCGAGCACCCTGGTGGAGAGGGTCACCAGGAATGAGGGTGAGATGTACAAGCGCTCCTCCCTTGTGGAGGTGGCGCATATTCTGAAGAGGGTCGATCAAGAAGGAGAAGGTTGCTCGCCTCGCGGAGATGGAGAAGGTCGTGAAGGCCGGAAAGTGCAAAGGGAAAGCCGGGAGCTGAAGCTCGTCCCAGGGAAGCAGCGAAGCGCGAGCCACGGAGGGATCTGCCGGGGAAGAGCTCACCGAGGTTGACTTTGCCAGGATGGATGCCCTAGCCACGGCAACGACGGAGCTCTAGGAGGGAGGGGGGAGGACATGGCAGCGACTCCCAAAGATGAGCGGCTTGCGGCTAGGCCGCAAGCCCCCGCACCGGACCCAGATCAGCACACCCACAGGTGCACGGCGACCCGAGGAGCAGCGACCTCCAACCGAGCGCCAGCCACCAAGAGGGTGAAGAAGACCTCCACCAAGTCCACCAAGGCTGAGGTGGCATGCTGTCAATCCCCTCGTCTTGCTCAGGCCAAGGCTCCTTCCACCAAACGGCCGGTGGCTACGGAGGCGGAGTCCAACTCCCGCTCCGACTCGAGTTCTTCACAGAGCTCTCCTTCCCCGGAGCTCCTGACGTCGCGGAAGGCGCCGAAGCTGCCCGGGGGTCCACCCTTCTACCTCTGAAGAGGAAGGGAGTCTCCCCCTCCCACGAAGTTCAATTTGAACTACATGCTCATCGTGGAAGAGTAAGGAGGGTTTCTCTTTGTGGCAGGCATCTTCTTAGGCCAATTTGAATGCTCTGGCTGACTCGCCTCTCATTTTTGTTACTGCCGGCATGGAAGTGGAGGAGGACACGGAGACCCTCGTTCACCATTCTCGGAAGAAGCTCTAGCACCTTAGGTCGCTGGAGGGCGCAGAGGGCTTGGCTTTGGCAGGGAAGGACGCTGAAGACCTCATGCCGAGCCACCAGCCCAGCCTCCGACCTGGGAGTGGAGACTTGGTTCCGCCCGCCGGAGATGATGGAGGCAGCCCTTCCGCCTCCCCACATGAAGGAGGTGGGGAGATGCGACATAGGGAGAGCCCCTCCCGGAGGGGCACGCCTCCTCTGCCACTCAAGCCGAAGAGGTCGTCATGGAATCCTCCGTGGCAGAGACGGTGCAGAAGGCTATCGAGCCCACCCCGGCAGAGGATGAGGCTCGTGGCTCGGCAACAACTGGTGCTGGGGAAACGGAGACCCCTTCCCAGCAGACTTCCCTAGGTACCTGGCTGGACCTTTCTTTTCTTCTATGCTTTGGTTGCATCCACTAGATTCTTCATTTGCTTGAGATTTCTGTTTCTTCATTGTTTCCTGGCCCTCCCGCGTGCAGCCCCTCAAACTGAAGAACAAGATTTGTTGGACGTGGTGGATGACATAGGGAGGTCTACCGCGGACGAAGCGGCGAGGATCTCAGCTGCTGAGGATCGGTATCTCGCTGTTGGGGACGTTCAAGGCTCCTTGGCAGTGATGGAGCATTCTTTGGTGGACGCCCCGGTAGGGGAATCGACCGTTAAGATGAAGATCCCACTCCAGACCATGGGTCCGCTTCCCACTGCCAGAACCATTGCTGAAATTCCGCCACCTCCCCAAAGTACGCTGGCAATGGTGTTGTCGCCGCCTGATATCGGAGCCCCCGGCCTGTTCCTGACAGACGCAGAGCTCGACGAAGAGCTTCGGCGCCTTCTGGCACCGCTGCATCTGGGAGGCAGAGAGGCCGACGACTCAGCTGCCATCACTAAGGATTTGTCCTTCATGGAATCCATGGCGGCACACGTGAAGGAAATGCAGACCCGGCACCGCCAAAAGTGGCAGGAGCTCAAGGAATGGCGCGAATCCGCTGGCAGGGTGGATCAGAGGCTGAAGGACAAGTGCCTGGAGCTGCATGAATGGCATGACAAGCAGTTCAAGCTGCTCATGAGGCAGCAAGAGACCCTTCAGATGATGAAAGTGGATGTCATGGCTTGGGAAGGGCGCCTGGGGACCAGAGAGTATCTCTGGATGCCAGGGAGCGAGAGATCTCCCTTCAGGAGGAGAACCTTGAATCTACCCTCTGCGGCAAAGATGAAAATTTGGAGGCCTTGGTGCAGCAATGCACCAAGGAATTGGATGATAAGCATAACGTTTCTCTGGACACCCTTGCCGCTTATCATGCTGCCTAGCTGAAGAAGCTTGATGAGGATTTGGATGTTGCGTCTTCCGCCAAGGCTGAGCTTGACCGGCAGGTGGCCAAACTGAATGAAGACTTTGTCAAGAGCACCAAGAAGGTGGAGGCGCTCAAAGAGGAAGCACGTCAGGCAGATCTTCATCTGGCTGATGTGCAGTCACAGCTCTCCTTCAAGACCCAAAGCCTTTTGACCGCCAATGACAACATATCTGACATGAAGGCAAGGATTGGCTCGCTGGAGCAGTCAGCGGAATCTCTTGAATCCCGATATCAGTTGTTTTCCAAGGAGTTGGAAACCACCAAGCGTCTTCGGCAAGATGCATAGGATAGGCTGAAGAATCGGGTCGACATGAACAACCTCTGGATCAAGAGCCTGGTTGACATCACATTCCGCCTTGGCGCCCAGGCTGCGGCAATGGGCATGGATGGCCCAGTCTACTTAGCCAGCGAGCAGGAGGTCCCGATTGTCAAGTTGGGGCTCTTCTTCAACAAGTTGTTCGAAAAGTTGAAGGTGCATGAAGAGGGGAGGACCGAGCGTTTCATGACCAAGTCGCGGAGGCTCGCTCGCGATGCCCTCTTCATGGTATTGAGCAACATCGCCTGTAACCACCCAGAACTCGATCTTGATGATGGTTTCAAGAAGCCGCCTGCAAGTGCTGAAGTTGCTGCCGCTGAGGGGAAGGCCACTCCCCGCGCCGACATGGTTCTTCGTGTTTAAGACATTCCACCTGGCCACAGGGCCAAGTATGAAGCAACAGTCGTTTCCACGGGGCCCTGTAATGAAACATGATATATATTCTATGTTTAGTCATTTTACCTCTAGTGTTTGTTGCAAAACTGATAATCCTAGCTGAACCCTTAAATGCATGTTTATCCTTTTAAACTCTATATGATCAAGTTTGTATGATCAATCCCTATCCATGTTCTGGATGTCTGCCGATATCATATTTCCGCGATTATCATAAGGGTCCGACCCTTAACAGTCATCTTGGCGTGGATGCGTCTCAGTAGGTTTTTCCTAGGTAGCTCTCGATGTAGCCTCTCGTCCTGTGAGCATGGATCCGGACAGGACGATGGTGCGATCAAAGAAACTAGCCAAGGTTCCATCGCATGGGGAATTTCTCAACACAAACACTTACTAGAGTTAAGGGATAAATGACTGCAAAAATCAGAAATGCATCAACAAGAGGTGATAACGTGAACTTAGCTTTCATTTTCAAACTTCTTTCTCCTCTGACAGGCTTCGCGCGTTCGACGCATCCGCGGCACTTGGAGGAGTAGAAGGCAACCATGTGGTTTCTTTGTTCCCGGCAAGGATTGATATGCACTTCTTGCAGCTGGCGGGCATCAGGGCACGGAGCCGAGCTTCTCTGATCTTCTTCCCTTTTTTTCCCTCCCCCTCGAGTCAGTGTAGTGACCGTTGTCGCATGGATCGTGCCAATGGAGGCAGCCTTGCCGAAGCATGCTTGCCGGGGCATCAATCGACGGACTCATACCAGCGCTTTGCTCAGGATTACCCACGACGGGGGAAATACTGGACCAAGCGTCAGGTGGTAATCATCGACGTCGACAACGCTGAGGCTAAAGCATCTCGATCGTTGACGAGGGGGAGGGACGGCAAGGAGGGATCTCGCACCCGCACGTATTGTGCCCCTTCCTCCGAACGGTGCCCGAATGGCGAGAACGCCATACGAGCCGCCGACATAAATCTACCACCACCAGCAGTGGTCTTGGCCATAATCGTTGACATGACAAAGCTCGGAGAGTGACAGGACGGCGTGGGGGAGGCCCACTTTGCTTCCGCGTCTCCGCAGGCGCCAGAGTTGGTGGCACCATCGAAGGTGGAGACGGCGACGAAGATGATGTGCTGCGCATGCTTTCAGGTTCGTGCAAACGAGCCCCCTACCTGGCGCGCCAAAGATGTCACGGGATATCCACGGCCACCTATGGGACCAAGAGGCCCCTTGTTGGTTCGGCATGGGGCATCACGTTGCACAAAGAGCAGACTAGCACACAGCAGCGTGGCAGAGAGGACACAAGCAATTTACCCAGGTTCGGGCCGCCGTGAGGCATAAAACCCTACTCTTGCTTTGGTGGAATTATGGTGGAATGGAGGTGGTGAGGCATAGTACACTTGCCCGGCAGGGGTTGCCTATGGGTAGTTGTCACTACGCGCGTATGGGTTTGTCAACTTTCTAACCTTCTAACCTCCCCTATGGGTGCCATGGGCCACCTTTTATAGATTAAGGGGTCACCACAATGGCAAAGTAGTTATTATCCACTGATATGATAGCAAACAGTGCTATCATACCTAACTATGTGGGCTAATAGGTTGCATTAAATGCACAGCTTGGTGTCACATCACTGGTTGCCTGCGAGGCCTGCCGGGCTATCTTGCCAGCCCCACGCCTGTCCTCTTTACGTGTCGCAGGACGGGTGTCATCGGGGGGTTTCTTCTGTAGGAAATGGCTGCCATGTGGCGAATGGCTACCACTTAATCACTTTGCGGCTTGACACCGCACTGATAGACGACATGGGTCGTTCTTGAGTGGTTGGTGGGGTGGTTCTGCCCCCGCGAACCCCGGCAGACCTTGCTGGGGTGCCTGGTTGCTTGCTTCTGATGGTGGCCTCGCCCCTTGCCGGGCTCACCTGCCCGGCAAGGGAGGCCCTTCTCTTGCCGATATATTGCTCCTCTTGCTTGATCTCGGTCCCTCTGAGCTGCATGTTGATTCTTCAAATCTCTTGGTCCTTCAATCTTTGGCCTGGCCTCGGCTTGTCCGTGCACAAATCAGGGGAAAATGTATACCCCTGTGTATTTTCCCCGACATCGTGTGCGAGATATATAATGAAGTTTAGTTTGAGTTTTTCTTTCTTTACTTTCGTGTCCCAATAAATAGAAAGGAAAATAAATGAAAAAGATCATATGCTAATCTTATGGTAAGTATTGACATCACATAAGGAAGAGTATAAGTAGTAAAATTTATTGGAGATTGACAAACATAGCATTGGTCAATGATTTCAATTGATGAAATTATTAAGAAGGGAAGAGAAGATTCACATGCAAATACACTATCTTGGACATCTTTTATGATTGTGAGCCCCCATAAAAATATTGTATGCCAAAATTGTTGATGTTGGACAAGGAAGATAGTGTAATGATTTATGTTTGTTCATATTCACATCAAAGTTATATTGCCATTGATCCTTTAACATGTGGTGCTTGCCCCTATCTTTGCTAGCAAAAAATTCCGCACTAAGTAGAAATACTACTTATGCATCCAAAAACCCTTAAACCCAAATCTTATTTTGAGAGTCCACCATACCTATCTATGGATTGAGTAAGATCCTTCAAGTAAGTTGTCATCGGTGCAATAATGAAATAAAAATTTCTTCTAAATGTGTGAGATCATTTAGTGTAAGAGAAAATTGAGTGTTGTACGAACTTGTGATGGCAAAATAATAAAAGTGACAGACTGCATAATAAAGGTTGCTATCACAACGGGCAATATAATGTGATGTTATTTTGCACTAAGAGATTGAGCATACAACCAAAAAGCGCATGGCAACCTCTGCTTCGCTTTGTGGCCTATCTTTTACTTTCATGTATTTAATTTTATGCAAGAGTCAAAGTATTCTTCCCTATTCCTTTTTATTTTCTCTTTTGCAAGCATCATGTGGTGAGGAAAGATCTAGACACATATATCCAACTGAATATGAGTGTATATGAGTTATTATTGTTGACATCACCCTTGAGGTTAATACGTTGGGAGGCGAAACTATAAGCCCCTATCTTCCTATGTGTCTGGTTGAAACTTTTTGCTGATGGGTATGCGATGAGTGTTAGCAATCGTAGAAGTATATATGATGGTTGAGTATGTGGACTTGCTAAAAGGCCCTGATACATGACCCTTCCTGAAAAGATGATGAATTGTAGTTGCAAAGTTGACTGAGAACATAGTTTGTTGGTTTTGAATAGAGTTTATGCTTTATACTTCGATGTTGTGATGAATTGTTACTTGTTCATGAGAAGTTATATGATAGAAGTTATTTGGTAAAGTTTCATATTAAAAGTTCTATAATAAAGTATGTTGTTGTTATAATAATATACATGATGCTTCTATGTCCGTATTTCATTTTTATCGACACCTCTCTCTAAGCATGTGGACATGTTTTTCGATATCGGTTTTTCGCTTCAGGACAAGCGAGGTCTAAGCTTGGGGGAGTTGATACGTCCATTTTGCATCATGTTTACCTATTGTTATTTACTATGTTTTTATGCATAATAATGCCTTTTGGAGTAATTCTAACGCCTTTTCTCTCATAATATGCAAGCTTCACATAAAGAGGGAGAATGCCAGCAGCTATAATTCTGGACCTGGAAAAGCTACGCCAGAGTTACCTATTTTTCACATCTCCAAATGAGCTAAAAATTTACGAAGAATTATTTTTGCAATATATAAAAAAATACCGGAGGAGGCCCACCAGGTGGGCACAACCCACCTGGGCGCGCCAAGCCCCCCAAGGGCGCCCTGGTGGGTTGTGCCCTCCTCGGCCCACCTCAGTTGCCCCTCTTTTGGTATATATTTGACTTAGAAAAAATAAGGAGAGGACTTTCGGGACGAGCGCGGCCGTCTCGAGGTGGAACTTGGGCAGGAGCAGTTTTGCCCTCCGGCAGAGCGGTTCCGCCGGGGGAACTTCCCTCCCGGAGGGGGAAATCATTGTCATCATCATCACCAACAACTCCCCCATCTTGTGGAAGGCAATCTCCATCAACATCTTCAACAACACCATCTCCTCTCAAACCCTAGTTCATCTCTTGTGTTCTATCTTTGTACCGGAACCTTAGATTGGTGCTTGTGGGTGACTAGTAGTGTTGATTACATCTTGTAGTTGATTACTATATGGTTTATTTGGTGGAAGGTTATATGTGCAGATCCATTATGCTATTTAATACCCCTCTGATCTTGAGCATGATCATCATCTGTGAGTAGTTACTTTAGTTCTTAAGGTCACGGGAGAAATCTTGTTGCAAGTAATCATGTGAACTTGATATGTGTTCGATATTTTGATGATATGTATGTTGTGATTCCCTTAATGGTGTCATGTGAACGTAGACTACATGACACTTCACCATATTTGGGCCTAAGGGAATGCATTGTGGAGTACTTATTAGATGATGGGTTGCTAGAGTGACAGAAGCTTAAACCCTAGTTTATGCACTACTTTGTAAGGGACCGATTTGGATCGAAAAGTTTGATGCTATGGTTAGATTGTATCTTAATACTTTTCTCGTAGTTGCGGAGGCTTGCAAGGGTGTTAATAATAAGTAGGAGGTTTGTTCAAGTAAGAACAATACCTAAGCACCGATCCACTCACATATCAAATTATCAAAGTAGAAAACACGAATCAAACCAACATGATGAAAGTGATTAGATGAAATTCCCGTGTACCCTCAAGAACACTTTGCTTATCATAAGAGACCATTTTGGCATGTCCTTTGACACAGAAGGATTGTGCTACCTTGCTGCATATTATTTGCCTTTACTGTTACTTGCTCGTTACAAATTATCTTGCTATCAAACTACTCGTTGCTTATAATTTCAGTGCTTGCAGAGAATACCTTGCTGAAAACCACTTGTCATTCCCTTCTGCTCCTCGTTGGGTTCGGCACTCTTACTTATCGAGAGGACTATGATTGATCCCCTATACTTGTGGGTCATCATTCACCAAGGTAAGTAGCAGCTAGGACAGGATTAGTGGCCAACAGTGTTTTGATTTCTTCCAGAGCTGAGTTGGCCTTGGGCATCCACTTGAAGCTCCCAGTCTATTTGAGCAGTTCCCACAGTGGAAGTGTCTTTTCACTAAGGCGAGATATGAATCGGCTCAGGGACGCAACGCATCCTACCAATCTCTGGATATCTCTAAGCTCGGCAAGTGTATTGAAGGAGAACAGACCATAGGGAGTGCTAAATGCAGTTGCTTCTTGGTTGGATTCCTTTATCCTGATTTGATGGTAGCCCGAGCACGCATCCAGAAAACATAAGAGGTCATGGCCGGCAATGACATCGATAATTTGGTCGATCCAACATAACGAGAAGGGGTCATTAGGGAAGGCTTTGTTGACGTCTTTAAAATCGACACACAAGCGCTTGGATTTATCCTACTTGGGTACCATGACCAAGTTTGCTAATCACTCCGAATGTTTAACTTCTCTGATGAATATGGCTTCCAGTAGTTTTGCCAGATCTTCTCCCATTGCTTGTCTCTTTTGCTCGGAGAACCTATGCAATGCATGTTTAACTGGTTTACATCCCTCTATTATGTTCACGCTGTGCTCTGTGAGGTCCCTTGGGAAGTTGGGATGTCTGGCATGTCCAAAGGGTGCCAAGCGGATATATCCCAGTTTTCGTGAGAAATTAGCGGAGTGCCACATCTAGCATGGCGTCTAGACGAGTTCCGATAGAGACCATTTAGACGGGTCCTCGGGGTGGACTTGGAACTTAATGATCTCATCGGCTGGTTTAAAGGACGTTGATTTTGAGCCTTTGGCGAGAACAACGTTGTCCTTATGGACCGTTGCCCATAGCTCAGATAACTCCTCGGCGGCTAAGGCATCGGATTCAGCCTCGAGGGCCAAGTTTGCAGTCCTGTCCTCGGCTTTGAACGATCAATCGGGGTTGCCGTCTATCGTAATCACGCCATTCGGCCCCGACATCTTTAATTTCACATATGCGTAGTGGGGGATGCCATGAAACATGGCAAACATGGATCAGTCAAGCAGCGCGTAGTAGCCGCTCTAGAACAGGACTATGTTGAAGATTAAGGCCTCTACCCGATAATTATTGGGAGTTCCGAACACCATGTTGAGCATGACTTTTCTGGTGCAACGTGCTTATTTCCCAGGGACGATACCTTTAAAGGTTGTTCTGCACGGCTGGACGCAGGGTCTGTCAAACTGCTTTTTTTTGCTAAGTATCCTCATAGATTAGGTTGAGGTTGCCGCCTCCGTCCATCCATCAGGATGTTGGACAAATGGTAACCGTTGATTATGGGTTCAAGGATGAGAGCCGCGACTCCTCAAGTGTGGACTCCCATTGGTTGGTCTTGATGGTAAAAATTGATCAGAACTTTCGACCACTTGTCCTCTGAGGTCGCTGCGATCGTCATGGTGTAGATCTCTCGAAGAGCTCTTTTACGTTAGTTTCAACAGGAATGTGTCTCATAGTTCATAAGAACATCATTGACCTCAGACGGATATCGTCCTTGGTCGTGGTTGATTGCTATTCCTTGGCTTGCTCTGTTGCCGGGGTTATTGAATTGTCCTCCTTTGCCACATGTCTCGGGACCCAAAATTTCCTGTGTTTGTGGGTGGCCGGTTTATCTGACTAGGTGGAGTGGATTGAGCATGGTCGGTCGAGTACTGTGTCTAGTAGCGATTTAACTCTGTTTCTACTTGCCCGAATTCTTCCATGGAAGTTGATCATTGTGCCTATCATCATCGATGCGCTTGGGTGATTGGTTATGGTGGGAGAGCCTGCCTCCCCCTTATGCCCCGGGAAATTCTGAGCAAGGGTCTTGGCGCCATTAATTGGCTAAATCAGCGTCCTCTATGGAGAAATAGTTTTTCATCATGTCGGAGAGTTCGGCGAACATCCTCGTACGATGATGATAGAATTGCCTTCTGACCCCTTCATCGCAAACATTGAAGTAGGACGGCGCTAGGGCTTCCTCGTCCATACAATCCGGAATTTTGTTTTTCTTTAATAGAAAACTTGTCGAGAATTGTTGGATGGTCTCCCTTATCTTCTATATGACTTAGGGCTAGATCCCATATGTCAGTTTGTCCCATGTTATCTGGGCAGTACTCGACATGGGTAGTGGGCGGGAACAAAAAATAGGCTCCGACCCGATCTGACATTGGTACCAAAGATTGTCTTTCCGAGGATCAATTCGATATCAATCCTCATTTTATTTAGCGGGGCCACACATGTCTAGCTTTCACACTAACTCGTTGCATCTAAGCTCTAGGCTTGTTCAGGCGAGACATGGTTCTTGTTCCAAGCTTGACTTGGAGTTGGTGCTTGGATAAATATGCCTTGCTTTTCCACAACCTGATATAGTGTCATGTGCGAGGAAAGTGAGGCTGGTCCTGAATTGTCGAGTTCCATATATCGGGGAGAGGTTGAGTCCTCAATTTTCCCCGACCATCCGGTCGAGCCGTGGTAGGGGAGTTCTGGGGCGGAGGCTGCACCGTTGCTGACCTGATCGTCAGCCGTGGACGTCATCGAACCGCTTCGACCACTTGGAGGACCTATATGGGCCACCAATGATTGAGTCAAATCCAGCAGATCTTGCTTAGGGGATCCCGAGCTGGTAACCTTAGCACGATGGTAACAAATGACACGGGGATTTACCCAGGTTCACGCTCTCTCGAAGAGACAATACCCTATGTCATATTTTGATTGTATTTATTTGGAGGGAGTATATATAAGTTACAAATGATCTGTCACAATATCATGTCTGAGAGTTGGCGTCTATGGTGCTCACCCTCGGCTTATATAGGTACCGAGGGTGCCTAGGGTTACACAAAGGTCGGTTACATCTAAGGGTAAACGTGTCGAAGACTGCCTCTATGTCTTGGTGTATGCGCCAAGTCTTCAGGAAAAATCCACCTTGGTGCTCCTGGGACCAACGAATATGGCCCACTAGTTGATCATCTTGGGTGTCCTCGTACCAGCCCATATGGTCGGGAGCCAACGTGGCAAGCACCCCTAGTCCAGGGCACCATCACTCATGTAGCATCATCTTGTTTGAAAAGTGGTCATGGTAGCACACAATGTCTTTGGTTTGGTGGGCTCTCATGAGCATCATATCTCAAGCTTCAAGGTGAAAACAAAAGGTCTGACCTTCGTTGGTTGCACCCTGCAACAACAATGTTTATGCACTTTTCCTTGTTTAAGGTATTTCTTTGGAGATTACTCGGGTATGCTCTCCACGGTTAAAACTCAAGATCTGACCTTCAGCGGTTGGATCAAACGACAACAATGCTTGTTCATTGCTTCTTTCCTGAAGGTGCTGCTTTTAGAGGACCTTCCTTTGTAATTGGTGTGTTATAAAGGGCGATGATTGATGTTTTTGTCCTTCCTGTAGGCGTTGCTTTCAGAGAAACTTCCTCATTGTTTTTGTCTTGTTAATGGTGGTGATTGGTGTTGTTTCTTGTTTGATTGGTGCATGCCATTAGTCGCATCAATTTTGTTTTTTTATTTTTCTTCTTCCCTTTATCTTTTTTGATTCTGTACATCCTTAATGTCTCGACTAGGTCTTGATGTTATGTTGCTCTAGAGACCGAGCGTAATTGATATCATCTTTATATCAATATCGTGTTCCATTGTAGACAGAGAATACGTTCTCCTCAAATGGTTGAGCCCTTCGTGTTGCAGCCGGCGTGGTGGTGTCGGTCGGCTCCTAGTCAGGTGATTGCTGGCATTTGGGGCATGCGACAGTGTTGGGAAACATAGCATGAAATTTCAAAAAAAATCCTACGCTCATGCAAGATCTATCTAGGAGATGGATAGCAACGAGAGGGGGAGAGTGTGTCCACGTACCCTCGTAGACCGAAAGCGGAAGTGTTTGACAACGCGGTTGATGTAGTCAAACTTCTTCTAGATCCGATCGACCAAGCACCGAACGTACGACACCTTCGAGTTCTGCACACGTTCAGCTTAATGACGTCCCTCGTCCTCTTGATCCAGCAAAGGTGCTAAGGAAGAAGATGAGTGCCGTCAGCACGATGGTGTGGTGACAGTGATGGTGAAGTGATCCGCGCAGGGCTTCGCCTAAGCACTACGAAAATATGACCGTGGGAGTAAATGGTGGAGGGGGGCGCCTCACACGTCTAGGCAATTGTCTGGTGTGTGCTAGGGGCGCCCCCACATATATATAGGTGGGGGCAGGGGAGGCACCCTAGTAGGCCGAATCCTACTTGGGGCCTTCCTATGGCCGGCGCCCCCCTTTCCTCATCTGCCGGAGGGGCAAGGAAAGAGAGGGTGAGAGGGAAGGAAGGGGGAATCCTATTCCCTCTTTTTCCTATCCTTCTCCTTCTCGGCCGGCCCATATGGGGGGCGCACCAGCACCTTGTGGCTGGTGTGTTTCCCCTCTTGGCCCATAAGGCCCATATCTTTTGCCGGGGGTGTCGGGAACCCCTTCCGGTGACCCGATATGTACCCAGTACCCTCCGAAACACTTCCGGTGTTCGAATACCATTGTCCTATATATCAATCTTTACCTCTCGACCATTTCGAGACTCCTCGTTATGTCTGTGATCTCATTCGGGACTCCAAACAACATTCCGTCACCAAATCACATAACTCATATAATACTATGTCATCATCGAACGTTAAGCGTGCGGACCCTACGGGTTCGAGAACTATGTAGACCTGACCGAGACACCTCTCCGGTCAATAACCAATAGCGGAACCTGGATGCCCATATTGGCTCCTACATATTCTATGCAGATCTTTATCGGTCAAACCGTTATGACAACATACACAAATCCATTTGTCCGTCGGTATGTTACTTGCCCGAGATTCGATCGGCGGTATCTCTATACCTAGTTCAATATCATTACCGGCAAGTCTCTTTACTCGTTCCATAATACATCATCTCGTAACTAAATCATTAGTCACTTTGCTTGCAAGGCTTATTATGATGTGCATTACCGAGAGGGCCTAGAGATACCGCTCTGATACCCGGAGTGACAAATCCTAATCTCGATCTATGCCAACCCAAAAAACACCTTCGGAGATATCTGTAGAGCAACTTTATAATCACCCAGTTATGTTGTGACGTTTGATAGCACACAAGGTATTCCTCCGGTATCCGCGACTTGCATAATCTCATAGTCGAAGGAATATGAATTTGACATGAAGAAAGCAATAGCAATAAAACTGAACGATCAATATGCTAAGCTAACAGATGGGTCTTGTCCATCACATCATTCTCCTAATGACGTGACCCCGTTCATCAAATGATAACACATGTCTATGGTTAGGAAACTTAACCATCTTTGATTATCGAGCTAGTCTTGTTGGAAATATGCCCTAGAGGAAATAATAAAGTGGTTATTATTATATTTCCGTGTTCATGATAATTGTCTATTGTTCATGCTATAATTGTATTAACCGGAAATCGTAATACATGTGTGAATACATAGATCATAATATGTCCCTAGT
Organism: Triticum urartu; assembly: GCF_056163025.1. Taxonomy (NCBI): domain Eukaryota; kingdom Viridiplantae; phylum Streptophyta; class Magnoliopsida; order Poales; family Poaceae; genus Triticum; species Triticum urartu. The sequence goes on from NC_141873.1 coordinate 268,691,986, forward strand.
AAGCCTCTAATTGACAAGCTCGTTGATCAATAGATGGTCATGGTTTCCTGACCATGGACATTGGATGTCATTGATAACGGGATCACATCATTAGGAGAATGATGTGATGGACAAGACCCAATACTAAGCGTAGCACAAGATCGTGTAGTTCGTTTGCTAAAGCTTTTCTAATGTCAAGTATCATTTCCTTAGACCATGAGATTGTGCAACTCCCAGATACCGTAGGAATGCCTTGGGTGTACCAAACGTCACAACGTAATTGGGTGGCTATAAAGGTGCACTACAGGTATCTCCAAAAGTATCTATTGGGTTGGCACGAATCGAGATTGGGATTTGTCACTCCGTATGACGGAGAGGTATCTCTGGGCCCACTCGGTAATGCATCATCATAACAAGCTCAATGTGACTAAGGAGTTAGCCACGAGAACATGCGTTACGGAACGAGTAAAGAGACTTGCCGGTAACGAGATTTAACGTGGTATAGAGATACTGACGATCAAATCTCGGGCAAGTAACATGCCGATAGACAGAGGGAATTGTATATGGGATTGATTGAATCCCCAAAATCGTGGTTCACCCGATAAGATCATCGTGGAACATGTGGGAGCCAACATGGCTATCCAGATCCCGCTATTGGTTATTGACCGGAGAGAAGTCTCGGTCATGTCTACATGCCTCCCAAACCCGTAGGGTCTACACACTTAAGGTTCGATGACGCTAGGGTTATAGGGAAAGTACGTACGTGGTTACCGAATGTTGTTCGGAGTCCCGGATGAGATCCCGGACGTCACGAGGAGTCCCGGAATGGTCCGGAGTGAAACAATGATATATAGGAAGTCAGGATTTGGACATCGGATGTTTTCTAGGCATCACTGCTAATGTACCAGGACCACCGGCCCCAGAGGCTTGCATGGGCCAAGAGTGGGAAGGGACCATCCCCTGAGTGGGATGGTGCGCCTCCCACTAAGGCCCAAGGCGCAGCAAAAGGGGAGAGGGGGAACCCTAGGCGCAGATGGGCCTAAGGCCCACCCTAGGGCGTGCCCCCTCTCTCCCCCTCTTGGCCGCCCCCTCCATCCCATCTAGGGCTGCCGCCCCCTCCCCTCCTCCGATATATAATAGGGGTTTTGGGGCTGCCACACACGAAAGTCTCTCTCTCGGCGCAGCCCTACCTCTCCACCTCCTCGTATTCCGTAGTGCTTGGCGAAGCCCCGCTAAAGAACCACGCTACTCCACCACCACCACGCCGTCGTGCTACTGCTGGAGATGTCTTCCCCAACTGTCGGTGTCAAAACCGGTGGATCTCGGATAGGGGGTCCCGAACTGTGCGTCTAAGGCGAATGGTAATAGGAGGCAGGGGACAAGATGTTTACCCAGGTTTGGGCCCTCTTGACGGAGGTAATACTTTATGTCCTGCATGATTGTTCTTGATGATATGAGTATTACAAGAGTTGATCTACCACGAGATCGTAGAGGTTAAACCCTAGAAGCTAGCCTATGGTATGATTGTATGTTGTCCTACGGACTAAACCCTTCGGTTTATATAGACACTGGAGGGGGCTAGGGTTACACAGAGTCGGTTACAAGGGAGGAGATCTACATATCCGTATTTCCTAGCTTGCATTCCACGCCAAGGAGAGTCCCATCCGGACACGGGACGAAGTCTTCAATCTTTTATCTTCATAGTCCAACAGTCCGGCCAAAGGATATAGTCCGGCTGTCTAGAGACCCCCTAATCCAGGACTCCCTCAGTAGCCCCTGAACCAGGCTTCAATGATGATGAGTCCGGCGCGCAGATTCGTCTTCGGCATTGCAAGGTGGGTTCCTCCTCCGAATACTCCATAGAAGATTTTGAACACAAGGATAGTGTCCGGCTCTGCAAAACAAGTTCTGCATACCACCGTAGAGAGAATAATATTTCCACAAATCTAATCTGCTGACACGTTTGACAGCACGACATCATGCCATCGCCCGGTCTTTATTCGAACCGTTTTTCTCAACCAGCGCTGCACATATTGCGAGGCGGGTTTCCTGACACGTCTTGTCAAAGCAGAGATCGTGTCCCCCTTATTGCGGGATTCTCATCAATACGGACGTGGGTAACCCAATCATGCCTATTGGTATGACTCCTCATTTTTAGGCAAGTCCCAAATGGCCACGAGGAGGACGCTTGATATTCACCTTCTTTGTAAAGAGGGCGAGGCCTGTCCTTTTTTCCCTCGCGTGCTTAATCGAATCCTTCCCCCGCCTCGAGTTCCAACACCCAAGGCTCAGGTCAGGCGCTTCGGACCTTCAACCATGTCCGGATCCAACCTTCAAGGTCGGTGGATGCCTTCCTCTTTCACAGAGGAGGACATCAACAAGCTGAGAGAGGCTAGATATCTGACTACCGAAATTTCGCATAGGCTGCCTGCCCGAGGGCAGGTCATCCCCACTCCCGAACCCAACGAGAGTGTTGTGTTCATCTCTCACTTCCTTCGAGGGATAGGCCTCGCTCTAGATCCCTTTGTTAGGGGGGCTCATGTTCCGTTATGGGCTGGATTTCCATGATCTGGCCCCGGATTCACTCCTTCACATCTCGTCATTTACTGTCGTATGCGAGGCCTTCCTTCGCATTACCCCTCACTTCGGCCTGTGGCTCAAGACCTTCAATGTGAAGCCGAAGATGATCGAGGGGCGGCACGCAAAGTGCGGAGGCGCCTTAATAAGCAAAAGCGCTAATGCTCCATGGCCAGAGGGTTCCTTCCCAGAGGTGTCCAGTTTGTGGCAGCGGGAGTGGTTTTATATCACAGCTCCCCGAAGTGCCAAGTGGGTAGCCGCCCCTACCTTTCGCTCGGGCCCCCCACCACAACTGACATCATGGATCAGCAGGGGGCTGAGCTGGGGTCCAGCAAAGGATGTGCCGATATTGCAGAGCCCCATCCGAGATCTCTTTGAGAGAAATTTCAGCATGTGTATGGTAATGCAAGTTATGCTAGTTCGTCGAGTCCAGCCTTGCAAACGTCGGCCCCTCCGTATGTGGGAATTCAACTCGGAAGGACAGCGAGCTATTCAGCACTTCCTCGGCATGACGCTCGAAGAGATGTACAAATCGTTCTTTGGAGCTCAAATAGTGTGTCCGGACACCACCGAGGATGTGGGTTTGAGCTGCAACCGCCCTGATACCCAAGTAAGTAATCCCATGGCCGAACATGTTGTCCTTTTATTTATCATGACATCATTCTAAAAAGTCGCTCTTTGACCAGGACTGGATAACAAAGGCGAAGATGATCAGGTGTTCGGCCCCCTTCCCGAGGGCTTGGACAATCCGGTACTGGACAGAATGCTCGAGCCGGCGCCTTATCAGGTGCCCTCAAAGGAAGATGAAGGGGGGAATAAAGAGGCCGAAAGCGGGCCTCACTCGCTACTCGTCCCAACCGGGGGAATGAGCGCCTCCACGAGGGAGGACAACCAGGGGGAAGAATCTGACATTCCCTCTCCCCGGGGAAGGAAGAGGAATACCTCTGAAGATCCAGAAACTAAGGTTTCCAAACGAGAGAAGAAATCTTCGCCAGAGGGTCCTGCCTCGGAGGGTATTGATACATCTCCGTCGTATCTACTTTTCCAAACACTTTTGCCCTTGTTTTGGACTCTAACTTGCATGATTTGAATGGAACTAACCCAGACTGACGCTGTTTTCAGCAGAATTGCCATGGTGTTATTTATGTGCAGAAACAAACGTTCTCGGGATGACCTGAAACTTCACGGAGCCACTTTTTGGAAAATATAAAAAATACCTGCAAAAGATGAAGGCCATGGGCCCACCACCTGTCCACAAGGGTGGGGGCGCGCCTGCCCTCCTAGGGCGCCCCCTACCTCATGGGCCCCCTGGTGCCTCTCCGACTCCAACTCCAACTCTATATATTGTGTTTCGGGGAGAAAAAATCAGAGAGAAGAAATCATCGCGTTTTACGATACGGAGCCGCTGCCAAGCCCTAAAACCTCTCGGGAGGGCTGATCTGGAGTCCGTTCGGGGCTCCGGAGAGGGGAATCTGTCGCCATCATCATCATCAACCATCCACCATCACCAATTTCATGATGCTCACCACCATGTGTGAGTAATTCCATCATAGGCTTGCCGGACGGTGATGGGTTGGATGAGATTTATCATGTAATCGAGTTAGTTTTGTTAGGGTTTGATCCCTAGTATCCACTATGTTCTGAGATTGATGTTGCTATGACTTTGCTATGCTTAATTCTTGTCACTAGGGCCCGAGTGCCATGATTTCAAATCTGAACCTATTATGTTTTCATCAATATATGAGAGTTCTTGATCCTATCTTGCAAGTCTATAGTCACCTATTATGTGTTATGATCCGTTAACCCCGAAGTGACAATAATCGGGATACTTACCGGTGATGACCGTAGTTTGAGGAGTTCATGTATTCACTATGTGTTAATGATTTGTTCCAGTTCTCTATTAAAAGGAGATCTTAATATCCCTTAGTTTTCGTAAGGACCCCGCTGCCACGGGGGGTTAGGACAAAATATGCCATGCAAGTTCTTTTCCATAAGCACGCATGACTATATTCGGAATACATGCCTACATTACATTGATGAACTAGAGCTAGTTCTGTGTCACCCTAGGTTATGACTGTTACATGATGAACCGCATCCGGCATAATTCTCCATCACTGATCCTTTGCCTACGAGCTTTCCATATATTGTTCTTCGCTTATTTACTTTCCTGTTGCTATTGCTATCATCACTACAAAATACCAAAAACATTACTTTTACTATTGTTCCCTTTTGCTGACGTTACCACTACTATCATATTACCTTGCTACTAAACACTTTGCTGCAGATATTAAGTTTCCAGGTGTGGTTGAATTGACAACTCAGCTGCTAATACTTGAGAGTATTCTTTGGCTCCCCTTGTGTCAAATCAGTAAATTTGGGTTGAATACTTTACCCTCAAAAACTGTTGCGATCCCCTATACTTGTGGGTTATCAAGACTATTTTCTGGCGCCGTTGCCGGGGAGCATAGCTCTATTCTTTGAGTCACTTGGGATATATATCTGCTTATCATTATGAAGAACTTGAGAGATCCAAAAACCAAGATCTATCCCTCAGCTACGAGGGGAGGTAAGGAACTGCCATCTAGCTCTGCACTTGATTCACCTTCTGTTTTGAGTAAGCTTGCGACACCTACACCTGCTTCTATTATTCGTTCTGATACGTCGCATGTTATTGATGATGTCACTTCTTCTATGCATGATACTTATGATGAAACTACTTCTATGCTTGATACTACTGTGCCACTTAGTGATTTTCTTGATGAACAAATTGCTAGGGCTAGAGATATTGAAAATATTGAATCTGATAATACTAATGAAAGTGATGATGAAGAATCACTTGTTATTCCTAAGGGTTATGTTTTTGATCAAGAAGCTTCTTTAGCTATTTTAGCTTGAAAAGATAGTCATGAACTCAAAAGGTTATTAGCTAAATGGAATAAGCAATCTCTAAATGCTAGAATGAAACCTGACCCTGCTTTTGCTACTTCACCTATCTGTGTTACTGATAAGGATTATGAATTCTCTGTTGATCCTGATATAATTACTTTGGTTGAATCTGATCATTTTCATATTTATGAATCTGAAACTGTTGTGGCACATCTTACTAAACTGAATGATATAGCCACCCTGTTCACTAAAGATGAGAGAACTCGTTACTTTTACATCCTTAAAATATTTCTGTCCTCATTAAAGGGTGATGCTAAGATATGGTTTAATTCTCTCGATCCTGATTGTGTGCGTAGTCCCCAGGATATGATTTATTACTTCTCAGCTAAATATTTCCCTGCTCATAAGAAACAAGCTGCTTTAAGGGATATATATAATTTTGTGCAAATTGAAGAAGAGAGTCTCCCACAAGCTTGGGGAGGCTTCTCCAATTACTTAATGCTTTGCCTAATCATCCTCTTAAGAAAAATGAAATACTTGATATCTTTTATAATGGACTAACCGATGCCTCCAGAGATTACCTGGATAGTTGTGCTGGTTTTGTTTTCAGGGAAAGGACACCGGATGAAGCTGAAATTCTATTGAATAATATGTTGGCAAATGAAAATAATTCCGGAGCCAGTTCCTGAGCCTATTCCTAAACCAGCTCCGAAGAAGAGGGGTATTCTATTTCTCAGTCCTGAAGATATGCAAGAGGCAAAGAAATCTATGAAAGAAAAAGGTATTAAAGCTGAAGATGTTAAGAATTTACCTCCTATTGAAGAAATACACAGTCTTAATTTACCACCTGTTGAAGAAACATATGATCTTAATCCTCCACCTATTGAAGAAACTCATGGTCTTGATAACCCGACACAGGTAGTAAAGGTAAATTCTCTCTATAGATATGATAAAGCTGAAACCCCATTTGCTAAGTTTGCTAGCCCATGCATAGATGAGTTTGATAAATTTATGGCTAAGCAATAAGATTTTAATGCTTATTTTGGTAGACAATTGAAATACAATTCAAATATGCTTGAACACTTGGGTGATTATATGGCTAAAGTCAAAGGTGAACTTAAACTCATTAGTAAACATGCTTCTATGGTTACCATTCAAGTAGAACAAGTACTTAAGGCTCAAAATGGTTTTCTCAATGAATTGAATAGTAAGAAAAATGATAATGATGTTAGAGTTATGACTAGAGGTGGTAGAATGACTCAGGAACCTTTGTATCCTGAAGGCCATCCTAAAAGAATTGAGCAAGATTCTCAGAGAAATAATATAGATGTACCTAGTTCTTCTAAAATGAAGAAAAAGAAAAATGATAGGACCTTGCATACTTCTAGTGAACCTATTACTGAAACACTTGAGAATCCAAATGATATTTCTATTTCTCATGCTGAAACACAATCTGGTAATGAACCTGAAACTAGTGATAATGTTAATGATAATGTTATTGATGATGCTCAACTTACTAATGATAATGATATAGAAATTGAACCTTTGTTGATCTTGATAACCAACAATCAAAGAATCAACGATATGATAAAAAAGACTTTGTTGCTAGGAAACATGGTAAAGAAAGAGAGCCTTGGGTTCAGAAACCCATGCCTTTTCCTCCCAAACCATCCAAGAAAAAGGATGATGAGGATTTCGAGCGCTTTGCTGAAATGATTAGACCTATCTTTTTGCGTATGCGATTAACTGATATGCTCAAAACAAATCCTTATGCTAAGTACATGAAAGATATTATTACAAATAAAAGAAAGATACCGAAAGCTGAAATTTCCACCATGCTTGCTAATTATACTTTTAAAGGTGGAATACCAAAGAAACTTGGAGATCCAGGAGTACCACTATACCATGCTCCATTAAAAGAAACTATGTTAAAACTGCTTTATGTGATCTTGGAGCCGGTGTTAGTGTTATGCCTCTCTCTTTATACCGTAGACTTGATTTGAATAAGTTGACACCTACTGAAATATCTTTGCAAATGGCTGATAAATCAACTCCTATACCTGTCGGTATTTGTGAGGATGTGCTTGTTGTAGTTGCAAACGTTACTATTTTAACGGACTTTGTTATTCTTGATATTCTCGAGGACGATAGTATGTCTTTTATTCTTGGAAGACCCTTTTTGAATACTGCAGGGGTTGTTATTGATTGCACTAAAGGCAATGTCACTTTTCATGTTAATGGTAATGAGCATATGGTACACTTTCCAAGGAAACAACCTCAAGTTCATAGTATCAACTCTATTGGAAAAATTCCATCGATTATATTTGGAGGTTTTGAATTTCCTCTTCCTACTTTCAAGAAGAAATATGATATTCTTATTACTGGGGATGTGCATATCCCCGTTAAGGTTACATAGTGTTATTCAAAATTTCTCCGGTTCCATGTTATTCGGAATGAGTTTGTTAACAAGACTTGATCAACCTTGTTAGTGGATTCCTTTTGATGATCATGAGATGATGAAACTAGAAGGCACAACCTTCTATACCCCACTTTTACTTTCTGTTATTTATATAAAATAAAATAAAAATATCATTTTTCTGTCTGTTATCTGATTATCCGTGCAATATAAAAATACCCCGAAAATAAAAGTTCTCCTAATGCCCTGAAATTTGAATATGATTTTTTGAATATTTGAGAATATTTGGCACCGAGAACACATTAGGGGGGTCAACCACCTGCCTACGAGGGTGGAGGGCGCGCCCTACCTCCCGGTGTGCGCCCCCTGCCTCGTGGGCCCACGGTGGCCCCCCTCCACTTATCCTTTCACCCATACACTTCTTCTTCCTCCCCCAAACACGAATAACCAGCTCAAACCCGAGTCCAAGCTCGTTTTGCTGCCATTTTCGATCTCCTTGCTCAAAGCACCTCTCACAAAACTGCTTGGGGAGATTGTTCCTTGGTATGTGACTCCTCCATTGGTACAATTAGTTTTTGTTCTAGTGCTTTATTCATTGCAAATTTTTGCGGCTTAGGTGACCCTGTTCTTGAGCTTGCATGTCAAATTAATATGGTCAAAAGTAGTTTTGATGCATGATATAGGCCTTAGGCACTTGTAGGAGTAGTTGCTATCAATATTATTGAGTTCGGTTTACTTTTATTTTGAAGTTACTAAAAATTTCAGAATTTTTCAGAAAATGATAAAGAGATTTTTGAGGGGCTCATCGAGCCGAAGCTCAAGGGAAAAGAAAAATGAAGAGGCATAGAAGCCTAAATATAATTTGCCTCGCATCGCGGAGGTTAGGCCGTGTGAATGGCACTCCAATGAATTCTTGAGAGCAATCGGGATTTATGAGGATTTTTATGAATTGGCAAAGAATGCAGGCCTCATTGACTTCCTCCACGACCAACGCGAACAGTATCGCTTACTAACCAATACTTTTGTGCAAAACTTCTACCATTATCCTAGGGAATCACCTCCTTCAGTAGAGTTTCATTTATATGATGTGGTTAAGAAGATGTCACTTTATGATTTTTGTCAGGTTTGTTTGATCCCTTTTGAGGGTAGTCTAGAGGAACTACATCGCAAGGATGTGGAAGGTTTTATTGATACTATCACTGTAGAGGAAACTAGGAAGGTTTCCGATGCACGAATCACTAGCATACATTTTCCTGTTTTACGCTACTTTGCAATATTTGCTAGTCATTGCTTAATTGGTCGCGGAAACTGTGGAAACCTTAGTGTCCCTGATATTTTTATTCTGTTCCACGGTTTATATGCTGACAACTCTGTTAGTATGGGTGGTATTATTGCTAAACGGTTAAGTCTTAACCATACCAAAGGACCCATCTTTGGTGGTATTTATGCTTCATGCCTTGCTGCACATTATAATATACCTATTAGGCACTATGAAAAAGAAGAAAAATTGCTGCCTCATGTTTATTTAGATTATAAGAGTATGGTAGCACATGACTTTGTTATAAAGAATGGGGAAGGGGAGCTGAAATACAAACTGTTCTTTGATAAACATCACCCTGAGAATATCACCTTGCCTGCTCCTTCCTTGTTTAATTTATCTTTAGGCAAATACCTCGTCTCGCCGAAGGACATTCACGCCTACCGAAACCCTACATCCTCCACAGAGCCAGAGGCGGAACCACAAGTTGATCCTCCACGACAGTCTAATTACCTGTGGCAATCAGAGCCTTCTTCATCACAGTATGACCCCAACTATTACTATGGATATCAGGCAGGCCAGCCGTGGCCATAGACCAACTTAGGAAAAAAGTCTAAGCTTGGGGGAGTACGTATTTCCCACCGACATTACATTTATGTTCACACACTCATTGCTAGATGTCGGTGCTCATACTTTTTCATTGTATCATCCATGCTAGTTTATTTTCCTTTTTATGTTTTCTTCTTGTGTGTTTAATAAACCTTAAGAAAAACCAAAAAAATAGTTATAGCTTTTAATTAATTCACTTTCCATGCTTGTAGCAGTAATTAAAAAGAAAACCCAAAAAGATTTCATGTTCTCCTTTTGCTTGTTGGAAGCTTTCCCGTGTAAATAGTTTTATTTCTTTTCTTTTCTTTTGGGGATCGATAGGAGAAGACCATAATTAAATTGTTGAAGTAGCTCTTATATGCATTATTGTTGATCTGAAAAAGAGCCCATATTGCCTTGTCTTCTCCTATTTATTCAATGCTTGTAGATTCTAGCTTAGTCCAATGCACATGCACTATTATTATTATTCACATCATTCGATCATGCAAGTGAAAGGCAATTATGATGTTATATGCTGGACTGACAGAGATAAGAAAAACTGGTATGAACTCGACCTCTTTTGTTTTTGTAAATACGATTAGTTCATCATTCCTGATTCAGCCTATTATGAATAAACATGTTTGCAATGACAATTAGAGATCATAGTTGCTTGTGCCATGCTTGATTAGCTATGAGTTATAATGGTTTACCTTGCGTGCCAACATGCTATTAAAATGGTTAGGATGTGGTATGATAGGGTGGTATCCTCCTCTGAATGATTTAAGTGACTTGACTTGGCACATGTTCACGCATGTAGTTGAAACAAAATCAACATAGCCTTCACGATATTTTTGTTCATGGTGGATTATATCCTACTCATGCTTGCATTCGGTGTTGATTAATTTTAATGCATGTTCATGACTGTTGTCGCTCTCTAGCTGGTCGCTTCCCAGTCTTTTTCTAGCCTTCACCTGTACTAAGCGGGAATACTTCTTGTGCATCCAATTCCATAAACCCCAAAGTTATTCCAAATGAGTCCACTATACCTTCCTATATGCGATATCTACCTGCCATTCCAAGTAAATTTGTATGTGCCAAACTCTAAACCTTCAAATAATCATCCTGTTTTGTATGCTCGAATAGCTCATGTATCAACTAGGGCTGTCCGTATCTTCCATGTTAGGCGGGTTATTCTCAAGAGGAGTGGACTCCGCTCCTCACTCACGAGAAAGTGGCTGGTCACCGGGATGCCCAGTCCCATGCTTTATGCAAACTAATTCAAAATAATTGCAAAACAAAACTTCCCCTGTGACTGTTGTTAGTTGGAGGCACTCGTTGTTTTGAGCAAGCCATGGATTGATGCTTGTTGGTGGAGAGGGAGTATAAACTTTACCATTCTGTTTGGGAACCGCCTATAATGTGTGTAGCATGGAAAATATTGCAATCTCTTGGTTGTTATGTTGACAATTAAAGTATATCGCTCAAAACATTATTCACCTCTGTTTCAAAATGAGCTCTGGCACCTCTACAAATCCCTTCTTCCCTCTGCGAAGGGCCTATCCATTTACTTTTATGTTGAGTCATCCTCCTATTATTAAAAAGCACTAGTTGGAGAGCACCGCTGTCATTTGCATTCATTATTGTTAGTTTACATTGAGTATGACTTGACTGGATCTCTTTTACCATGAATTACAATGTCTAGTCAGTCCTTGATCTTTAAAGGTGCTCTGCATTTATGTTTTGCGGTCTCAGAAAGGGATAGCGAGATACCATCTTGTTATATCATATTATGATTGTTTTGAGAAAGTGTTGTCATTCGAGATTTATTATTATGGCTCATTAGTTGATTATGCCATCGATATGAGTAAACTTGATACCTATGCGTTATTGTGAATGTGGTTAGTTATAATCTTTGCTGAAAACTTGAATGCTGGCTTTAGATATTTATAACAACAAGAGCAAACAGAGTTTGTAAAAGTTTTTCTTTATCACTTTCAGTTTATCAACTGAATTGCTTGAGGACAAGGAAGGGTTTAAGCTTGGGGGAGTTGATATGTCTCCGTCGTATCTACTTTTCCAAACACTTTTTCCCTTGTTTCGGACTCTAACTTGCATGATCTGAATGGAACTAACCCGGACTGACGCTGTTTTCAGCAAAATTACCATGGTGTTATTTATGTGCACAAACAAACGTTCTCGGAATGACCTGAAACTTCACAGAGCCACTTTTTGGAAAATATAAAAAATACCTACAAAAGATGAAGGCCAGGGGGCCCACCACCTATCCACGAGGGTGGGGGCGCGCCCCCTACCTCATGGGCCCCCTGGTGCCTCTCTGACTCCAACTCCAACTCTATATATTGTGCTTCGGGGAGAAAAAAATCAGAGAGAAGAAATCATCGCGTTTTATGATACGGAGCCGCCGCCAAGCCCTAAAACCTCTCAGGAGGGCTGATCTGGAGTCCGTTCAGGGCTCCGGAGAGGGGAATCCGTCGCCATCGTCATCATCAACCATCCTCCATCACCAATTTCATGATGCTCACCGCCGTGCGTGAGTAATTCCATCATAGGCTTGCTAGACGGTGATGGGTTGGATGAGATTTATCATGTAATCGAGTTAGTTTTGTTAGGGTTTGATCCCTGGTATCTACTATGTTCTGAGATTGATGTTGCTATGACTTTGCTATGCTTAATGCTTGTCACTAGGGCCCGAGTGCCATGATTTCAGATCAGAACCTATTATGTTTTCATCAATATATGAGAGTTCTTGATCCTATCTTGCAAGTCTATAGTCACCTATTATGTGTTATGATCCGTTAACCCCGAAGTGACAATAATCGGGATACTTACCGGTGATGACCGTAGTTTGAGGAGTTCATGTATTCACTATGTGTTAATGCTTTGTTCCGGTTCTCTATTAAAAGGAGGCCTTAATATCCCTTAGTTTCCGTAAGGACCCCGCTGCAACGGGAGGGTAGGACAAAAGATGTCATGCAAGTTCTTTTCCATAAGCACGTATGACTATATTCGGAATACAAGCCTACATTACATTGATGAATTGGAGCTAGTTCTGTGTCACCATAGGTTATGGCTGTTACATGATGAACCACATCCGGCATAATTCTCCATCACCGATCCATTGCCTACGAGCTTTCCATATATTGTTCTTCGCTTATTTACTTTCCCGTTGCTATTGCTATCATCACTACAAAACACCAAAAACATTACTTTTACTACTATTACCTTTTGCTACCATTACCACTACTATCATATTACCTTGCTACTAAACACTTTGCTGCAGATTTTAAGTTTCCAGGTGTGGTTGAATTGACAACTCAGCTGCTAATACTTGAGAGTATTCTTTGGCTCCCCTTGTGTCGAATCAATAAATTTGGGTTGAATACTTTACCCTCGAAAACTGTTGCGATCCCCTATACTTGTGGGTTATCAGGTATTCTTGCTGCACAATGTCCGCGCGGGGATTAGCCCTCTACTGAGCTATAAGTAATCAAAAAGTACTTAATAGTGAAAATATCCTACCTTACTTCCGAAGACAATAACCGAAGCTTATAAATTGTAGTCCGGATCGTAGCCCTTCTCGACAGAGTTCACCTTCGGGGGATCTTCTTCCGGAGATGATGGAGAGCGAAACGCCTCCCCCTGACACCCCGCCTCATGAGGCGGGCGACCCTGAAGTGTCGTCGCGGAGAGTATCTCCTGATCCGCCAAGGCCAGAGGATAACCTTTTGGCTACCCAGAGTCCTCAGTATCCGGCTCCTAAGGAGAGAAACAACAAGAGTCCGGAATCGTATAGTGTGTGGTCGGACGCACTGAAGGATCTTCTGGGGCAAGCGGCCGTCTCAGAAGCACATCGTACGCTAATGGGTACGGTAATTGAAAGGATTTCATCCGCTGAAAGCGGATTGCATGAAGCTTTTATGAGTTTGCTGAAAGGCTTTGAGGTACGCAAAATAGTGTATGTTTTTGACAATACTGCACATGTTAGGTGTGCCCTATGCAGATAGTAGCCCGTGAGACTCTGGTTGTCGTCGAGAACGGCGGCAAACCGAGGATCATAGTCCCAGGTAATAACCCGATTGCCTTTATGTGCAGGTGGATGAGGTTCCGGTGGCTAGCCAGACTGATGGGTTTCCCGAGCTAAAGAGGCTACTTGATGCGGCCGATGCCGACATCGTGCTTGTCAACAAGCGGCTTGACGAGGCACATGGTAAGTGATTTTTCTGGTGATCGTCACATAGTAAGAGGAGCATGATGCTAGTATCTTTAGTATGTTGTGACTGCAGATGGAGCTGCCACCGTGGAGACCCTTCGGGCGGAGCTTGCCCGAGCCAAGGAACAAGCAAGGAGTAGCAATGCGGCCGCTCTAAAGGCGGTCGAAGAGTTGAGGGCCGAACAGGCCGCGCATTGCCAGAGCAAGGAAAGAATAGCCAAAATGGTTGTAGAGTTGAACGATGCCGCTGACCGTTACCAGCTTCTTGAAAAAGAAAGCCGAGCGAGGGCGACGGACCTGGAGAAGGCCCTGGTAGCTGCCAAGGAAGCCCGCTCCAAAATTAGATCGACGAAGGAGGAGCTGCATCATGCTGCGGATATCGTGTCTGGGAAGCCCTTCTTGTTGCGAACTAAGTTCGGAGATCCGAAGTATGCTCCTCTTGACCGACCACGGAGTTCTGCGGACGCCTACATGGATTTGGCTGCAAGTGCTGCTGATGCGGCTGAGTACTTCAAGGATCAAAAAGATCACGAAGTGGAAAAAGTTGTTCTGGTCACAGTTCCATGCTCCAGTCCGCCTGCTTCTATTGAATGAGCGAATGGCCGAGTGGGCCGAGCTCCATAGGTTGTCCGGACTTGCCATGAGGTTTGTTGTGGATCATCTGTGGCCGGGAGGGCCAAGGCCGAATAGTTACTTTAGTTTAGTGGAACAATTCCTTGGTGTTGTGCCGCACATCGATGCTATAAAGAGATCGGAGTGCATAGAGGGTGCACGGATGGCCTTTGCCCGTTTCAAGACATATTGGGCAGAGATGGAGGCCACCACTGTTGCAACACCGGGTTCGGTCGTAGGCCGAGTGGCTGCCGAGCACTACTTTGAAGAAGTTCTTGAAGGCGCTCGTTCGATAGAGGCTCAGTGCTCGAAGAATATTATGTTCTAGTGACATGTACTCCCATTGTAGAAACAATGTTTTATTGAGTTATCAAGGCTATGTTTATACTTTTGCCTGAAAGTATTATGATGCCTCCTGTGCGGCCGTTTATGTATATATGTATATAACCTGAAAGTTTGCAGTCGTCGGCTTCCGCCCCCACGCACATAATGCGGGGGTGTTCGCAAAAAAATAACGCGTATTCACACTTGATCCAATGTCTTGGTCCATTAAGGAGGTAGTAGCACAGCGAACAAGGCAATCGGACTATATTGCTTTAACACTTTCACTTAGCCATAGGAGTTTGACGGTGGGGCTACCATATAGCTCCTGGTACTTCTACGCTCGTCCGACTACGGGGCGCATACGCACATGACCGGGAAACGGCCCTTCGTTAATGCGGAGGAATCCCGAAGATTCCGTTGAGTCATCGAGTAGTTGACCAGTCTCGCGCTATATCATGACAGTTAGTTTTCGGCTTTCTCTTCTGAGGTGCTCATCCGGATGAACTAGGGCACAATCGCAGTAGTTCTCCCAGTGCTACCTTAGCCGATATAGCGGTACGTAAGGTACCAAAACATGGGAGCCGGGCAAACCCAACATTTGACCAAAGACATGATTCGGAGCTGATGCATATAGGACCAAACTCGCGATGTCGAACACTCCCTAAGGTATTCGGTCTTTATAACATATACCGGGCTGAACAATGCCCTTAATAATAAACCCTGGGTGTCCAGGTACGTGCAATATCCTGATGTGGCCACATGCCGATAACGTCAGCATCCTTCTCGGTTGTGTTGAGTATCCAGAGGATGTGAACAACAAGAGACAGTAAAAAAGGTTTACGCCGGGTCTTAATCTAAAAAGAAACCTTTGGGCGGGTCCCTGCTGCACATCTGCGCCTGTATCTCTGTTGTGCCGTGTCCTGGACGGGTGTAGCACGATTGTCATCTGTAAAAGGGAAGAACTTAGGTGAAAGTTGCCGTGCCAAAAAAATTGGTTATTATCAATGAACTATTAAAATTCAAGATAAGTCAAGTTGAGCCGGACTAGCCCTGATTACACGCGGGAAGCCCCTGGTACCGTCTAGGAGGGTTTGATCATCAAACTAATCTCATGTATATGTAGTGGTGCACCGGACTCGTCTAACTGTGTCCATGGTCTTGACGACCTATCATTTTTTCTGGTTGGTGAGGCCATCTAGTTCGCGGCTGTTAAAGCTGCCGCACCCTCTTCCGCGCGTAGAAAGCACCCAGTTTTTCTGCTAACTGTGATGGTGCCACGTGGACCGGGCATCTTAAGCTTGAGAAAAGCGTAATGCGGTATTGCATTAAAACGAGCGAAAGCCGTTCTTTCGAGTAGTGCTTGATATCCACTTCGGAATGGAGCGATGTGGAAAGTTAACCTTTCGCTTCGGAAGTTATCGGGAGAACCGAATACAACCTCTAGCAGTAGAGAGCCCGTACAGCGGGCCTCTTGGCCTGGTATTACTCCCTTGAAGGTAGTATTACTGTGGCTTATTTGTGTCGGGTCTATCCCCATTGGACTGTGTCCTGATATATCAGATTTAGATCACTGCCGCCGTCCATGAGGACTCTTGTGAAATGGTATCCGTTTATTATTGGGTCTAACACCAAGGCCGCCAATCCTTCGTGCTGGATGCTTGTCGCGTGATCCCCGCGATCAAGAGTGATCGGGCAGGCCAACCAGGGGTTGAACCTAGGGGTGACGGGCTCTATGGTGTGTGTGTCTCGGAGTGCATGTTTGCTTCTCCTCTTCGTCACATGGATCATGTTTACCGTTTTAACCTCTGGTGGGAATTTTTTCTGTCCTCTAGTGCTTTGCTGGCAAGGTTCGTCCTCGTCTTCGCTTGGTGTCTCTTCCCCTTTGTGTTCGGCGTTTAGCTTACCGGCCTGCTTGAAGACCCAACATTCTCTGTGGGTGTGATTTGCAGGTTTGTCAGGGGTGCCATGAATCTGACAGAGCTTGTCAAGAATCGTGTTTAGGCTAGACGGTGCATCTCTGCTGCCTTTGAAAGGCTTTTTTCGCTGACCTGGTCGAGAGCCCCTGAATCCGGCGTTTACCGTCGTATTATCTGGGCTATCTTCTCTATTTCGACGCTTGTTTTTGTTGCGTCGTGGTTTTCCATTGCCATCCCTGACTTCGGATGTGCTTGGGTCGTTGGTGCTACTACGGGCTAACCAGCTGTCTTTGCCCGTGCAAAAGCAGGTCATGAGGCTTGTTAGGGCTGCCATTATTCTCGGTTTTTCTTGGCCGAGGTGTCTGGCCAGCCATTCGTCTTGGACACTATGTTTGAAAGCTGCTAAGGCTTCGGCGTCCGGACTGTCGACGATTTGGTTCTTCTTGGTGAGAAACATGTTCCAAAGCTTTCGGGCGGACTCTCCGGACTGTTGGATTATATGACTTAAATCGTCTGCATCCGGAGGTCGGACGTAGGTCCCTTCAAAATTAGCCTGAAAAGCGTCCTCGAGCTCCTCCCAACTTCCAATTGAGTTTTCGGGGAGGCTTTTCAACCAGTGCCGAGCTGGTCCTTTAAGCTTGAGGGGCACGTATTTAATGGCATGGAGATCGTCTCCGCGAGCCATATGGATATGGAGGATAAAGTCCTCGATCCAGACTCTAGGGTCTATGGTCCCGTCGTACGCCTCTATGTTCACTGGTTTGAATCCTTCTAGGAATTCATGATCCAGCACCTCATCGGTGAAACATAGGGGGTGTGCGGCACCCCTGTAGTGGGATGTGCCATGGCGTTCGGACAGTTGTAGTATTCGGTTTTGATTTTGTGCTAGAGCGCACTTCCTAGATCCATAAATGGATCTGGTCGTACCAGATTTTTGGCACAAGTTCTCACGTAGATCGTGTGTTGACTTATGTGCGACTTTGTTAGCCGCTCTATCGCGGTCACAAGGTGGTGGATCCGGCCGGTTGGCCGTTTCATTTTTCAGTTGTGTGGGCTCTAAGGCCTCATCGTTGAATTCAGGTAATAGCTTGTGCTTTGGATAGCTATTTGTGTGGTAACTTCCACCATACTTTGCTTCGTTGACGAGCACTTTGTTCCACCTGCTATTGAGTGTATCTTGTGCGGCCTTAAGCCTTTGTTTCTGCTTCTTCAGACTCCTCGCTGTGGCAATAAGCCTTCTGCGGAGGTTCTCTTGCTCCAAGTGTGTTTCCGAGATGATGTGTGCATCTTCGTCCGGACTATTTTCCTCCCCAGACGGGGTTTGATGAGGTTTATCCTCGGTGTCGCCGTGTTCAGATGCCGGATCCGTACTATGTTCACCGTTTGTAGCTTCATCGTGCTCTGCCGCTGGGGCGATGTCGTCGCCGTTTCTTCTAGAGTTGACTGGACTGTTATTTTCTCTTGCGTTGTTATCGCTGTTTTTGCTATGGCGGTACTTAGAGCGGCGCCGCTGACATCGGCGCTTGGGTTGCTTGGAGGGGGCATCCTCCACTTTCTCTTCGCCATTGCCTTCTTTGGGTGTATCCACCATGTATATATCATGTGATGAAGTGGTTGTCCGGCGCCCTGTGGGTGCTGGTTCCTGTTCGTCTCATGCATCTTCGTTCATGCCGTTGATGTTTTTGGAGTCGAAGTTGAGCATGTCGGTTAAGTCGTCGACAGTGGCTACTAAGTGGGTGGTGGGTGGGCAGCAAATTTCTTCGTCATCTGCATCCCATTCTAGCCGGACATAGTTCGGCCAAGGTTCTCCTGACAAGGAGAGAGACCTTAATGAATTTAGCACATCGCCGAAAGGTGAGTGCTGAAAGATATCCGCGGAGGTGAACTCCATGATCGGCGCCCCGTCGGATTTGATGGGCGCGGATGCAGGCGGCTCGGAGTCCGTGGCCGGAGACAAATCCAGTGGTTCGGCAACACGGCTCTCGTAAGGGGTGAAGTCAGTATCCGGCTCAATCGCCACTGAGAGTGCGGCCTCCGTGGCGGGGTCTATCCCTTCGCTCTCGGATGGCGCCATTTGCTCCAGATTGACGGCCGGAGTGGTTGCAGATGCGATCTTCCGAATACTATTCGATGGTAGAGTTATGTCATGTTCGTCCTGACTGAGCGGGGCACCTGACACAGGCTCGAATCCGTCGAAGATCAAGTCTCCGCGGATGTCGGCATTGTAGTCCAAGTTTCCGAATCTGAACTGATGGCCAGTGGCGTAGCTCTCGATCTGCTCCAGATGGCCAAGCGAATTGGCCCGTAGTGCGAAGCCGCCGAATACAATGATCTGCCAGGGGAGGAAAATCTCACCCTGGACCGCATCGCTAGTGATGATCGAAAGATCCATCAAGCCTTACGGTGACGACACAGTGGAACTCTCAATGAAAGCACCAATGTCTGTGTCAAAACCGGCGGATCTCGGGTAGGGGGTCCCGAACTATGCGTCTAAGGCAGATGGTAACAGGAGGCAGGGGACAAGATGTTTACCCAGGTTCGGGCCCTCTTGATGGAGGTAACACCCTACGTCCTGCTTGATTGTTCTTGATGATATGAGTATTACAAGAGTTGATCTACCACGAGATCGTAGAGGCTAAACCCTAGAAGCTAGCCTATGGTATGATTGTATGTTGTCCTACGGACTAAACCCTCCGGTTTATATAGACACGGGAGGGGGCCAGGGTTACACAGAGTCGGTTACAAGGGAGGAGATCTACATAAACATATTTCCTAGCTTGCCTTCCACGCCAAGAAGAGTCCCATCCGGACACGGGACGAATTCTTCAATCTTGTATCTTCGTAGTCCAACAGTCCGGCCAAAGGATATAGTCCGGCTGTCTGGAGACAACCTAATCCAGGACTCTCTCACCAACCTCTCCCTCCTCCTTGCTAGATCAAGGCGCAGGAGACATCACCGGGCTGCACGTGTGTTGAACGCGGAGGCGCCATTGTTCGGCGCTTAGATCAGAATCGACCGCTGAAAGTGCTAGTTATCGACTAGGGGGGTGAATAGGTGATTTTTATGAAAGTCTTCAAAACACGAGGGCTTTGAAGACAGATAATAGAAATGAACCTATTGATATGCAGCGGAAGGTAGACTACACTAGACAAGCCATAGTCAAGTAAGGAATGAAGTGAAAGCACGAAGACTATCAGCAGCTAGGTAGTATGGATCAGGGTGGAAGATAGCATGAAGCCAAACAACAACAGTCTTCACACAATGAAGTCAATCAGATCATGCAAGCAGGCAATGACTTCACGAAGACAAACTGTAAGTAAAGAGAGGTAAAGGATAGAACCAGTTGCTTGGTGAGCACAAGGATTTGTTGGACCAGTTCAAGTTGTTGTGACAACTGTATGTCTGGTTAGGGAGGCTAAGATTCAACTCAGAAGACCGCGTCTTCACCTTATTCCCCTTGAGCTAAGGACACACAATCCTCGCCCAATCACTCAGGTAAGTCTTCAAGGGAGACTTCCAAACCTTCACAGACTTCGTTCACCGGCAATCCACAATGACTCTTGGATGCTCAGAACGCGACGCCTAACCAGCTGGAGGATTCACAGTCCTCAAGTGTAACAAGTCTTCAGATCACGTGGACAGAAAGACTTCAGTGATGCCTAACACTCTTTGGCTCTGGGTGTTTAGGGCTTTTTCCTTGCAAGGATTTCTCTCTCAAATGCTTCGGAGGTGGGTTGCTCTCAAACGACAAAAGTCGTGCACTAACTCTGAGAAGCCACAAATTTATGGTGTAGGGGGTGGGCTATTTACAGCCAGGAGGCAACCCGACCTGATTTGTCCAAAATGACGCTGGGTCACTAAGGAACTAACACGTGTCCAACGGTCAGATTTCAAACACACGCGACAGCTTGACTTGGGCTACAAGTAAAGCTGACTCATCCAACTCTAGATAAGATTTGCTCTCATTGTCTTTGCTCGAAGACATAGGATTTGGTTGAGCATCACTTTAGTAACTCTGACTTTGTTCACTTGGACCCCACTTAACAGTGCGGTGGTTCCTATGACTCAACAAAGAAGAAAAGGAAACTACGAAACAACTATGTCTTCGTACTCCATAGTCTTCATATGATGTCTTCTCATGTCATAGTCTTCAATGTGAAACTCTTCACAGACCACCATTGTCTTCAATGTCTTCACACATTTTTAGGGGTCATCTCTGGTAGGTAAACCGAATCCATGAGGGACTACTACCTGTGTTATCCTGCAATTCTCACAAACACATTAGTCCCTCAACCAAGTTTGTCGTCAATACTCCAAAACTAACTAGGGGTGGCACTAGATGCACTTACAATCTCCCCCTTTTGGTGATTGATGACAAACTGGTTGAAGTTTTAAATGGGGATAAAAGTATGTGAAAGTTTAAGGATTGAAGCATTGTCTTCATAAGTGGCAAAAGGCTCCCCCTGGAGATGTGCATATAAGTAGTTTGCTTTTGAATGCAAATGCACATGGTAGGTTTTACTTTATGGAGATCCTCTTCAACTAATGAAGACAATGCATCATGCATATAAAGATATAATGAAGATAATGACATGCATAATGAAAAATGGACGTGTGCGGAATGACTTCATGCGGAATTTATCATCGCATCACGAAGTAGAAGAAAAAGTAGCAAACGACCATAAAGTTTAAGTGTTACAACCAAAAGAACCAAATGTATCAAAAGACGAGGGTTGTAATCACTTGGCAAAAAGTAGCAACCACCCATAAAGGACCTGCTTGGAGACTATCAACTCATATGCTTCTCCCCCTTTTGTCAGTAAGGACCAAAAAGGTTTGAAGACATAGAGTATCTACTCATTCCCATTGGGAGTAGATGTAGGAGCAGGGTTGACATTGGAGTTCGGTGGTGTAGAGGGGCCTGGTGCAGTGTCGATATGCAGTGAAGCCATGGTTGGTGAAGTGGCATCGTCTTCTTCATCGAAGACTCTTGCAACAACAGTTGCAGCCAAATATGAATACTCAGAATCTTCAACGGAAGGAGTCATACGCCAGCTTGCATTCTGGGGAGGTTTGGAATCAAATTTGAAGCCCTCTGTGAAGCCGTCTTTGCGAAGATCGCCTTCAGAGCATAGCAGTGTGAGACTCTTCTAAGACCGCCGATAGGCTTCATGGGCAACAAAGGAGTTCTTGGTGGAAAGATTGTGAATGTGATTGACATCCACCAAGATGCTCTGCATCTGATGCTGTAGCCAGTCATGATGCCTATCCTGTTTTTGATGTGATGCCACAAGAAGTTCTCGGTCATTGAGTACATGAGATCGCTTCCGAAGCCTTTGAGCAATGGTGCTTTCAGTGACTTTAGTGTTTGCATGGTGAGGCACACGTATATTGCCAGCCAGAGGATAAGCAGGAGTTGCAGCATTGGGAACATGAGTGCCTTCTATTGGCTGCGTGAAGCTTTGGTGATCAACATTATGAAGATAAAGTGGCTCCTTGGCAGGCTCAGGGTAGATGGCTTCAACTGATAGATCAACCTCAGGCAAAAAGACAAGATGGTTGCGCGCTGAGGGCTGATAGTCGACAGAAGAGTGAAGCTTGATTAAGCGCATCACCCATGGAGCATAAAACTTCAAGCCAAACAGATCAATTCCAGATGCATCAAGCTGTCTAATGAAGAAATCCCGGGAATTGAATCTGATCCCATTGACAATATAGACTACCAAAGTCTTCATGGCCCCTTCAAGTTTGGCTTCAGTTAAGTATTCCTTGATGGGCCAGAGAGTATGCCTCAGAATATGATAGACTGTGCGGGGCAGGTACTCAAGTTCCTTGACGAAGAATTCCTTGGGATAATCAGCATCTTGAGGCAATGGCTTCATCATGCTGAGCATCTGACTCATATTTGGTTCAGGCCATTGGAAGATACTCTACAATTCATTTTGGTGTAGCTGACAACCAGGCTCATAGAGTTCACCGGGAGTGGGCAGGGAAGTAAGCTCAATAATGTCTTGAGCTTTGGCTTCATGGTGCACATCTCCTGACATCCACTCAAGGACCCATGTCTTGGGATCCCTGTTGTAGCCACAAATGTGAAGTGTGGCGTAGAACTGCTGCAGGAGCTCTTCATTCCAGTGTTCTTTGTCAGTGACGAACTATAGAAGACCAACCTCCCTGAAGCAGTCAAGGGCTTCTTCCAGACAGGGCAGCCCAGCAATGGCTTCACAATCAAGACGCATGTGTTGAAAGATTCGCTCTTGATTGTATAGGATGCAAGAGTAGTAGCTGCGCTGCTGATAGCTCCAGAAGAGATCTTTGGCTTTGAGTAAGGATTCTTGGCGCTATCAAAGAAGGTGTTGTGGGCTCTGAAGCTGTTCACACTGAACGATCCTGGGGAGGTTGCAACGCCTGGAAGCCTTGGCAGCCTAGGCTTTGGCTTCTAAACCTGGGGCCTCTGCTCCACATGATAGTCATACTGAGGTCCGGGAGTAGTGGGAGGCACCATGATTGGCCATTTCGCAGTGACCGGTTGTCCATGATCGAAGGCCTGTTCAATTGTGTGAGGCCTAGGAGATGGAACAGTGGCTTCAGCATCCACATGGGCTTTAGGTTGCACATGAGCTTCAGGCACAACATTGGCTTCAGGCCCCACATTATCTTCAGTCATGACAACGTCATTGGCTTCAGTATCATTGTTGGTGGCTGTCGGTGTCAAAACCGGCGGATCTCGGGTAGGTGGTCCCGAACTGTGCGTCTAAGGTCGATGGTAATAGGAGACAGGGGACATGATGTTTACCCAGGTTCGGGCCCTCTCTATGGAGGTAATACCCCACTTCTTGCTTGATTGATCTTGATGAATATGAGTATTACAAGAGTTGATCTACCATGAGATCGAGATGGCTAAACCCTAAGGGCCTAGCCTGTACGACTATGGTAATGATTGTCACCCCTCCGGACTAAGTACTCCGGTTTATATAGACACCGGGAGGATCTAGGGTTACACAAGGTTGGTTACAAAGAAAGGAATCTACTTATTTGATCGCCAAGCTTGCCTTCCACGCCAAGGAGAGTCCCATCCAGACACGGGTGCAGTCTTCGGTCTTCGTATCTTCACAGCCCATCAGTCCGGCCCATGGCTAACAGGTCGGACGCCCGAGGACCCCTTAGTCCAGGACTCCCTCAGTAGCCCCCGAACCGGTCTTCAATGACGAGGTGTTCGGCACATAGATTGTCATCGGCATTGCAAGGCAGGTTCCTTCACCGATGACTTCCAAGTAGTGTGTTCGGCCTTCCATTTAATGGTGTACCCCTTGACTTCTGTGTATCAACAACTTCAGTTTCCATGCGTCGAACGAATGCGAGAGGTCAGAGTACTTTTGCACATAACCCCCAGCCATGCGAGGGACATCGTCTATTTAATGAGATTGGATCCCAGATCCAATCAACACCACACGGAAAAATCCTCTGAGCACGCCAGGAAAATCCATTCCAACATGGTCGATGCTCCTAGCTCTTCATCCCACCCCTGCATCCCCAAAAAAGGCGAATGGGAGAGGTGTTCCGTATCCCACAGTCAGCTGGTGAAGCTGCAAACACAGGGATTTCTCCCCCTCCCCCCCCCCCACAGATCTAGTCCCTGTTCGAGCAGGACTGACCTCCTTCAACGGGGAGGCACGGGCTGAAAATTTCCCCATTCCATCCAGGGGGAACGAGTATGCTTCGTCCCTTATCTCCTAAGAGGCATCGTATTTCCAATTCATCCATTCCTCCGAGGGCTTCTGGAGTATTATGGCCTCCAACTACACAACTTTACTCCTGCCTCCCTCGTGCATATCGCGGGTTACGTCGCTCTTTGTGAGTTATTCCTGGGTTGTGAAGCCCATTTCGAATTGTGGAGAAAACTATTCTGTCTTGTCCCGCGCAACCACGAGGGATCAATATTTGAAGTAGGCGGAGCCGAAATATGGCGCATCGCCGAGACCGGATACCTGAACGGCACACCAAAGAAGGCACCCGAAGAGTGGACCTCTGAATGGTTCTATATTGAGACGTGGCACTTCCAGACCCAGTTCGGAGGGGGCTTCCCGAATTCACAAGCGCTCCTTTGAAGAAACGCCACAGCTGGCGCCCTTGGAGCCTCGAGGAGGAAGATAGTGCGGAAGTTCGTCAACTCATGAGCAAGATAAGAACACTCGCTCAGTCCAGGTTATCAATAGTGGAAGTAATGGCGACTTCGATAGTGCGGGGGGTTCAGCCACTCCAGTACACAGGTCTCCCCATGTGGCACTACAACGGGGAAGACGACGCCTCCCGCTGTGGCCGGAAGGGTTCGGATACCCCTACCGCTCTGGCCAAAATATTGGTCGAACTGTTCAAAGGGGAGGAAGAGGAATTTCTACGTATCAAGCACAGGGATGGATTTTCCATGTACAGTCCACCTAGTTGGGTAAGTCCCAGCTCCTCTGCTCTACTCACTCTGCTCCCCGAGCTGCTTTCAACGGGTATTAACCCGTCCATTTATAACAGCACTAGAGAAAGATTTCTAAAGGGCTTCACAGCCCCGGCCCATAGCCCGAGGGCCACAATCGGGACCTTGATCCCGGATTCGAGGAGGATCCAGATATATTCGTGGCGCTCAAGGATGGGGTGTTTTATCAGGAGAGCTATGACGGCATAGAGGTGGCTATCATCGCCGATTATCCCGGCCTTCTCCCTGCTTCACATGTAAGTAATCAGGAGACATCTTATCCGAAAGAGTTCTCTCATTCTGCCTCACCCACCGCATTGTCATACTTCCCACAGCCAGGATCCAGATCCTGCTGTAAAGACAGGGGCTGATGCGGGGGTAACGCCGGACTGTCCTCCGGCCGAGGATTCAGACGATGTATCCGTCACTAACTCGGAAGTGGAGAGCGCCATGAATCATCAGCGCCGCAGGGCCGTTTTACAAGACCCCGGCTTTTCAGAAGAGGCATTTAACGCCTTCAGCTCGGTTGATGCATATATCCGAGCTGCTTGAGATGGGCTTAACAGAGCCACAAAGCACCATTTAAAAGATGTGCGGGTAAGTATACTTTGCCCGAATATGATAACTGTATGCCAGTAGCCCCTGAGACATGAAGCAGTTGGTACAACTGATTTAAGTATCATTATATAACTAGGTTCTTACGGGGAAGAACGACCTGCTAGCCCAGGAGCTAGAAAAGTGTCAGACGCAGCTAACGGCTGCCGGTGCTGAACTGGAGAAATCCAAGAAGGCGTCTCCTGGTAACGTTTCCCTCCATCGAGAAAACTTAATGGTATACCAATAATGCTAACACGGTTGCTCGCCTCTTATTAGGATCACTAGGTCAACTACAAGAACAACTGAAAGCTGCCCAAGGCGGAGAACGAGAGGCCAAGAAACTGCTAGCCGCGGGCGAGCGTGTGCTCACAAAAGTCGTGCTAGAGAAGAACAAGCTCCAGGATTCGAATGCCCGATTGGGTGACGATCTGAAAGATGTACAGGCCCAACTGGCCAACTCCGTGAAGGAGAATAAAAGGCTGCGCGGCGGCATATTCAGTATGTGGCCGAATTTACCTTATAATAGTTCGGATATGAAAGGAACTGACAAAGCTATGTTTGCAGGTATGTTGACAGGACGCCCCGAAGAGGAGATGTCCGGATTGTCAGACGATCTGCTGCGAGGGCTGTCGCAAATGCACAAGCAAGCTCGGCAGGCAATGCGGAGTGTTCCTAAAGCCTTATGGCCATCTGCCTCCCCTCCAGGAAGTATGGAGGAGCTTGTAGAGCTATTCAAGGGAGCATGGCTACGTATCCAATTATGGAAAATATCGGCCTGCCGGGAGGGTGCGCGAGAGGCCTGGGCCATGGTGAAAACACGGTATACCAAGCTTGATCCGAATCACATGGCCCGGGTCGGACCTTTAGGGTTAGATGGGAAAGAAGTGCCCGTTAATTTGGTATATGACCAAGTAGCAGTAGCTACCAAATATTCCCAACATAATTGTAAGTTAGACAGCCTGTTGGATGGTATAGAGGAGGAAATTTATGAGTCTAAGTGACTATGTACTTTTCTTGATATATGTAAATCCTAGCTGAATTGTAAAACGATTGTCATGGCAGACCTTTTCGCTTCAACCTCGGGACCCGAAGGTGCGGAGTGTTTCCGAATACCAGTACGGCCGAATAGACCGGGGTATGCATGGAAACCAGACGTAGGGGTCATAGTTGCTTGAACAAACAAGCTGTATCCGGCTAGCTATGTTATATTACATTAAAGTGTTAAGAAACATCTTCCAAAGAGAATAGTTCCCTTAAGGGTTCCTTTCCCTGGGTGTGCACGCGTTAACGGGCATGTGCGAACTGTGATTTAAAAATCACAGTATGCGTGACTTCTGGGGGTTCACAATGGAGTGAATGCGAAAAAAACATCTTTAATCCACCGACCGAATATTCCCTTTGGAACGCTAGCTTTCGGCTTCACCCAGTCTGAGGTACACATCCGGATGACCCGGCAGTAACAATCGCAGAGGTGCTCCCTTTATGCCCTAGCCAAACTAACGGGAACGTATGGCATAAGCACAGGAGCCAGGCAACCCAGCTTGGCCAAAACTTAAGTCATGTCAATGCATATAATGGCGAAGAAAAGGTACATATGGGGAAAACGCATATGTAATGAGCTTGATGCTCGGGGAATAATAGCAAGCCTCTGTACAAGAAGCCCCCGGGTATAATGGACGTACATATTTGAAGATGTGTGCGTCAGCGGTGCGCGGTCTAACTGCACGAAAGCTTTAACCGCATGATATTTTGAGGACATCCTGGAGGGTTCCCGCATTGTGACGACGCAATGTGTGTAGGACGTTATCTTTGAATGAATGTATTCAAGTTCCTTCTACCTTGTATGATAGAACAAAGTGGGTTTGTAATATAATTCTTGTTATGTTTTAAATTTTACCTCCTGTGCGGCCGTGTTGTATGAAATCTGAGGGTTGGCCAGTTGTTGGCTTCTGCCCCACATAGGTAGTACGGAGGTGTTCGAGATGGAATCTAAACAATCTTGATCCAATTATATGGTCCTTGAAGGAGTTGTTTAACGCAACGAACCAGGCAATCAGACTATGCGGCTTTAAAGCCCTCACTTAGCCATAGGAGTTTGACAATACAAACATGGGCGCAGCCCCTAGTATCCGAACCAGAGTGCTATAAGCGTCTGATTGGGAAGTGTCGATCATTCGTGTAATGCGGAAGAAATCTCCAACAATTTGCAACCTCTGAAGAGCTGACCGGCTCTCGCCGCATCATGACAGTCAGTTTTCGGCTTTCTCTACTGAGGTGCTCCTTTGGATAAACCAAGGCACAATCATAGTAGTTCTCCCTTTACTACCTTAGCCGATATATCGGAACGTAAGGTAGCAAGCACAGGAGCCGGGCAACCCAACTATTGACCAAAGACATGATTCGGAGCCAATGCATATAGTGCTAAATTCGGGGTGCCGAACTATACTTATAAAAAGTGTTCGGACTTTTGTTGCCGTAGTGTGGGTGCTATGAAGCCCCTGGAAAACATCCAACGTACCAAAGTGTACGGGTGCTACCTGATAGGGTTACCCACAGGGGAGAAAAAGAGAGAGAAAAGAAAGAAAGAAAACAGAAAGGGTGCAAAGGTAACAAGTTGGGGCCCTAAAGCTCCAGCCGCGAACTATTTTCATTGTAATTTGATTAATACCTCGAGGCGCATTGATACAAGGCTATTTAACATGCCAAAAACCAAGGGGGAGCTGCATGTGGGTCCTGAAAAACAGGTAGAGTGATTGTTAATGAAACCACCTAGAAGATCCCCCGTACGTCTGCATTTCTCTCCGTCTTGGTGTGTTTATCCTTCAAGAGGACTGGTGATCAGGCCATCAGATGGGGCATGCGGAATTGAAAACTGAAAAGGAAACGAATAAAAGTGAAAGTATGTGTGTATCTGGTGTCGGTTGAGCCATACTGTGGATCACAAACTAGCTATGCCTCCGTCGATGCCCATGGAATTTTGAGTGTGTAGTTATGTACGTGTGGTGCGAATGCCACTACTTGACCAGGACTGAGACGGAGGCCGAATTGCTAGTCTAGCTCCTGACGAGCCGAGCTATCCTGCTGCAGGGTATTTCGGACCCTCTTGACGGTGTCCATGGGCTCGGCAGCCGAATTAAGGTTCTGCTTGAGAAGGCCGCTCTGTACTTCTACTGCTAAGGCAGCGGTGTGCTCTTCTATACGGAGGGAGCATTCCGTATTTCCATTGACTATTATGATGCCACGTGGACTGGGCATCTTGAGCTTGAGATAAGCATTGTGTGGCACTGCGTTGAATCGGGCGAATGTGGTCCGTCCGAGCAATGCGTGATAGCCGGTGCGAAAGGGGACTATGTCGAAGATTAACTCCTCGCTTCGGAAATTGTCCGGAGATCCGAAGACAACCTCGAGCGTGATTGAGCCCGTATAGCGGGCCTCTACACCTGGTATGACTCCTTTGAAGGTAGTCTTTGTGGGTTTGATCCGTGATGGATGAATGCCCATTTTGTGCACTATATCCTGATAGAGCAAGTTGAGGCTGCTGCCACCGTCCATCAGGACTCGCGTCAGGTGGAACCCATCAATTATTGGGTCCAGGACCAGTGCGGCTGAACCGCCGTGACGGATACTGGTCAGATGATCCCGGTGATCAAAAGTGATCGGGCATGACGACCATGGATTAAATTTTCGGGCGACTGGCTCTATCGTGTAGGCGTCCCTGAGTGCGCGCTTGCGCTCCCACTTGGGGATGTGGGTAGCGTATATCATGTTCACCGTTTTGACCTGTGACACCTAGGTAATTAAGCTACAGAAAACCTTTGTTAATGATGCCAGGTCATCATAATTAAAATTTTGCTAAACCTCACGTGTTTCAAAACTTAGTTCAAATACAAATTCAAATAACAAGTCAAATTATAGTTTCGTAAAATAGTGAATTAAAAGTGTTCAAAGGGTTATAGATATTCACTAACTAATTATAGAATAGCATCCAACATTATATGAAATATATAATTGCCCTAAAACAATTCAAACGGTGACCAAAACAACTTCATTAATCCATTTTCATTTATGCACAATTCAAATGCATTCAAATGCTCATGAAACCTTTTTGTGGCAGTGCCTAAAATGGCTATGCTAATTTAGGCCAAGTCTCATACTTAACTAAAACTCATTTGCTTTTGTAAATAAACAAATAAAACAAAACAAACAAAAATAACAGAAAAGGCCACCCCCCCCCCGCTGGGCCAAGTGGCCCAGCTGGCCACTACACCAGGCCGGCCCAGCTCCCCTGGCTATAACCCTCCTGGGTCAAACCCCAAACCCTAACTACACACCTACTCGCACCCGGTCACCCCACTTCCTCCCCCACTCTCCCACGTCGTTCTCCCCTCCTTCTCGATCCAATCTGGATCGGGGGAATTGTGCTCGGCACCCCGCGCAGCTCGCCCGACCCTGTCGCCCCCTGACAACCCCGCCGCCCGGATCGACCGCACCGCGCCGCCTCGACCACTCCTCCTCGCTGGACGCCTCATCGTCCTCTCCGTCGTGTGCCGCACCCCCGTGCCGCCTCCCTGCCGGACTTCCACCCCATCGCAGTCGTCCCCGTCTACCTCCCCGAGCACCGCTGCCCCCGGACCCTACACCACCCGTGAGCTCCTTCTCATCCGGTCGCCCGCACTCCCGTGCTACCGTCGTCGCCCGCACTCCCCGCGCTCGCGGCCTCCTCCCCTGCACGCGCCTGGACCGCGCGCCGCACCGGGCCCGACCATCGCGCGCGCTCGCGCCCCCGCCCCCCCCCCCCCCCCCCGTGCTCCCTTGCCGCGGCCCCGCACGCCCGTCGCCTACTCCGGTGAGCCGCCCTGCGCACACTGCCGCCCGGCCTCGCGGCCGCCGTCCGCCGTGGTCCCCCGCCTTACCTCTGCTCCACCACGGCCCTGCATGGCGCTCGGCACGCTTGCCCCGCTCTTCCCTGTCGCGCTACTCGCTGCCCCCCTCCCGTGCCGCACGCCGCGCCCGTCGCCTGTGCTCGCGCCTCCTGCGTTACCCCTCGTGTCGACCGGGCCCCCGGCGCCTTCTAGCGCCGGACCTCGCGCACCCAGTTGCGTTGGCCTCGGCTGCTGCCAGCCACGGTGCCCCGACCCCCCCTGCCGCTCGGTCCGGTGGCCGTCCCGCCCGCGCCACCCGCCCGCATCGGCCACCGCTCGCCGGGCCTCGCATGTCATCGTCCATCTCCGACCGGACTGGCCACCGCCACGCCCGATCTCGCCCCTGTCGGGCACCCGCTCCTGGCGCCCGTGCCGTTCGCGAACCCGGCGCCCGCTAAGCCCCTAGGGCCTATGATGAACGGGGCCATGCCCCAGAATGAAAATGTTTAAAAAAGAAAAAAAATTAATTAAAAAAATAAATAATAAATAAATAAAAATATTAATTTATAAATTATTAAAGAATAAATTAACTTAATTAATTTTGATTAATTAAACTAATCAATTAACTAAACTAATTAAATTGTTAGTTAATTAATTAATTAGTCAATGACAGTGGGGCCCACCCCCCTAATTAATCTTGATTAGGTTAATTAGTGTGTTTAATTAAAATGGGTCACTAACATGTGGGACCCACCTGTCAGGTTGACCAGGTCAACTACTGATGACGTCAGCAAACACTGTTCTGGATAATGTTGAATTAAATCAATTAAATAAATTCTAAAATTAATTTAAATCTTTTAAAATTAATATAAAATAAACCGTAGCTTGGATGGAAAAACTTTGTACATGAAAGTTGTTCAAAACAACGAGACGAATCCGAATTCGCAGCCCGTTCTTCCACCACGCATCCCTAGCATAGCGAACACGCAACTTTCCCCCTCCGGTTGGTCTGTCCGAAATTGCGAAACACCCGGGATATTTTTTCGGATGTTTCCCCCCTTCATCTGTACCACCTCTTACCGCGTTAGGGCACCCCTAGCACCGCTATTTAACATGTCATGCATCATCATGCATTTGTTTGCATTATATTTATTGTTCTTCCCCCTCTTCTCTCGCTAGACACCGAGACCGACGCCGCTGCTACCCAGTACGACAACGGTGTTGACGACCCCTCTCTCTTGCCAGAGCAACCAGGCAAGCCCCCCCCCTTTGATCACCAGATATCACCTACTCTTCTCTATACTGCTTGCATTAGAGTAGTGTAGCATGTTACTATTATCTGTCAATCCTATTCTAATGCATAGCCTGTCCTTGCTACTACTGTTGTTACCTTTACCTGCAATCCTACATGCTTAGTATAGGATGCTAGTATTCCATCTGTGGCCCTACATTCTTGTCCGTCTGCCTTGCTATACTATCGGGTCGTGATCACCCGGGAGGTGATCACGGGTATATACTTATATACTTTACATGATACCTGTCGTGACTAAAGTCGGGTCGGCTCGTAGGAGTACCCGCGAGTGATTCCGATGTTGGGGGCTGAAGGGGCAGGTGGCTCCATCCTGGTAGAGGTGGGCCTGAGTTCCCGAAGGCCCTCGACTGTTACATTGTGGCGGAGCGACAGGGCAGGTTGAGACCACCTAGGAGAGAGGTGGGCCTGGCCCTGGTCGGCGTCAGTGGTTAATTCAAAATAACACGCTTAACAAGACCTTGGTATTTGATCTGAGTCTGGCCACTGGCCTATACGTACTAACCAACTACGTTTGAACTGTTATGGGCACTCGACGTCGTGGTATCAGCCAAAGCCTTCGTGACGTCAGTGACTGAGCGGCGCTCACCGGGTTGGACCGCGTAACGCAACTTCCTTTGTAATGGAGGTTGCTAGGTCTGCTCTCCGGCCGCGTACACAACATGCAGGTGTGCAATGGGTGATGGGGCCAGACCCCTGCGCCATAGGATTTAGACCGACGTGCTGACCTCTCTGTTGTGCGTATGTAGGGCTGCGGCGTGTTGATCTTCCAAGGCCGGGCATGACCCAAAAAAGTGTGCCCGGACAAAGGGGATCGAGCGTGTTGGGAAATGTGGTGCACCCCTGTAGGGAAGTTAATCTATTCGAATAGCCGTGTCCCTCGATAAAAGGACGACCTGGAGTTATACCTTGACCTTATGACAACTAGAACCGGATACTTAATAAAACACGCCCTTTTCAAGTGCCAGATACAACCCGGTGATCGCTCTCTAACAGGGCGACGAGGGGAGGATCGCCGGGTAGGATTATGCTACACGATGCTACTTGGTGGAATTACCTTCTGCTCTCTTCTACATGCTGCAAGATGGAGCTGGCCAGAAGCGTAGTCTTCGATAGGACTAGCTACCCCCCGTCTTATTCCGGCATTCTGCAGTTCAGTCCACATATGATAGCCTTATTCCATTTGATACCAATGCATACATATGTAGTGTAGCTCCTTGCTTGCGAGTACTTTGGATGAGTACTCACGGTTGCTTTGCTCCCTCTTTTGTCCCTTTCTATACCCGATTGCTGCGGCCAGACGATGGAGCCCAGGAGCCAGACGCCACCGTCAACGACGACTCCTACTACACTGGAGGTCCCTACTACTACGTGCAGCCCGTTGACGATGACCAGGAGTAGTTTAGGAGGATCCCAGGCAGGAGGCCTGCGCCTCTTTCGATCTGTATCCCAGTTTGTGCTAGCCTTCTTAAGGCAAACTTGTTTAACTTATGTCTGTACTCTGATATTGTAGCTTCCGCTGACTCGTCTATGATCGAGCTCTTGTATTCGAGCCTTCGAGGCCCCTGGCTTGTAATATGATGCTTGTATGACTTATTTTATTTGTAGAGTTATGTTGTGATATCTTCGCGTGAGTCCCTGATCTTGATCGTACACGTTTGTGTGTATGATTAGTGTACAATTGAATCGGGGGCGTCACAAGTTGGTATCAGAGCCGACTTCCTGTAGGAATCCCCCTTCCACACTCCTTGGCCGAAGTCGAGTCTATACATTACAAAACTTTTTACTAACATGGCTGTGTGCCTTACAGGCCCACGTCGCCATCTGGGTGGTATTAGGATCTTTTACTCCTCGATCCTTACTCCAGGACTCTGATCTCTCTTCTATTTGGGTTAAAAGATTTTGCTAACTCTAACTCTAGGTTCTCATAATTACTTCCTTCCGGAGAGCCCCTTATTATAGATGATCGATTGCTACACCAGAAGATTCTGAAGATACTCTCCGATGTTCTCTCAAGACTTTGTCCCCGTTACTTTTGTAATTCCCTACCACTAAAATATCCCTATGGATAAATACATACACCCGTCTTTCTTACTTTTATTCCAATTTGATCTTGTTATTAAAAGATACCTCGAACTTCTCTCTATTGCTCCGAGAAATCTTTGTTCTTACTGCCTTGTAGTTCCTTGTCGCCTGAATACACCTACAACTTAATCCTCACACTCACCGAGGATTTGTTTCTCCCCAGTTGTTCATGTGTGCACAAAAGTCTTCGAAATGCTATTCAACTTTCGAAAATCCTTAGCAAGCTATTGCTATTGAAATTCTTGCTTG
This sequence comes from Triticum urartu, assembly GCF_056163025.1. Classification (NCBI taxonomy): domain Eukaryota; kingdom Viridiplantae; phylum Streptophyta; class Magnoliopsida; order Poales; family Poaceae; genus Triticum; species Triticum urartu. The sequence continues at coordinate 268,726,343 of NC_141873.1, forward strand.
CCTGCCTTATGATTAATCCCGTAAGTCCGGTAATCTTATTGACATCCCTTGTCTTTAATATCTTAAGTCCGTTGATACAATATGTTGAGGATGCTCGCATTCCTCGGTCAAATCCTAGAACTCATCCTTGTGGCTCAGATGTCATTTTTAAACATGAGCTGGATCTCGACCAATCAAATTGTCGTCGATTGTACCCCTTAGGCTATTCAACTTATCCATCCCTAATCAGAGCATTGCTTCTGATCCCTTGTCTTGGAATTCGTAATGCCTTTGCATTTGATCCTTGAGTTAGTTAGTTGTTTCTAAAATCAGATGCACATGCATTCCTTCTTCCTTTGAGAGAGTACCGATACTCACATCAGCTCTGTTGTAGACCACCAGACCTCTTGTTGGATTATTATCCGACAGTGTCCTTCATATTCAAGTAACCTTGTGAGCCTTTCCATGGATATATAAAGCCTTTGGTAAATTGTATCCTCTGCTTCCTCAACCATGCTCTATTTTCGAGCTGGTGGTATTTACTATTGAAGCTTGTGGTATATGTTTCCACGATACCCTGACGGGTTGAACTTATGCCTTCCTTATTATGTGTGAACTCGAAAGTTTTCACGAGTCATACTCTTCTGGTATTTTGCTGAATAAAATTTCTACACTACAGCTTCATCAAAAGCGAGAAGTAAAATGAAAGGTTATGCATGGAAGAAGTGGGAGTCGACCTTGAGCCTTTGCGTTCATGCCCATGGACCCGATGTGAAACTTATCATCGAAGCTTCTTGTAAATGATATTAATCCCCTTGTTATAAGTTCATCCTGTATCTATGTTTGATCCTTTGCAATCATGGTTACGACCATATTTTCTCATTAATATAATTTATCGGACAAGTTGAGTACTTATCTTGTGCAGATCATTGCACCTGTCCAACCTTTACTTTGATCTACCGTCGAGTATTACACTAGGATATCTGGATAATGTCATGGAACTGCATAACTTCTTATGGGTTCTTCATCAACTGTTATTTCTCACTGATTTCAATTTTTCTGGGTTCTGGGTTGTCGTCAACCGAGAACACCGATATGTGAACCGATTCCTCATTCCGGTTCGATAACCCTAATTAATTTTCATTGCTTATGAGTTTAATAATCCTTCCCGTCATTCCTAGCCTGATCGGCTATACCATTATTGGGCTAATTTTTAACTGTACTACCTGGTCCTTATCCCCGGAGCACCACTTTTGACGATGAGCTAAGCTTACGTCGATTTTCCTCATCATATCATTTCGTCTTGAGCAACAAGCTTGATTTTGAGTTTGTGTCGTACTCGTGGTTCCAATAATTTTTTGCTTCATCATTCTGTTGACTTGATGTCATTGCCGATTGGTTACATCTTCTTGAAACCTCTCGACAACTGTGTTGTGATCATCATCAACATTCCGAGGTCTTCCAAGATATCGATCGAATTCATGGTGAGAAGTACCATCCTTGCCCCTCGATGAGTTGTGTTATCACCGACAACATTATTGCTTTCCCTCCAACACAAACTTGTTCGTGTTTTGTGTTATACCTGGAGATCCATGCTATCCAGCAATTATTCTTCTTTACCTTGGAGTATTACCATCTTTGATGTCAAGAATGTCGTGATAATTTCACCACCTCCTGAGATTTCTTGATACAAGTAATACTTATCACCATCACCATTCCTTCTTGGTCCTCGTGTTGTTCCTAACTGGAATACCGACAAATGAATTATGATGTGTGAATTCAAAACTTCCAGCAACCCTATTGATTTGAACCAATGTTTAATTGTGTATGTTTTCCACGAGCATACATCATTATACTATTTTGATTTGACAAATGTTATCTCCTTGTTCACATAATTGGGGAGATCCATCTTTTGAAAATCTCGATGGATTGTCACCGAGTCCATCAGCCATCTCCTCACCCTCTCCCTGTTTTAATGATGAACTCTTGTTTTGGAACTCGTTTCCATAGTTCATTTCCCTAAGAACCTTACGGTGTCATCTCGACAATTTATGTTGCACCTTTCTTCTTAGGCATCCTGAATCTGAGTTATCCTAACACCAATCAGATCTGAATCTTGGTCAGGTATGATGATTGGAACATATTTCCAAGAGTTATAACATCGGTCTTTGTGTAACCCGGTAAATTGATGTCGTGCCTAGCACACCCGGCCGGAGGACTGTTGTTATAGTTTCCTGTTTAGCAATGTTAACCATTCTTCCATGAAGGCTTATTCTATAAGTTGTTCCTCATGAATCCTTTGTGTATCCAAGTCCGACCTTTGCTTAAAGACCAATGATATCTCGAAGCATGTCTGTGGTACTCCAATTTTCATCAAAGAACATTTGAAGCCCAATGCTAAATGTTTCCTGCTCAATTATCCAAACACCGTTGTATGGGTAAAGTCATGAAATTTCTCTCTCCTTACCTAAAGAGTTTTCTACATTATGTCCTGTCATGGATATCATGCTCTGCTTGTCCTTGGGAAGGATATACCCTTGAAATATGTGTTTAAACACATTTTCCTTTCCATTGTTCTGTTAATCTGATGCTCGCATTTCCTTTACATTGGTTTGTTTAACCTTTCCGGTGATCTATATGATCTAAGCAGCAATATTCTTCTGCTTATGTAAACACCTAGGTGCACAATCATGTTGGTAAGACCCTGTTACTATTGTTGATGACATTCTGGTAACCACCGATGGACGAGAACTTTGCCTATTGGTCCGCCTCGAACTAACGAGCGGGAAAATGGTTCTCTTCATCCCTCACCCTTGGTACCAACGTTGTTGCCAACATAACCGATAGTCTCTTCTCTGACATGTCTGGCTATCATGATGCCTTGCTATCATGACCGTGCAAGATGTCAGTGCCCTCCTACTTTAACCACACGGTGGGCCCATAACCCACAGTTCCACAGGATCGAAACCTGACTCTCCTGTACATCCCTGTTTTGAAGTTAACCCCTGCGCTTCGTTTCGTATGTAATTTGCGAGCCACCTTCCTAGCGATCTATTCTGGTATCATACACAAAACTTATTCCCATTGCTCGGGACCCCTTTTATACTTTGTTTCAGGCATCGAACGATTGCCTACCCGCTTGAAACTTCTCATGGTACCTTCTTACTTTGCTCTTGATATTTTCTTAAGTTTCAGTTCGAGAGTTACTTTCCGCCACCTTCCCCGATGTTAGCTACCAGATAGTCAACCTTGCAGAGGTCCATTTTCCTGGAAAATACCCATCTATTATTCTTTCGTAAGTACGATGGAGTTCCCGAAGAAAGGATGTCGGCTTCATCATGATGACCTGAAGCCGAGAAATGAAGACATCAGCGTAATGGATTGACCACTTCGAGAAGAGAAACCAAGACTCAGAACACTCGCTAGGATTTAGTAACCAAAACCTCACCCCCCCCCCTTACGCCTCTTAAATCTCTGGATGAAATTTCTTGTAGTGGAGCAGAATTGTGACGCCTGGGTAATTAAGCTACAGAAAACCTTTGTTAATGATGCCAGGTCATCATAATTAAAATTTTGCTAAACCTCACGTGTTTCAAAACTTAGTTCAAATACAAATTCAAATAACAAGTCAAATTATAATTTCGTAAAACAGTGAATTAAAAGTGTTCAAAGGGTTATAGATATTCACTAACTAATTATAGAATAGCATCCAACATTATATGAAATATATAATTGCCCTAAAACAATTAAAACGGTGACCAAAACAGCTTCATTAATCCATTTTCATTTATGCACAATTCAAATGCTCATCAAACCTTTTTGTGGCAGTGCCTAAAATGGATATGCTAATTTAGGCCAAGTCTCATACTTAACTAAAACTCATTTGCTTTTGTAAATAAACAAATAAAACAAAACAAAAAAACAGAAAAGGCCACCCCCCCCCCCCCCCGCTGGGCCAAGTGGCCCATCTGGCCATTACACCAGGCCGGCCAGCTCCCCTGGCTATAACCCTCCCGGGTCCAACCCCAAACCCTAACTACACCCCCACTCGCACCCGGTCACCCCACTTCCTCCCCCACTCTCCCACGTCGCTCTCCCCTCCTTCCCGATCCAATATGGATCAGGGGAATTGTGCTCGGCGCCCCGCGCAGCTCGCCCGACCCTGTCGCCCCCCGACAACCCCGCCGCCCGGATCGACCGCACCACGCCGCCTCGACCACTCCTCCTCGCTGGACGCCTCGTCGTCCTCTCCGCCATGCGCCGCACCCCCCGTGTCGCCTCCCCGCCGGACTGCCACCCTGTCGCAGTCGTCCCCGTCTACCTCCCCGAGCACCGCTGCCCCCAGACCCTACACCCCCCGTGAGCTCCCTCTCCTCCGGTCGCCCGCACTCCCGTGCTACCGTCGTCGCCCGCACTCCCCGCGCTAGCGGCCTCCTCCCCCGCACGCGCCTGGACCGCGCACCCCACCGGGCCCGACCACCGCGTGCGCGCTCGTGCCCCTCCCCCCCCCCCCCCCGCGCTCCCTTGCCACGGCCCCGCACGCCCGTCGCCTACTCCGGCGAGCCGCCCTGCGCACACTGCCGCCCGGCCTCGCAGCCGCCGTCCTCCGTGGTCCCCCGCCTTACTTCTGCTCCACCACGACCCCGCACGGCGCTCACCACGCTCGCCCCGCTCTCCCCTGCCACGCTACTCGCTGCCCCCCTCCCGTGCCGCACGCCGCGCCCGTCGCCTGCGCTCGCGCCGCCCGCGTAACCCCGTGTGTCGACCACCCCCCCCCCTCCCGCGCCTCCTAGCGTCGGACCTCGCGCGCCCGCTCGCGTTGGCCTCGGCTGCTGCCAGCCACGGTGCCCCGACCCCCCTGCCGCTCGGTCCGGTGGCCGTCCCGCTCACGTCTCCCGCCCGCGCCGGCCACCGCTCGCCGGGCCTCGCCCGACATCGTCCATCTCCGGCCGGATTGGCCCTCGCCGCGCCCGATCTCGCCCCTGTCGGGCGCCCGCTCCTGGCGCCCGCGCCATTCGCGAACCCGACGCCCGCTAAGCCCTAGGGCCTATGACGAATGGGGCCCACGCCCCAGAATGAAAATGTTAAAAAAAGGAAAAATATTAATTAAAAAATAAATAAAAATATTAATTAATTATTTAAATAATTAAAGAATTAATTAGCTTAATTAATTTTGATTAATTAAACTAATCAATTAACTAAACTAATTAAACTATTAGTTAATTAATTAATTAGTCAATGACAGTGGGGCCCACCCCCTAATTAATCTTGATTAGGTTAATTAATGTGTCTAATTAAAATGGGTCACTCACAGGTGGGACCCACCTGTTAGGTTGACCAGGTCAACTGTTGATGTCATGCTGACGTCATGATGATATCAGCAAACACTGTTCTGGATAATGTTGAATTAAATTAATTAAATAAATTCTAAAATTAATTTAAATCTTTTAAAATTAATATAAAATAAACCGTAGCTCGGATGGAAAAAATTTGTACATGAAAGTTGCTTAGAACGACGTGACGAATCCGGATACGCAACCCGTTCGTCCACCACGCATCCCTAGCATAGTGAACATGCAACTTTCCCCCTCCGGTTCGTCTATTCGAAAACGCGAAACACCGGGGATGTTTTCCCGGATGTTTCCCCCCTTCACCGGTACCTCCTCTTATCGTGTTAGGGCACCCCTAGCACCGGTATTTGTCATGTCAGGCATTTGTTTGCATTATATTTATTGTTTCTTCCCCCTCTTCTCTCGCTAGACACCGAGACCGACGCCGCTGCTACCCAGTATGACTACAGTGTTGACGACCCCTCTCTCTTGCCAGAGCAACCAGGCAAGCCCCCCCCCTTTGATCACCAGATATTGCCTACTCTTCTCTATACTGCTTGCATTAGAGTAGTATAGCATGTTACTGTTATGCGTTAATCCTATTCTGATGCATAGCCTGTCCTTGCTACTACTGTTGTTACCTTTACTTGCAATCCTACATGCTTAGTATAGGATGCTAGTATTCCATCTGTGGCCCTACATTCTTGTCCGTCTGCCTTGCTATACTATCGGGCCATGATCACTCGAGAGGTGATCACGGGTATATACTTATATACTTTACATGATACCTATCGTGACTAAACTCGGGTCGGCTCGTAGGAGTACCCGCGAGTGAATCCGATGTTGGGGGCTGAAGGGGCAGGTGGCTCCATCCCGGTAGAGGTGGGCCTGAGTTCCCGAATGCCACCGACTGTTACACTGTGGTGGAGCGACAGGGCAGGTTGAGACCACCTAGGAGAGAGGTGGGCCTGGCCCTGGTCGGCGTCCGTGGTTAACTCAAAATAACACGCTTAACAAGACCTTGGTATTTGATCAGAGTCTGGCCACTGGCCTATACGCCCTAACCAACTACGCGGGAACATTTATGGGCACTCGACATCGTGGTATCAGCCGAAGCCTTCGTGATGTCAGCGACTGAGAGGCGCGCGCCGAGTTGGTCCGCGTAACGCAACTTCCTTTGTAATGGAGGTTGCTAGGTCTGCTCTCCGGCCGCGTACGCAACATGCAGGTGTGCAATGGGTGATGGGCCCAGACCCCTGCGCCATAGGATTTAGACCAGCGTGCTGACCTCTCTGTTGTGCCTAGGTAGGGCTGCGACGTATTGATCTTCCGAGGCCGGGCATCACCCAGAAAAAGTGTGTTCGGACAAAGGGGATCGAGCGTGTTGGGAAATGTGGTGCACCCCTGCAGGGAAGTTAATCTATTCGAATAGCCGTGTCCGTTGGTAAAAGGACGACCCGGAGTTGTACCTTGACCTTATGATAACTAGAACCAGATACTTAATAAAACACACCCTTTTCAAGTGCCAGATACAACCCGGTGATCGCTCTCTAACAGGGCGACGAGGGGAGGATCGCCGGGTAGGATTATGCTACACGATGCTACTTGGTGGAATTACCTTCTGCTCTCTTCTACATGCTGCAAGATGGAGCTGGCCAGAAGCGTAGTCTGCGATAGGACTAGCTATCCCCCTCTTATTTCGGCATTCTGCAGTTCAGTCCACATATGATAGCCTTATTCCATTTGATACCAATGCATACATATGTGATTTTTTTTCAAAACTATGTTATTTTTTGTAGCAATTTCGGAAACTATAGGACATAATGCAAAAAAACCAAAACTAGTAGCCCATCGGCCATTCTTTGGCCGAAGTAGTACTTTTTGGCCATAGTTAGGCCGAAGTAGTACTTTTCGGCCACACTTAGGCCGAAGTATAGTTTTCGGCCATCCCCTGGCCGAAAAGGCACTTTTTGGTCAACTCTAGGCCGAAATAGACTTTTTGGTCAACTCTAGGCCGAAAAGTCACTTTTTGGTCAACCCTGGGCCGAAGTTGCATGGCTCATGCTGAAATGTATTTTGTCGCCACCCGTTTCCCGCCCACCCCTTCCCGCCACCCGTTTCCCGCCATATGTTCCCGCCACCCGTTTCCACCAATCCCTTCCCGCCTTATTTTCCCGCCAATCCGTTCTTGCCTTATTTACCCGCCAATCCCTTCCCGCCTTATTTGCCCGCCAACCCTTTCCCGCCATACCGCAGTTATTATTTCCCGCCATTTTCTCCTCTGTATCTATAAAACCCCCTTCAGGCGGAGGTGGATAAGCATTCCAGTGTAGTGTAATCGAGATGTCCCATTATCCATTCGATCATAGTTTTCACCCTGAGATGAGCAGCACTCTGCTGAGTCTAGCTACCGATTTCAGGATGGACAATAGGATAGTTCCATGGGACGAACTCACCGGTAGTGACACCATAATGAATGAGTTGGCTCACCAATTACGTAGGTCTGGGTGGCCTGAAAGGACCTATGAGGAGGTACGTCAAGAACTTCTTAGGTTGCATGAAAGGTGGAAGAAGGTGGTGGAGCCAAAGAGTGAAACTTTCAGAAGGACTACAGAAAAGCATCCATTTTTATGGACCGAGGAGAGCGAGGACGACGATGATATCTTCATGCCACCGCTTCCGGGTTCTGCATCATCGAAGGGCAAGAGTTCTGCATCGTCCAAAGGAAAGAGTTCTGCATCCGCGAAGGGCAAGAGTTCTGTATCGACCAAGGGCAAGAGTTCTGCATCGACGAAGGGCAAGAGGAGCGCATTGTCGAAGGGCAAGAGGGCTGCATCAATGGAGGATGACGATGATGACTTCATGTAGTATGTAAGATGTATTCCAGTTGTACCGTTTCATTCAGATGAATTTGCATTATTAGTTTGTATTGTATTATTGTAGGGCATTATGTTCTATCTGAATTTCATTTTGTAGTATGTAAGATGTATTGCACAAGTTCAGCCGCACCGTTTAATTCAGATGTACTTGTATCTTAATTATCGGTTGTAGTCTATTTGGAAATGTAACTGGAATAAGAATGCGAATTAATAGTAATATGTCTCTCGCATACATAAAACAATATATGTCTCCTGATCACATAGAAGCAAGTGCGATAGTAACACATACATGAAGCATGTCTCATACATAAATACTGACACACAGCTGCGAATAGTCTGAAACTAACATAGATAATGAGTCATACATAGATAGATAAGCATATCACTGCGGGGGACGACGACGAGTCTGGGTCTTCCTCGGGCGAGGACCGGAAGGCGATAAGCGCTGAGGCGGTGGATGAGGCTCGCGATAACCACGACCATAGTTAACCTCGTCTGTCACGGTCTGTGTCTCCTGCGTCGGTGGTGGTGGTGGAGTGTGAAACACTGTCTGCGAGAAGCCATAAATGTTTGTAGCTTGGTCATCATCCTCGCGGTTGCCCTCAAAGTATGAAGCACCACCACTAAGAATCGGTGACTGCTCTGAATGCATGAACGGTTGTGACTGGTTGCCGCCTGCGGTAAAGTAAAATTGATACAAATGCATGAACGAAGCACCACCAGTAAGCATCAGTGACTGCTGAGAATGCAAGAACGATTACTACACTGTTCAAAAGAATGTAGTGAGTAGTGTTACCTAGATTCATCTGCTGATGCCAGTAAGCGCTCCCTGGCTGTGAAGGAGGTGGCTCATGCCAGGAAGAGCTCCCTGGCTGTGAAGGAGGTGGCTCATGCCAGGAAGAGCTCCCTGGCTGTGAAGGAGGTGGCTCATGCCAGGAAGATCTCCCTGGCTATGAAGGAGGTGGCTCATGCCAGGAAGAGCTCCCTGGCTGTGAAGGAGGTGGCTCATGCCAGGAAGATCTCCCTGGCTGTGAAGGATGAGGTTCTGCACGATGCACAGAGGGTCGTGGTTTTGAACGGTGCACAGAGGGTCGTGGTTCTGAATGCTGTACAGAGGGACGTGGCGGACGATGTGCTGGAGGAGGAAGTGCAACATCCGAAGTCCGTCTACACGTAACAGCTGCGTAAATCCCACGTAGCTTGTCATCAAGACGCCTCAACCATGAGACGCCCTCTCGCGGTGGGATAGTTTCTCCCCTCTGAAAGCGCCGCATTAAAGCGGAAACCTCCTCTCGGGCCTGTAGTGTCAAGTCACCCTGTACACAAAGAGTGAACCAATTATATCCTCGTTGTATGATAGACACCACGAATAGACAACCAAGCGAATATGTCCAGATTAACAAAAGACTTAACATATGAGAACCAAGGCATTTACCGCGTGGTGTCTGGTTCCCACAACAGAGGCAGTTGGGTACATATCGCTGGTGAGAGGGGCTTCGATCTGATCAGGAGCAGCTGATGGAACCAAGTAGATCCTCGTTGTATGCCGGTAATGCTGCAGATACAACCCGAACATTTCCCAGTTAAAGGGCCGAACCTCACCCCGGATATTTATCGCAGCGGTAGTCCATTCGTCAACGTAAGGGGTAATGCTCTCAAGCCAATAAGCCATGGACTTGTTTCCTCCTAGGCGACTGTCCCAGAGATTGACATGCGCGATACATGATTAGGTATATTATGAATGCAGAGCTGCCAACTAAAATAGTATTAGTACTTACTTGTGCACGTGGTCTGGCAAGTGTGGAATATCTGGAATCTCAGTCTGTTGATATAGACCGAACTGTCTCATCACCCTATGAAGAGACATCTCCTCAACCGTCACGTCGAACACCAACTTGGCCTTGGTCATCCAAAAGTGTCGATCTCTAGTGCACAATCCAGAAATCCCAACTGGGTATCTTGATGATATAGCCTGAGGCGAGTATGGCTCCCAAATAACTTGATCCTCATGCAAACTATCAAACTGCGCCATGAAGGACGGGTAGCATCCCCTAACCTGAGTATGCGCAAACTGTCTCTGTGCATGACAACAAATAAGCATTAGTAATACTATTGAATGGCAAGAAATAATTGAATTAATTGTTACTTAATATAAAAGTACCTCTCGCCGTGTCCAAACAGATCCCGTAGTAGGTAAGTCGCCGATAGCAGGCACATAAGTCCCAGCTAAGTCCTCCAAACCAAAAGGTTTATCAACGTAGACATAGGGTCGTCCAATAGGGAATCTCTCGTATGACCAGAGCTGCAACAATAATGGACATCCAACAAGACTAGATTTTCTAGACTTCAACAAGCAAGCTTTGCACAGGCCTCTGTACGTAGCCGCTAACACAGCAGAACCAAAACACCTCTATAGAATATCCGCAGGGCAACGTGCGTCAGCTATCTCTCATGCAATACTGATGAGTCGTGCATCGACAGTGGTCACGTGGTTCTCCGTAAACATTGTCTTGCCGAACAGCCAAAGAATATATGCCTCTAGGGACCGGTCAATCTGTGCCTCCGACAACTGAATGTCGGGATGTCCTAACGAGACAATCTACATAGAAACGTAATAATTGTATGAACATCGGACAACTAAAAAACAACATTTGTTTAAGTGGCCGTGATGGTTACCTGAAACTGGCTCAACCATCTAAAAAGAGGTCCATGAGGATCGTTGTCTATGGCCCTAGCAGTCGGGACCGCAGCCAAAAAACGGGTCTGCATCGCTGCTTGCCACCCAGATTCTGCCTCTAAGGGACCTATGGCAGCACCGGCCAGAGGTAATCCCAACAAGTAAGACACATCCTGTAAAGTAGGCGCCATATCTCCCCAAGGAAAGTGAAACGTATGTGTCTCTGGTCTCCATCTATCTACTAAGCAGGTAAGGAGTGACTTGTCGTAAGAGAAACGTTTCACTTGCCTCTTGTGTAACTGCAATGGTTCACCTGCCTCATCTAAGTCCGGACCATTAATCCATTCATCCAATGTACCCTCAACCAGCCGTGCCAAGGGTAGAAGTCCAGCCCAACTTAACCTACAAAATAAAGAGATTGTTAGCGGTTATGAAAAGTATGTCAAACATAGTAAGTCATTATATGGTCTCCATTATATGCACACATACCTATCAACCCATGAATCGTGTATCAGCCAGTTAGTATTTGGGGTACGAGTGACCAACACGTCTAAGTTGTTGCCCGCTTCCGTAAGGGCGCCCCGGTGCTTTCTATCGATGTTACCATTAAGCAACGGATACGAAGACATATCTGCAATTCAAACAACAAATCTCAGGTGCAAATAAAACATAGTACGGCATATTAAAAATTATAACATAGTCCTGACATATTACGAATTAAAACATAGTCCTGACATATTACGAATTAAAACATAGTCCTGACAAATCTCAGGGTCAATTGCTGGCAAGTCACAAATACCAACTGGCTCCTCTAGCTCCGCGATGAGTGCTGCTAATTTATCCTGATCTTCTTCCATTTTCTTCCTCGCACGGACCTGCTTCTTAGTAAACTCATCTAGTTTTGACCAAATAAATTCATATTTCCGCTGCTGGCTCTGCTTGCATAATTTTTTGAACAAGTTCATCAACCGCTTGTTCTTGAACTATGAGAAAAAATTAGCCCCAAGATGGCGCATGCACCACCAGCTCTGCAAGTCCCTCCAAGGTGTTGGTTCGTCATCCGCTGGATTACGAAGTGTCTTCACGGCCTTCAATATACCAGCATGTCTGTCATGAATGACACACACGTTTGGTCGGTCCTTCACGATGGCAATTTTCACTTGGCGGAAGAACCATACCCAGCTGAGAAAGTTCTCACCCTCCACAAATGCCATGGCAAGTGGGATGATTTGATTGTTCCTATCCACACCAATAGCAGTCAGGATTTGCCCTCTATACTGACCGGTCAGGAATGTACCATCCACAAACATAACAGGAGGACAATGCCGGAAAGCTTCGATGCACATAGCAAAAGAGAAGAACACTCGTTTCAACACCTTGAAATCTGGTATACTCAGCAACCTCATGTGTTGTACGTTCACATAAGTGTCGGGATTCCTCTCCTTCAGTATGCCCAGGAGACGGACAACATTATCATATGAGTCGAAGAACGTCCCAAACCTTTCCTCCATAGCCTTCTGCTTAGCCATCCAAGCCTTCCCATAAGGAATGACATAATTCCATCTGACCTTCACTGCTGTCTGGATGTGTTTTGCTTCCATATCTTTCTTCTCTACTATCTCAGTATACATGAGTTGCGCAATGAGACTTGAAGTCAGGTTCGGATGCTTGACCAGCAGGTTCGTCCTCACACAATTATGTGGGACGACAATGGTGACAACCCAGTGGATGTCATACTTCGGCACGTTCCCATGCACCTTCCCAGAACAACCTGTTACAACACATTTCACGGTATAGTTTGTTGGACTTGATATGTGTGTCTTGAAAACCCTCTGCGTAGACATAGCCCACTTTATCAACGCATACTTCAATTTTTTCTTTGTATCAAACATAGCCCCTATTTGTACTTGGTTCAGATTATACTGCCATGGAGTCTCATGGCCATCGTTCACCGTAAGGCCGGTGGATATGTCCTGCTCCCATGCAGAAGGAATCGGTACCTCAACTTCATCCTCAGAATTTTCAGAATCCAATTCCTCCACCAATCCATCCTCGTCCTCTTCCTCCATCACCCTCTGCATTTCATCCCCTTCCTCATCCCCATCAGCAAAACCAGAACCAGCTAATATTATCGACTAGCTACTCTGCCCAGTATCAGGACCACAAACATTGTGTGGCACGTAGTCTGACTCTTTCTCGGGTTGGCTAGCATCCACATCTTGTGGCTGTGACCCGGATAAAACAATCTCGTTAGCCACTTCACTGCCTTGGCCGGGTACATACCCCCTATGGAGTTGTACGGTATTCTCCTCCTTCGGCACAGGTTGCACAAGTGCATATGGGTGGATTCTTCGGTCTCGGCAGCGTCTTAACAGGGACAACCAATGCTGGCTCCTAACTACCGGCATCAACTCCCACTTGACATTTTTACAGGATTTGGTCCACAATGCATGAATACTGATGGAACATACTTTAGGATCCAGACCGAAACTAGTTGTCAACCAGTACTTCAACTGTCTAATGTCCAGTCTGTCCGGGTCAGCTAGTGTCATGACGCCATTTTTAAACTCGCTAAGATCAACCCCCAACTCATTATATCGAACATTACTAGCGCCGTAGTAAACTGTCAGATTTATTGATTCACACATTTTCACCTGTCAGACATTGTCATCCTCTCATTAATCACAACAAAGACTAATATTACCCGTTACACTAACTATGCACTAAAATGCCTCCACAAATATATTAACACTGCACTTCACAATATGACTTATCTAAACTAATTAAAATATACAATTCAGAGAAAATTTGTGATGGCATGGTTATACCTTTGAAGCGTGTGTCCCTAGCTTCTTGCTCCTCTCTTTCACTCAGCGGCACCGGCCACCTCGCGGAGTACTTGCACCACAGGACAATGGCAGCGCCGCCCCCTCGACGACCAGAGGCTCAACTCCGGTCACCCCCCAAGCCGCACCTCCTCGTCCACAGCAGCTGCTCCTCCTCACCACCACCTCCTTCCCAACCACACCTTCTCCACCCCACCATGGCTCCTCCCTCCAAACGCAGAAAAAACTATCCCATACCCAAAAAAAACACCGTAGGCTATTGGAGAATGGTATGATCTATCTATTCTGTGTCTTGGATGTGAAAATGGGTGCAAAGTGGTGGAGATCGGTGCGGGCTTGTGAGGTTACAGAGAAGAACGAGAGAGAGAGGAGGAAACAGAGTGCGAGCAGCCAGATGAAGGAGACGGCCTGGCGAGCCTTATCCCGAACTCTTCGGTCAACTCCTGGCCGAAGAGCTTTTCGGCCGCCAGCTGGCCGAAAAGAGCCCACTTCGGCCGCGCGTGGGCCGAAGCTACGATTTTCGGCCGGCCCGCCACCGACACCACCTCTTCGGCCCAGTCAAGCCTTACTTCGGTCTAAGCCTGGACGAAAAGTCCTTTTCGGCCAAACCTGGGCCAAAAACAACCTCTTCGGCCAGCGCGAGGCCGATGGGGTCATAGTTTTGATTTTTTCGCATTTAGTGCTATAGTTTCCGAATTTGCTGCACAAAAAGTTATAGTTTTGAACATATGTAGTGTAGCTCCTTGCTTGCGAGTACTTTGGATGAGTACTCACGGTTGCTTTGCTCCCTCTTTTCTCCCTTTCTATACCCGATTGCTGCGACCAGACGATGGAGCCCAGGAGCCAGCCGCCACCGTCAACGACGACTCCTACTACACTGGAGGTGCCTACTACTACGTGCAGCCCGCTGACGACGACCAGGAGTAGTTTAGGAGGATCCCAGGCAGGTGGCCTGCGCCTCTTTCGATCTGTATCCCAGTTTGTGCTAGCCTTCTTAAGGCAAACTTGTTTAACTTATGTCTGTACTCAGATATTGTTGCTTCCGCTGACTCGTCTATGATCGAGCTCTTCTATTCGAGCCTTCGAGGCCCCTGGCTTGTAATATGATGCTTGTATGACTTATTTTATTTGTAGAGTTGTGTTGTGATATCTTCCCGTGAGTCCCTTATTTTGATCGTACATGTTTGTGTGTATGATTAGTGTACGATTGAATCAGGGGCATCACATGACCTGAGAGGGAAACTTCTTCTATCCCCCTGTGTTCGGCGGCCTGGGCTCCTCGTCTTCTTCTTCGATTTGCGATCCCTTATCCTTGTTTTCGGCATTTAACTTGCCAGCCTGTTTAAAAACCCAGCAATCTCTGTTGGTATGATTGGGTGGTTTGTCTGGGGTGCCATGAATCTGGCACGGCCGGTCCACTATGCGGTCCAGGCTAGATGGGCCCGAATTGTTATTTTTGAAGGGCTTCTTCCGCTGAGCAGACTTAGAGCCACTGAATCCGGCATTGACCACCGTATCCTCGGTATTGTCGTTGTTATTTCGAAGCTTGTACCTATTGCGTCGAGACTTGTCGTTGCTATTTTTAGCTTTAGGGGTGCCAGCGTCGCTTGCATTGTTTTTGCTATGGGCCAGCCAACTATCCTCGCCCATGCAAAAGCGGGTCATGAGTGCCATGAGGGCCACCATGGACTTTGGCTTCTCTTGGCCGAGGTGGCAGGCGAGCCATTCCTCGTGGATGCTGTGTTTAAAGGCTGCCAGGGCTTCGGCATCCGGACAGTCGACCATCTGGTTCTTTTTAGTTAGGAACCTGGTCCAGAATTTCCTGGCGGACTCTCCGGGCTGTTGAACTATATGGCTTAAGTCATCGGCATCCGGAGGTCGAACGTATGTACCTTGGAAGTTATCAAGGAAGGCTTCTTCCAAGTCCTCCCAGCTGCCAATGGAGTTTTTGGGCAGGCTGTTCAACCAGTGCCGTGCTGGTCCTTTGAGTTTTAGGGGGAGGTATTTAATGGCATGAAGGTCATCGCCGCGGGCCATATGAATGTGGAGAATGAAGTGTTCGATCCATACCGCGGGGTCTGTGGTGCCATCATATGATTCTATATTCACGGGTTTAAACCCTTCTGGGAATTCATGTTCCATGACTTCGTTGGTGAAGCAATGAGGGTGTGTGGCGCCTCTATATCGGGCCGTATCACGACGTAGCTCTGATGGAGTCCGTCTGCGGCTTTTGGCCCGCGCATGACTAGGTTTGTCACGTCTGAATAGATGACCATCGTTGCGTGTCGGGGCACGTCCACGTGATCCGTAGATCGACCAAGTATATCCTGCTTTATTGTTTAGGTCATGTCTATAGCGACTCGACCCGAATGGATCAAGTCTCTGTGCTTAAGTGTCATCCCTGGATCGGTATGCTGACACACACAGTACTCGAGGATTTATAACAGAGGTAAATCACATGTATAAGTAACGTAAAATACTATTACCTCAATCCAAAATAGCAGAAGTAACAAGGTTGCGGATTCCCATCAACACCAACGGCAAAGTTGAGTGTAGAAATCGTAACCCTAACGTATCACTTACTCGTCGTAAGATAAACCTGCAACATGAGACGTTGCAACCACAAAGGGTCAGTACATTGAAAGTACTGGCAAATTCACACCATAGAGAATGATGAACAATGGCTATCACTACATGCATATTTGGCTGGTGGAAAAGCTCTATGGTTATAGTTTTTGCGGAAAGCCAATTTTTCCCTACTGCAAAAGAATAAATTTTATTTAACTATCATGGTGGTTGTTGAACATTGAGAATGGTTGACAACATTCTCAATCCCAATTAAAAGTAATCATTAACAAAACCCAACAAAATTAACTTTTTGAGTAACATGTTGAGATTCACATGATAATCCAGGTACTAGATACTCAAGATGTCCATAACCGGGGACACGGCTAATCATGATTAGTTTATACACTCTGCAGAGGTTTGCGCACTTTTCCCCACAAGACTCGATCGCCTCCGTTTGGTTTCTCGCACTACATGGTGTTTGAGAAGACGGATAACCGAGACATAATCTTTCAGAAGCGCTAGCACCTTACGATGGATAGACCGTTACACCTACTTTCCCCTACATCTGCTAGTCTACCCTGTAAGAGTTCGCACGACTTAATCAACTATGCTAGAGCCCATAATAGCTTGTGGCTGCGCACGGAAGTTTCTAGTATGAAAAATCTCATGATCCCTTTGAGCCTGGGTGGCGGTCCATAAAAAACAGGTAATCCTGGTCTACCCAGGTGCCTAGACAGGCAATCCTGGAAAACCCAGGTACATCAATCCACCCAGATGTGTGTTTAAGTTGCCACCTTAAGTAAACCATTAATTAACAATCTCACATCTGTCATGAATACTCTCAAAACCCAATCCACGTCTACAAGCATAGCATGGCACTATAAGCATAACGTAATAGTAACTCCCAAGGTTTGAATGCAGGACAATAGGTTCCTACCTCATCAACTACTTCCCAATACCCACATGTTATCAATCCTACTCATGCAATGTTTGAGGGTGAAACTAATGCATAAAACTGGGTATGAAAGGGATATGATCAAAGTGTGAACTTGCCTGCAATGTTGATGAAGATGATTCGCACTCATAACTCTTGATAGTTCTACTCGTCACACTCCGGTCAATCTATCGTAAGCAAGCAATAGTAACCACACATAAGCAATCACTCAAAAGATCAGAAAGAACGAAGAAGACGATTCAGAAAACATCAAAACCAAGAAAATAACTCTTGCAACATAAAACAATTTCTAACAGTACCAAAATTATGTGAATTTGGCCTTATCAGAAAGTTTAGGTCAAGAGCTTCGATTTGCAAAAAGAATCAACTGAAACGGAGCTACGAAACTCAAGTTACGATCAAACGAAGTTCAAATACAAATCTGGTTGAATTCAAATTTTAAAGATTTCAAAAATATGTTTGAGTTGGATTACTGGAAAGAGGGGATCATAACGAAGACGTGAGCATTGGTTTCGTTGGATTTGGACTAACGAGTAAAAAGTAATGATCGTTTTGAAGAACAGGGGCTAATTTGTAAATAAAATCATCACAGATAGGTCCCTGGCAAAAAATAAACAAAAAAGGAAAAACTAAATAATGAACGTTCATTGCCGAACCCTAATCTATGCACATGTTCGCTCCAGAGGCTTATATAACGAATGCTCTCTAAATATCCTAACTAAAATAATAAAACCGGCTAACAGAAAACCGAAGAAAACCTAAAGAGACAAATAAACCGGATCTAGGGTTTGGTGGTTTTACCGGTTCGGCCGGCTCGGTGGTTTAGGCGGAGAAAACCGCCGGCAGGGTGGCGAACAGCGGCGACGGCTCCGGCGAGTCCGGCGACGTGGTTGCGCGGCGCGGGCGGCTCTGTAGGCGGTGGGGCAAGGCGGCAGCGGCGTCGGCGGTGCGGGCAAGGCGGCGGCGGCAAGGCGCGGCTGCGGCGTCGCGGCAGCGGCGACAAGGTGCGGCGGCGAGATGCGGCCAAGGGCGGCGCGGCGATGCGGGGCGAGCAAGGCGGCGGCGGTGAGGCGCGGCTGCGACGGTGAGGCGCGGCTGCGGCAGCGAGATGCGGCCAAGGGCGGCGCGGCGATGCGGGGCGAGCGGCGCAGCGGCGATGCGAAAAGGAGAGGGGGGTCCCGGGCGGCGGCTTTATCGGAGGGGAGGCGAGGGCGGCTTGGGCGAGGGGCAATGGAGGCGGCGGCGCGGAGTCCGCGGAGGTCACAGCGGCAGCGATGGCGTGCTGGCGGCAGAGTCTCCGCGGGAGCTCGGGGACGGGCGCGAAGGTGGGCTGGGCCGCAGCCTAGCTGGGTTGGCTGGGCCGGCCCAGTCGGTGAAGGGTTTTTTTTAATAAAGATTTTTTAGACAAACAAAACAGAATAAAACAAATAGAAATAAAAATATTATATAGGCATATAATATACAAAATTTGCAGAAAAAGATTTTCTACAACATGGACATTTTTATAATGCCAAATAAAATCCACCGAAATTCAGATAATTCAAAGAGTGCTACTGGTCTAATAAAATCCAATAAAAATCATTTTAAAAATACCAAATGATTTCAAATTAATTTTTTCTCCAATTTTCTATTGTAGGGAATCATGTTACCCTATTTTCCATGTATTTTGTTTTTGGAGAGAAATAATTTGAATAAAACTCAAGTAACTCCAAATTGAAAATAAATTCAAAAGAACTTTGAATGTAATTCTTTGAAACTCCCAACTCATATTTCATATAATTTGAAGAAGTCATTTTATCTTCTCTCATGAAAATCATTGAGATGCATGAAGTTTATGAATTTGAAATATTTTCAAACGAAATTCAAATATTTTCAACAACCCTTTTCATTTAATTTAAATGGAAGAAGTCATGTCATCTTCTCTCTAGGGTTTCGTATTTGAAAAGAATTTGAATTCACGGTGATCAAAATGAAAAAGGTGAAAGTTTGGGAAAGTCCTTTTATTCCCTCTCATTTAACTTTCAAAAGTTTCGAATTTCACTCAATTAATCACACAACAATCAAACAATCAATCTATCTATCTATTTATTATAACATTCCAAAATTTAGAATTTTGGGATCGTACAATGTCGAAGGTCATATGTATGACCGTGAGCTGATTTACCTCTACCTTTGCGATGAGGCAGGGAGGGTTGGTGTTCGGCTTGAGTTGCCGCTTTGTCCCGGCCAAGTGGTGGTCGGTCAGCCGCATTGCGCGATGGTGGTATATGTTCCGGCGCCTCGTCATCGAACTGAGGTAGCAATTTGCGCTTCGGGTAGCTTTTGGCCGGGCGCTTGAGGCCGTATTCTTCGGCTGCTAGGACATCAATCCATTTATCGTTGAGTAGATCTTGGTCGGCTTGAAGCTGCTGCTGCTTCTTTTTCAGGCTCCTTGCAGTGGCTATTAGCTGGCGCTTGAAGCGCTCCTACTCAAGAGGTTCCTCAGGCATGATGAAATCTTTTGTGCCGAGGCTCGCCTCATCCTCGGAGAGCGAAAGATAATTACTGTCCTCCGAGTCCTCGTGTGTGGCCAGTTTACCAGGGCTAACCTACCCATCTTCCCGTTCATCATGTTCGGTACCTGCGTCAACGGGGTCTTCATTGTCTTCGGCACCTTTAGGAGTGTTATCTTCTCATGTGCTGGTGTTGCTATCTTTACTGCAACGTGACTTAGAGCGGCGCCGCTGACGCCGGCGTTTCGATTGTATCTCAGGAGGTTTATCCTCAACTGGGTCTTCTTTGTCATCGCCGATGTTCTCCTTTTGTGCATCCACCATGTATACATCGTATGAGGAAGTGGCCATCCAGCGTCCGGTGAACGGCGGGTCCTGGGCCTCTTCTTCTCCAGCATCGTCGTCCATACCGTCGATGTCGTCGGAGCCGTAATCGAGCATGCCAGTTAAGTCTTCTATAGTGGCTATGAAGTGGGTGGTGGGTGGGGAGCAAAATTCCCTGTCCTCAGCTTCTAGTTCGAACCGGATGTAGTTCGGCTATGAATCCCTCGCTAAGGATAGATTTTTTAATGAGTTCAGTACATCTCCCAAAGGTGAGTGCCGAAAGATGTTCGTGGCGCTGAATTCGGTGATCGATGACTGATCATGCTCGACATGTGCGGATGCACATAGTTCGGAACCTATAACCGGAAACAAGTTCGACGTTCCGGTGACACAGCCATTACCAGAAGTTAGGTCTGTGTGCGGCTCCAACGTTGTGGAGTCTGCGGCTTCCGTGGCGGGATTGAGCTTCCTGTCCTCGGATGGCGCGGCCTGCTCCGAATCTAAGGCCAGAGCGGCTACAGGTGCAATTTCCTAGGTATGGCCCGATGATAGATCTAAGTCATGTTCGTCTAGGCGACGGGGAGCGATTGCCGTCGTATCGAATCCGTCGAAGATCAAGTCTCCATGGATGTCCGCGACGTAGTTCAAGCTCCCGAATCTGACCTGAAGGCCAGGGGCGTAGCTGTCGATCTGCTCCATATGGCCAAGTGAGTTGGCCCGCAGTGCGAAGCCGCCGAACACGAAGATCTGTCCGGGGAGGAAGACCTCCCCTTGGACAATGTCATTGTGGATGATTGAAGGAGCCATCAAACCTTTTGAGGACGGCACAATGGAACTCTCAATGAAAGCACCAACGTCAGTGTCAAAACTGGCGGATCTCGGGTATGGGGTCCCGAACTGTGCGTCTAAGGTTGATGGTAATAGGAGACAGAGGACACGATGTTTACCCAGGTTCGGGCCCTCTCTATGGAGGTAATACCCTACTTCATGCTTGATTGATCTTGATGAATATGAGTATTACAAGAGTTGATCTACCACAAGATCGAGATGGCTAAACCCTAAGAGCCTAGCCTGTATGACTATGGTAATGATTGTCGCCCCTCTGAACTAAGTCCTCCGGTTTATATAGACACCAGGAGGATCTAGGGTTACACAAGGTCGGTTACAAAGAAAGGAATCTACTTATTTGATCGCCAAGCTTGCCTTCCACGCCAAAGAGAGTCCCATCTGGACACGGGTGCAGTCTTCGTATCTTCACAGCCCATCAATCCGGCCCATGGCTAACAGGCCGGATGCCCGAGGACCCCTTAGTCCAGGACTCCCTCAGTGGCAGCCTCAGTGTTCTCAACCTTCGTGTCATCAATGGCAGGAGGGTCAGGCACAGATACATTCTCCTCGAGAATGTCTTCTTTAGTGGCAAGGGGTGTGGCAACTCTTTCTTCTTCTTCTCTTGTTTCTTGATTTTCATCGGCCGATGCAGCCGGAATGTCTTCAGCAGCTTTAGCTTCAGACTCGGAGACATTCGCAGTGGGAGTGGCATCAGGAAACACTTGGCATGCTGCTGAGCTTTGTTGCACTTCTCCTTCTGGAATGCTCGACATGGTGACCTGTGGCCTAGGGCCTTTGCGAAGCCTGTGGAATGCGGGCGACGCCTGTGGTGATGGAGTGGTCTGCACCATGTAGTCATCGTCAAGCACCGGAGTGGTGACTTGAGGGGTTGGAGTTCTAGGAGTTTCATCTTGAATGGGGGTGTCTTGTTGGGGGCGATCAGCCCACGAATCATCCTGAGTAATTGGCGTTAGAGGACGACCAATGCTGATGAGTTCGATGTTCGTAAGAACAGGCCATGATACCGGTTGGTGCTCGAGTTGAGGACGGACTTCATCATCTTCTACATTGTCTTCACGACCAATGTCTTCAGCTATGGTGGGGTCAAAAGCTGGTACTACTTCATTTTCAGGAGCCTCTGTGGTAGCAGGATCGTGAATCACTAGACGACGCTCTTGGCTCGTGGAGGTAGGACAGGCAACAAAAATTGGCTCAACCACAAGGGGCTCAGAGGCAGCAGCAGTACGCTCTTTCTTTGAAGACTTAGTCTTCAGCTTCTTCTTCGATGGAGCATCATCAGAAGCATCCTTGTGCTTTAGCTTCCTGGCATCAGCTTCAGCTGCCCTGGTTTTCTTCAGTTCTGAAGCTGCTGAGGGCACCTTAGGCTTCGAGCCTGTCATGCTGGCAGGGAAGACAATGCGAGGTTCTTCCTGCCTTGGTGTTTCAGTTCGGGCCACAGCAGACTTCTTCTTCTGTTTGGCAGCCATTCTGGGGTCGATACCAGGGCTCCCCAATGCCTTGCGCTTCTCTACCTCATTGTGTGCTTGAACACATTTCTCCGCGAAGTATTTCATCCGCTCTCTTGAACCTTTTGCTTCTTTAGGTTTCTTGTGAAACTGTTCTTTAAGCTCATGCAACATTTTCTTGAAGCTTTAAACATCTGCCACGCTGAGCTTTGCCATATTCTTCTTGAACTGTGCCTTCTCAAAATCAATTTTTTCTTTAGCTCGACAATCTTCTGACCCAAAGCCAACTCATTAGCAATGGCTCCGTGGAAGGTGACGCTGATGTCAACTGGCAGCTGAAGATCATCAATGTTGAGGCTTGGGTCATCAAACCATTCGTCGATGAAGTGGATCAGAATATCCGCATCAAAGAGGGGCAGATCGTTGAAGATCTCCACCTCTTGCTTGCTCTTGATCAGCAGCTCAAGGGCATCATCACCAAGATCTTCGTCGCTTGACAGATCAATGGTTTTGTCTTCATTCCACAGAATGGCAGCTGGAGTAAGTTCATGCCCAGAAATCTTCTTGGGCTTCTCCATCTTCTTGGAGACACGAGAGAGATCTTCTAGTTGCACACTGGGTTCAGGAGGTGCAGTTGCCAATGGCTTCGCATGCGAAACTTTTGGTGCGGCAGAGGGCTTTGAAGCCTTTGATTTCTTCTACTTCTGCGACTTAGGTGGAGTTGGCGCTTCATCAGAATCTGCATCGTCAACTGAGTGATCCACCGTAGCCCCCTGCACAGCTATGTGAGTGATGAGGCCTTCGAGGTTGTAGAAGGGGCCGATTTCATTGGGATTGGCATCGCGGGTGCCATCAGCCCTTGGAGCAGACGGACCAGGGTTCAAATTGAGTCCAAGGTCCTTCTTGTTATTCTTAGCTGACTCTTTTGCAAACTGATAGTTGCGCTTGAAGAGATTGTCATCACGACACCATAAAGATGATGGGCCGGCATTTTCGGGTTGTGGCCCTCGGACCATGCACGGATAGAAACCTTGAGCAATGGCTTCGGGCTTGGACTTGGGCTGCAGCTTTCAGTACAAAATATCTCCCCATGGTCGCTTGATACCGTTCTTTTCAGCATATTCAGCAGTCACAAATCTGTACTTGAACCATTCTTTGGCCCAATATCTTCGAATCCATTGGATTCGGGTCTTGCGCTCGCCATAGGTTTCTTTAGGATCTGACTTGTACATTTCAAAGAGATCCATAGGTAGACCCTTAGTTGTATCCCCACGGTGTTGCCTGCCGCCATTCCTTACAGACTTGAGAGTGGCCATTGGATTCAGACTGAATGACTTCAGGACTGTGAATGGCTTCCTCTTGCTGGTTAGACAGAAACTGGCTTCAGGAGAGTGGATGTGACACTGCAAGAACTCTGAAAATGGATGTAGACTATGAGAAACAAGGGATTCTCCCACGGACATGTACCTGTGACAGCATTAAGGTGCGAGGGAAGGGGAAGAGGTCATATGCATTCTTAGAAGATTTTGAAGATAAATCGATTTGAAGACATTGATCTCATAGTGCAAAGACATTCACTTATTTGAAGAGAGTTGGTTCCAGATTTGTACGAATCCAAGAATAAGTACAAGTGAGGAATCTAACTAGTAGTGAAGCATAAGTGAATATACTTGGCATGATATGAGATCAGACATGGACAGATCCAGATATGAAGTTTAGAAACCACTTTTGGTTGATGTGGTTGGACCTGATAGATCAAAAAGGCAGTGAAAAGTAAGTTTTAATTACCGCTTTGACGAACTGCTAGACGAGATGGAGAGAGAGGCCGAGCAGTTCAATCTCCCGTGCCCTAAGTTTGCGATGGAAGACACCTACGACGGTGATGGAGAGGACGAAGTCCATGGCCGGTGTGAGGACTGCGTCGAAGATGTCGTAGCAGCTAAGCACTTCGTCTCCAGCGTCGACGTGAGCTAGCGGAGGCGCTAGGGTTTTGGTGCGAGGAGATGAGGTGGAAGAAGAGATAATGACCGCGGTGAGGTGTGTATTTATAAGGACAGGGACGGCACGGCGTTATTGCACAGGTGCCCCTGGTGGTTCACATTTGAAGGACACATGGCATGCATGCAACTCATTGGAAGTTGTTCCATGTTCCCACGCACGCCTGGATTGTCGGGTGGTCGTTCCGGCTTCTCCGGTATTCAGGCAAAAAGGATATGACATTAAAAACAGATTTAAATGTTTACCTCTTTGTCTTCAGCTGACAAGGACTCAGAGAAGACAAATGACAGGTTTCAATAAAATTTATATGATTTGAATAGATAGAGTTTGAGGTAGAAGCATAGAAGAGGTTAGGGTCTGATCACATTCACTTAGTTCAGGAAAAGATTCAATCATGAAGACATAGCTATAAGTGAATGTTGTAGAGGACAGAACACGTATATATGTATACATATCAGACCAACTCAACCTTGTGAAGATAAACATGAAACCAAATCAATGTTGAAGACAAACCAAGTGTGAATACTATGCAATCAGGACGCCATTAAAACACACCAAACAAGAATTTGGTGGTGGTGTTACCCACCATATAGGAAGTATTAGACCTAGACACGATGCAGAATTATCGTGGTGCTCTGAAGTCAAATTCCGCATTAATATATTCACACATAGAGTGTATGTATTCATTGGTTGAAGATATACGTTACTTCGTGTGTTGCACATCTAAGTCATCAACATGCATAAGCGTTAGGATGTGTGTGTCCAATCACAGGACATTTGAGGATTCTAAGATATTTAGCTCACACCGCAACTTGCAAAACCTTTTCTCATCCAGAGGCTTTGTGAAGATATCTGCCAATTGCTCTTCAGTGTTGACGTGTATGATATCAATATCTTCCTTCATGACATGATCTCTGAGAAAGTGATGACGGATCTGAATGTGCTTTGTCTTTGAGTGCTGGACTGGGTTGTTGGCAATCTTGATGGCGCTTTCATTGTCGCAGTAAAGTGGCACTTGCTTTAGGTGGATGCCATAGTCCTTGAGAGTTTGCTTCATCCAGAGAAGCTGAGTGTAGCAAGATCCAGCAGCAATGTATTTAGATTCAACAGTGGAGAGAGACACACAGTTCTGCTTCTTTGAAGACCAACAGACAAGAGATCATCCAAGAAAGTGACATGTGCCTGATGTGGACTTTTGATCAACCTTGTCACCAGCATAATCAGCATCTGAGAATCCAACTAGATCAAACTCTGAGCCCTTTGGATACCATAATCCTAATGTTGGGGTGTAAGCCAAATATCGAAGAATTTGCTTCACAGCTAAGTGATGCGACTCCTTTGGTGGCGCTTGAAATCGGGCACACATGCAAACACTAAGCATTATATCTGGCCTAGATGCACATAAATAGAGTAAAGAACCAATCATGGAGCGGTATACCTTTTGATCGAACTCTTTACCATTGTCGTCGGGGCCCAGATGACTTTTGGTTGGCATTGGCGTCGTGTATCCCTTGTAGTCTTGCATTCCAAACTTTTTCAGGTAATCTTTGAGGTATTTCTCTTGAGATATGAAGATGCCGTTGCTTTGCTGACGGATTTGAAGACCAAGGAAGAATTTCAGCTCACCCATCATGGACATCTGATATTGCTCTAGCATCATGTGTCCATACTCATCACTATATCTCTTGTCAGTGTAGCCGAAGATAATGTCATCCACATAGATCTGGCATACAAACAGTTCACCATCGTATGTCTTCATGAAGAGAGTGGGATCCAGAACCAGGTTTGAAGCCTTTGCTCTTCAGGAAGTCTTTGAGTGTGTCATACCAAGCGCAAGGGGCTTGTTTGAGGCTATACAGTGCCTTATTGAGCTTGTATACCATGTCAGGATGTTTTGGGTGAACTGGACAAAGATTTTTCCCTTGATGATCATTGTCTTCGTCTTTAGCATTGGCTTCAGGTTGAGCAGTGTCTTCAGGTTGACTTGGTGCAGAAATGATAAGTTCTTCTTCAGCCTGTGCCTCTGAAGGTATGATTTCTCCAGTACCCATAAGCTTGATGGATTCACTTGGTGAGACTTCATCTAGCACATTTTGCAGGTGCTCTCTTTGCGAGCCGTTAGTTTCATCGAACCGCACATCCACAGTTTCAACCACTTTATAGTGAAAGAGGTTGAAGACTTTGTAGGAGTGCTAATCCTTTCCGTAACCAAGCATAAAACCTTCATGTGCTTTCGGTGCAAATTTCTAAGTGTGATGCAGATCCTTGATCCAGCACCTAGCACCAAATACTCTAAAGTAACTGACGTTTGGCTTCTTACCAGTCAGTAGCTCATATGATGTCTTCTTTAGAAGCTTGTGAAGATAAACACGGTTGATGACGTGGCATGCAGTATCAATGGCTTCAGGACGGAACTTCCTTGGAGTCTTGTATTCATCAAGCATCGTCCGAGCCATCTTAATGAGTGTTCTGTTCTTGCGCTCCATGATGCCATTCTGCTGAGGTGTGTATGGAGCTGAGAAGTGAGAACTCATGAGTGATGCCCAATGTATCAAGATAAGTGTCGAGGCTGGTGTTTTTGAACTATGTGCCATTTGTCACTTCTGATGTGCTTGATCTTGATACCATAGTTCGTCATGGCACGATTGGCGAATCGTCTGAAGACATCCTACACTTCATTCTTGTAAAGGATTATATGCACCCAGGTATATCTTGAGTAATCATCAGCAATGACGAAACCATAGAGGCAAGCAGTGGTAGTGAGAGTAGAGTAGTGAGTAGGGCCAAATAAGTCCATGTGAAGCAGCTCTAAGGGTTGAGATGTCGTCATGATTGTCTTCGAGGGATGCTTGGCCATTGTCATCTTTCCAACTTCGCAAGCACCACACAGATGACCCTTCTTGAACTTGACGCCCTCGATGCCTACGCCATGTTTCTTCTTCAGAGTGTGTACAAGTTCCTCATGCCAGCATTCCATAGCCTCCGATGCCACAGCCAGCATTCTAACGCCTTTGCTAGAAGACATACGGCCAACTATGGTCCTACTGAGAAATCTACCATGTACAAATCGTCCTTTCGATATCCTTCAAAGACTAGAGATTTGTCAGATTCCATAAGCACAAGAAAATGATATTTGCCAAATATCACTACCATATTCAAGTCACAAAGCATTGAGACAGACATTAAGTTGAAACCAAGGGATTCAACAAGCATCACTTTATCCATGTGATAATCCTTTGAGATTGCAACTCTACCTAGACCCAGTACCTTGCTTTTACCAGTGTCAGCAAATGTGATGTGACTCTTGTCAGATGGACGTAAGGTTGAGTCCATGAGAAGACTTCGATCACCAATCATGTGGTTAGTGCATCCACTATCCATAATCCATTCAGAAGCCTTTGGTATCGTACCCTACAGTGCAGTTAGGGGGATAGGCTTCACTAAGGGAAATGTGAAGCATAAGCATTTGACGAACAAGCATATTATCAAAGTTCAGATCCTAGTTAGGGCAGATCGGATGACTGTCAAGAAAACCAGGAACAAAGTACATAGTAAGACCATTTGGGCATTTTATCTTGCGCCCTTCAAGATGTTTTAGGTCCCCAGCATAAGCATCAGACGCCCTTGATTTCCGGCTGGAGACCCTTCCCTGCAAAGAGAGTTAAGTTTTCTTAACCACCCACATTTTCAGGGATGGCTCCGAAGCAATGAGTCTAAGTGCAGCATCTGAGAACTTTGGCTTTGGAGCCCTAGCAAATAGTCTTGCAGGAGGTGAATAATACTCATAAGAATAAGCAGAGTAGTTCTTGGTCTGAGTATGGTTTCCCTGCAAAACATTGGTGTTAGGGTGACTCTGGTGAGTCCTCTGCCTGTATGAAGCCTTTGGACCATATGAAGCCTTTGGTCTGGGGTTTGTCTTCTTCCCAGGTGGTGTCATGATGACACTCACCTGAAGATTTTCAAGAAAACTCTTGGGCACCCAGATCTTCTTCAAAGGGGGTCCATTCCTGCAGTTAGTACCAATATACTTGGCAAACACTTCACCATTCTGATTCCTAAACAGTTTATAGTTTGCATCAAAGGATTCATCAATGATAATCGGGTTAGCACAAGTGAAGCCAGATAAGGTAGATGGATCCACTGAAGGTCCCTTTGCAGCAACCCATGTGGTTTTGGGGTACTGCTCAGGCTTCCAGTAAGAACCATTAATGTTCATTTTCCTCTCGAACCCTACACCCTCTTTCCTAGGGTTTCGGTTCAGAATCTGCTTCTTGAGGACATCACATAGTTTCTGATGCCCTTTGAGACCTTTGTACATTCATGTCTCAAGCAATGTCTTCAACCTGGCATTCTCATCAGCAATAGTAGTGGTATCCTCAAAAGAGGGGTTAGTTACCACATCAGCAATTGAAGATATTGCAACAGTAGTAGCAGTAGAACATCCAGCAACAGAAGCAGCATTATCATGCTCAAGACATTTTAGACATGGTGGTTCAAATCCATCCTGAGCGTAACTGATCTGTTGAGCGCGGAGTGACTCGTTCTCCTTTTGAAGATCTTCATGAGCAGATCTCAAGTTCTCAAGCTCTTTCTTCCTTTGAAGATAATCATAGGAGAGATTTTCATGAGTAGTTGAGGGCGTTTCATGATGAATTTCAAGTTCTTCGTACTTAACATGAAGATTTATTATGTCTTCAATTAAGGACTGAGATCGGGTCATGTTCGCGTCCAACAGGTCATCGCTTTTCTCTAACAGTTTTTGAATTTGTTCCATGGCATTCTGTTGTTCAATTGCAATTTTAGCAAGTGTTTTGTAGCTAGGTTTAGAATCACATTCAGAGTCATCTTCACTTGATGTTAGATAGTAAGCATCGCGTGAGTTTACCTTGGCACCACGTGCCATGAAGTAGTAGGTAGGAGAAGATGGCTCAGGTTCGGGAGTCATCGTTTTGAGAGACTCCTTGAATTCGAGGAACCATGGGTCCTGACATGTTTGATGGACTTCATAGACATCAGAGATCCGGTCCCATATAAGCTTTGCATTGCATAGATGCATGACGCGCCTGAACTCGTCTCTTGACAGACAGGAGCATATAACATCCTCGCCTTTGTATCCAGAAGGGTGTACTTCTGAATGTCTTCAGCACGCGCCATCTTGCATAAATCGGTGAGACCGATCTCCGTAACAGTCCAAAGCTCATTGTCCATAGCTAGAATGCTAGGACCCCGATTCCAAGTCACATCGATCTAGCCGGTAACACCTCATATCACTTTGCGGCCTCACGCACGGTACCCCATGGGTGTCGCCTTACCATGGCCTGGGACCTTTTGCGCCTTTTGGCTCACGTATATGATAGTGTTGCTAGCATCCATATGACAGAGAACCCGGGCCGACATGGCTAGTCGTGAACCCAAAGCGGCACAGACCTATGGAGACAGGCATACATGAATCACATCGAGCATGTCGGTCATCAGCGAGTGATTCCAGGCTGTAATACTGGGCTAACAGGACTCCGGGGAAACCCGGGCTGTAGCAGGCTAGGCAGGACTCCGGATGTCACCGCGTGACATTTCCCCGAAGGGACAGACATAGGAACGACGTGAAACACATGCCGGTCAGTCAAGTGTCCTGAGCAGTAGTGCTGGGCTAGCAGGACTCCGGTGAACCGGGCTGTAGCGGACTACTATGGCTCGAGGAACACTAGACTACATTTCCCCATAAGAAAGGCTGCCAAGGATAAACAACTAGATTGTCGGATCCCACTCATACCAAGCATTTCAATCATACACACAATATGCCCGATATGAGTACATACAACATGGCATCACAACAAAACTCTACAACTCAAGTACTTTATTTAAAGGCTCCAGAGAGCCATACATAACATGTTCACACAGATAGGGGTCACATGACCCGACACTCAAGTCATACAATCATACAAGCACAAGCGGAAGCAGCTAGTCTGAGTACAGACACTAGAAAGAAAGAAGGCTTCTCGAAGCCTGATTATCTACATAGGGCCCTCCATGGCCAGGATCACCACCTAGGTGGCTAGTCACTCGTCGACATCAAGGTCTACATAAAACCCATCGGAGGGGGCGGTGTTGTCGTCTAAAAACAATAAATAAGCAAACATGAGTACAAGGTACTCAGCAAGTCTTACATCAAAACCTACTATACATGCTCATTCTCAAGAAGGTGGTGGGGTTATTGCAGCAAGCCAGCTTTGACTCTTGGCTAAGCTATCCTACGGAACTCCACTAGTAGAATAGGTTTCGCACACGAGTCCACTACTCACCAACACAATACTCCACCGGGGATCCTCTCTCGTCATCCTATGAGAGGGCCATCCTCGGTACTCACACTTATCTTGAGTCTTTTAGTAGTACACATTAACTTGTCTATGAACTGTATAGGCAACCAAGTAGTCCTTTACCGCGGACGCGGCTATTCGAATAGTTTTATACCCTGCAGGGGTGTACTTCGTCACACATGTTTCCACCACTTAGCGTCTGCACACGACATGTGCTCGGCAGACTTCAAGCGAAAACCGACGTGGGTGTACACCACAACCTGACTAACCGCGCAAGTCTCTAGTCCAGGTTTATCGCCTATTCAGGTTCCATCTGCAAGGAAATCCGGCCGGGGTATCCTCAACGGCCCCAAACAATGTGTACAGGGTCCCGAGACGACAAACGGGCGCCCGGCATACCCGGCCACAGTGTATCTACCGCATCATAGCCCACCCCTAGGGTCAGCGCTATGCACGGCCGCCAACACATAACCTACAAACACCAGAAACTAGTTGCAACTCCTGGACAGAGGGCGAGAGGGGTCAGTAAGTCAAGAGGGGTCATATTTCAGGGCCCAATGTGTGGTAGTAGCTGAGTCTTAAATCACGCATACAGATCTCAGTTCTTATGGACGGTCTCAATGAAACAACCCACCATGTACTCCTGCATGGCCTCTCATCGATACCTTTACCAAAACATATTCAACACATCCCACACATTACCGACATAAACATTTCACTCTAGCCCATCACCCAGATGAACCAGACCAGACGCAACTCTAAGCATAGCAGGCATAGCAAGGTAGGAATCACAAACATGGCTCAATCAACTCCTACACATGCTAGTGGGTTTCATCTAGTTACTCTGGCAATGACAGGTCATGCAGAGGATAAGGGTTCAACTACCGTAGCACACAGCAGTTTGAATCACGTTGTCTTAATGCAGTAAACGAGAGCAGAAGCGAGAACATGGGTTTGTATCGGAATGATCAATGGTTGCTTGCCTGTTGTAGAGGTAGTAGGGTACTGCCCTTCAGACGGATACTTGGGGTTATCCTCGAAGGCAGAACCTACCACGAAAGACACACCGAACATAATCAATACATGGCAATATGCAACAATATGATGCATGCTATGACATGGCAAGATGAAAGTTTCTTGGCCTAATGCAAGCTAAAACAGAAGGGGATGAGCTCATTTGAATCAAAGATTCAAATATCAGCTCATTAAACATGGCCTTATTGGTGCATTACCTTATTCTGCTTAAACAACAAGGTTAACTTGTTTTGTCATGCATGAAACCATTACAGATGGATAGATTGAATTTTTCTGATCACTTTTCATATATAAATCTTTGCATTTGGAGCTATGGTTGATTTTCTATGATTTTTAGAAGTTTTGGATATTTTTTGGAATTCTCTATATAAAAATAAATCCAGAAATTAGTTATTGCGTTAGCAATGCGTCAGGGTGACGTCAGTGGTCAACGGGGACGTCCAGGTCAACCTGACCAGTGGGTCCCGCGTGTCAGCAGTTATTTAAACTAACTAAATTTAGTTAAAATTAATCTGGGTTAATTAGCAGAGGGGGGGCCCACTTGTCATAGATGCAGGGAAGTCAACCTGGGCCCACCCAGGGGTCAAACAAAGTCAAACTCGCCGGCGTTTAGCCGCCGGCGAGGCCAGATGTGGCGGAGGGCTGCGGGTTTCGTGCTCTGGCAACCAAAATGGCGGCAGAGAGCATCTACGCATAGCTGGGAGCAAGCCGCATCGAGTGGTGGCAATGGATGGAGCTAGGGTGGCCGGAAACGTCACCGGCGACGGCCTTGGCGGCCCCCGAAGTTCGGGCGAGGCCGAAACCGAGGCTGCAGGGCATGGCGAGGCGCGTGGAATGGTGCTACGGGCTCCTGCGGGTGCGATGAGTGCATTGGTCGCAATGGTGTGGCCAGTGGGTGGCCGGAGACACGTCGGCGACGAGCTCGGCGGTGGCGGGTGCTCGGGTGAGCGTGGTACGGTGCACATGGTGCAGGAGGGGGTTAATGGAGAGGGGGAGGACGGATCTGGGCTCATGGAGGTCACGTAGAAATGGACGGCGCCGTCGGGGACGAGCTGATGCGGTGGCGACGATGAAGAGGATCTCCGGCGATGGCGGAGTCGGGCGAGGTTGTTGCAGAGGCTGTGTGGCAAGCGAGCGCTCGGGGCTCGGCTTGCTCGACGGAGTGGAGGGCGGCGGAGCTTCTGGACGCGGTGGCTCGGCGCGAGGACGACGGAGGGCGCGACTACGGCGGTGAGACGGCGGCAGGTGCGTCGGCCATGGTGCGGGAGAGCGAGGGAGAGAGGCAGGGGGCGAGTGAGGTGTCTGCGGGGTCGGGGCGGCGACGTGGAGCCTATCCAGCGTCCAGGTGCGTGACGCGGCAAGCTGCTGGCACCGTGGCGAGCTCGCGCCCGCCGGCATCAGCTCTCTACCTGCCTGGCGGGGACGAAGCAGCTGGCTGGCATGGGCCAGCACAGCGCTGGGCCGCCAGGTGGGCCGGCTGATGGGCTGCGGCTAGGTAAGTTCTCTCCCTCTCTTTAAATTTCTGTTTTTCTATTTTTATTTATTCTGTAACTTTAGGGCTTTATTAGAAATACTAAAACGTTTCCAAAAATCCTGAAAATAATTGTGGGCTCTGTTTAGAATATTTCCAACAGCCCACACTTATTTCCAGAATTATTTGAGCATTTAAATTATTTTATAGCATTTAAATGTCCAAATTCAAATACTTATGATTTAATTTAATGACCTTGTGTTGACCTAGAAAATTGTGCACCAATTTTGCCAGAGGTTCTAACCCAAGACAAAGAGAGTGAACTTTTTAGAAGGGCATTTCAGGTTCATTGAAAATAATTTTAGTAAACCCTAGTTGTTTCCAGGGGGTGCTGGGGGTTCTGTCTTCCCCATTTCAAATTTAAGAGGAATTTAAACATGATGCACACTCTAATGCTTGAACTAGCTAGGGTGTGACATAGAAGGCGCTTCCTCATCATAGCCTTCCATCACGGATAATCATGACCATCGAAAATGGGGCACGCAATGGAGACCTTGATTGTCCCTACAGTCGACATAGCTAAAACTCCAGGTGGTTAAACCAAATCATACAGAACAAGGGAGCACCATGCTCTGATACCAATTGAAAGTGCTAGTTATCGACTAGAGGGGGGTGAATAGGCGATTTTTATGGAAGTCTTCAAAACACGGAGGCTTTGAAGACAGACAATAGAAATGAACCTATTGATATGCAGCGGAAGGTAGACTACACTAGACAAGCCATAGTCAAGTAAGCAATGAAGTGAAAGCACGACGACTATCAGCAGCTAGGTAGTATGGATCAGGATGGAAGATAGTATGAAGCCAAACAACAACAGTCTTCACACAATAAAGTCAATCAAATCATGCAAGCAGGCAATGACTTCACGAAGACAAACTATAAGTAAAGAGAGGTAAAGGATAGAACCCGTTGCTTGGTGAGGACAAGGATTTGTTGGACCACTTCCAGTTGTTGTGACAATTGTACGTCTGGTTAGGGAGGCTGAGATTCAACACAGAAGACCGTGTCTTCACCTTATTGCCCTTGAGCTAAGGACACATAGTCCTCGTCCAATCACTATGGTAAGTCTTCAAGGGAGACTTCCAAACCTTCACGGACTTCGTTCACCGGCAATCCACAATGACTCTTGGATGCTCAGAACGCGATGCCTAACCGGCTGGAGGATTCACAATCCTCAAGTGTAACAAGTCTTCAGATCACACAGACAGAAATACTTCAGTGATACTCTTTGGCTCTGGGTGTTTAGGGCTTTGTCCTCGCAAGGATTTCTCTCTCAATGCTTCGGAGGTGGGTTGCTCTCAAACGACAAAAGTCGTGCACTAACTCTGAGTATCCACGAATTTATGGTGTAGGCGGTGGGCTATTTATAGCCAGGAGGCAACCCGACCTGATTTATCCAAAATGACCCTGGGTCACTAAGGAACTGACACGTGTCCAACGGTCAAATTTCAAACACACGCAGCAGCTTGACTTGGGCTACAAGTAAAGCTGACTCATCCAGCTCTGGATAAGATTTGCTCTCATTGTCTTCACTCGAAGACATAGGATTTGGTTGAGCATCACTTTAGTCACTCTGACTTTGTTCACTTGGACCCCACTTAACAGTGCGGTTGTTCCTATGACTCAACAAAGAAAAAAAGGAAACTATGAAACAACTATGTCTTCATACTCCATAGTCCTCATACGATGTCTTCTCAGGTCATAGTCTTCAATGTGAAACTCTTCATAGACCACCATTGTCTTCAATGTCTTCACACATTTTTAGGGGTCATCTCTGGTAGGTAAACTGAATCCATGAGGGACTACTACATGTGTTATCCTGCAATTCTCACAAACACATTAGTCCCTCAACCAAGTTTGTCGTCAATACTCCAAAACTAACTAGGGGTGGCACTAGATGCACTTACAACCGCAATCTGAATCGCTGCATGTACGACTCCACCAACCGCGTTCTTGTAATGCTTCCGATTAGCGATCTTAAAGGGTATGAAGATGCACTCCCTCTCCCTCGTTGCTAGCATCTCCTAAATTGATCTTGGTGACATGTAGGAAAATTTTGAATAATTGCTACATTCCCCAACAGTGGTATCATGAGCTAGGTCTATGCGTAGATTCTATGCACGAGTAGAACACAAAGTAGTTGTGGGCGATGATTTGTTCAATTTGCTTACCGTTACTAGTCTTGTCTTGATTCAGCGGCATTGTGGGATGAAGCGGCCCGGACCGACCTTACACGTACGCTTACGTGAAACTGGTTCCACCGACTGACATGCACTTGATGCATAAGGTGGCTAGCGGGTGTCTGTCTCTCCCACTTTAGTCGGATCAGATTCGATGAAAAGGGTCCTTATGAAGGGTAAATAGCAATTTGCATATCACCATTGTGGTTTTGTGTAGGTAAGAAATGTTTTTGCTAGAAACCCATAGCAGCCACGTAAAACATGCAACAAAAATTAGAGGTCGTCTAACTTGTTTTTGCAGGGTATGCTATGTGATGTGATATGGCCAAAAGGATGTGATGAATGATATATCTGATGTATGAGATTGACCATGTTATTGTAATAGGAATCACGACTTGCATGTCGATGAGTATGACAACCGGCAGGAGCCATAGGAGTTGTCTTAATTTATTGTATGACCTGCATGTCAATGAAAACGCCATGTAATTACTTTACTTTATTGCTAACCGTTAGCCATAGTAGTAGAAGTAATAGTTGGCGAGACAACTTCATGGAGACACGATGATGGAGATCATGGTGTCATGCCGGTGACGATGGTGTTCATGTCGTGCCTCGAAGATGGAGATCAAAGGCGCAAGATGATACTGGCCAACCGGGGCTCCAAAAGTGTTTTGAGCAGCACAGAGCATATGAGATGTTCCAAGAGCTGAAAATGGTTTTCCAAGATCATGCCTGGGTCGAGAGATATGAAGTCTACGACAAGTTCTACAATTGTAAGATGGAGGAAAACAGTTCTGTCCGCGAGCATATACTCAAAATGTCTGGGTTGCACATCCACTTGTCTCAGCTGGGAGTTAATCTTCCAGCTGACTCGGTCATTGACAGGATCCTCCAGTTGCTTCCACCTAGCTATAAGAGCTTTGTGATGAACTACAATATGCAAGGGATGGAGAAGTCCATTCCTGAGTTATATTCAATGCTGAAATCAGTGGAGGTGGAAATCAAAAAGGAACATCAAGTGTTGACGGTGAATAAAACCACTAGTTTCAAGAAAGGCAAGGGTAAGAAGAACTTCAAGAAGGACGACAAGGGAGTTGCCGCGCTCGGTAAATCAGTTGCCGGGAAGAAGCCAAAGAATGGACCCAAGCCCGAGACTCAGTGCTTTTATTGAAGGGAAATGGTCACTGGAAGTGGAACTGCGCCAAGTACTTAGCGGATAAGAGAAGGCCGACAACCCCAAAGGTATATGTGATATACATGTTATTGATGTGTACCTTACTAGCGCTCGTAGTAGCTCCTGGCTATTTGATACCGGTGCAGTTGCTCATATTTGTAACTCAAAACAGGAGCTGCAGAATAAGAGAAGACTGGCGAAGGACGAGGTGACGATGCGCATCTGGAATGGTTCCAAGGTCGATGTGATCGCCGTCGGCACGCTCCCTCTACATCTACCTACGGGATTAGTTTTAAACTAGCTTTGAGCATGAACATTGTATCTGGATCTCGTTTAATGCAAGATGGCTACTCATTTAAATCCGAGAATAACGGTTTTTCCATTTATATGAGAGATATGTTTTATGGTCATGCCCCGCTGGTTAATGGTTTATTTTTGTTTAATCTCGAACGTGATGTTACACATATTCATAGTGTGAGTGCCAAAAGATGTAAGGTTGATAATGATAGTCCCACATACTTGTGGCACTGCCGCCTTGGTCACATTGGTGTCAAACGCATGAAGAAACTCCATGCAGATGGACTTTTGGAGTCTCTTGATTATGAATCATTTGACATGTGCGAACCATGCCTCATGGGCAAAATGACCAAGACTTCGTTCTCCGGAACAATGGAGTGAGCAACCAACTTATTGGAAATCATACATACTGATGTGTGTGTTTCAATGAGCGTTGAGGCTCGCGGTGGCTATCGTTATGTTCTCACCCTCACTGATGACTTAAGTAGATATGTGTATGTCTAATTAATGAAACACAAGTCTAAGACCTTTGAAAAGTTCAAGGAATTTTAGAGTGAGGTAGAGAATCAACGTGACAGGAAAATAAAGTTCTTATGATCAGATCGTGGAGGAGAATACTTGAGTCACGAGTTTGGCACGCACTTAAGGAAATGTAGAATTGTTTCACAACTCACGCCGCCTGGAACACCTCAGCGAAATGGTGTGTCCGAACATCGTAATCGCACTATATTGGATATGGTGTGATCTATGATGTCTCTTACGGATCTACCGCTATCATTTTGGGGTTATGCTTTAGAGACTGCCGCATTCACTTTAAATAAGGGTCTGTCGAAATCGGTTGAGACGACATCGTATGAATTATGGTTTGGGAAGAAACCTAAGCTGTCATTTTTGAAAGTTTGGGGATGCGATGCTTATGTCAAGAAACTTCAACCTGAAAAGCTCGAACCCAAGTCGGAAAAATGCATCTTCATAGGATACCCTCAGGAAACTATCGGGTGTACCTTCTACCTCAGATCCGAAGGCAAGATTTTTGTTGCCAAGAATGGATCCTTTCTAGAGAAAGAGATTCTCTCGAAAGAAGTAAGTGGGAGGAAAGTAGAACTTGATGAGGTACTGCCTCTTGAACCGGAGAGTAGCGCAGCTTAGGAAGATGTTTCTATGGTGCCTACACCGACTAGAGAGGAAGATAATGATGCTGATCATGAGTCTTAGGATCAAGCTACTGAACTTCGTAGGTCCAAGAGGACACATTCCGCACCAGAGTTGTCATGGGTTTGTCACGACAGATGTCCTTAGTGTCAGGACTTAGTCGCGAGGCCAACGCATCTATGTGGTAGCTTGAGAGGGGTTGAGTGGGACGAGAGACGCAGGGCGGATCAACACGCAAGACAAGGATTTAGACAGCTTCGGGCCCCGGGAAACATCATCCGGTAACAACCCTACATGCTGTTTGAGGCTAGGTCTCATTATCATCACGAGGGAGTCGCCGTAAACCGGCTCTCCTCTTTGTGTCTAGCCCTAAGATTGTTTCTTCTTGCTTGTAGCTTCCCCCTCTTTGGGGAGCCCTGCCCCTCCTTATATATGTTGAAGGGGCGGTTTACATGTGGAGTCCTATTAGGATTAGGACTAATCTATCTCTAATACAAACCAGATACATGCCCTGGTCTTAACTCCTTGTAAGGTAAATATTCCTCATGCCTTTCCTCTTAAACCGGCCCACCATTAAACGTGAACCAGCCTTCTGGGTCTTGGGCCTTGTCATCCGTCTGTCCCGCACGCCGGATCACCAGTGAGTCATAATGACCAGGTGGGTTTCTTGTAAACCGCCAGGTCAGGGCGGGTCGCCAGTAACTCGCCAAGTGTCAGCGGGGTCTTCAGATAAACCGCCAAGTCCGGCCGGGTTAACTTTCGGCCGGTTTACACCGCGGGGTATATCCCCGACATTAGCCCCCAGTTTATTTTGGATTTATCCATGTTAAACTGATCCTGTAAAACAAATACAAGAACAAATTTGATAGATTATGCTCCGGGTTAAGAATTCTTGTAAACCGACATCTGATCATCCTTAATTCCTTGCCATTTCCTTCTTCTAGAAAATCCAGGTCAATAAGCCAGCTTCATACTCAATTTGTTGACATTGGTTTCTCACAGAGAAATATTATGAAGAATAATCCAATTGAGTCGGCTTCCAAAGCGCCGGATTAAGAAATATGGGTCTTGAAATACTCATCTGATATTCAACTGGTTTGAAGATGCCGAACTTGCCGGTTTATCATTGCCAAAAATTGCCAGGTTATATGACTGATAATTCCGGGTCATGATTGTTGCTAACTCTGGTTCCTGATTGTTGCCAACGCCGGTTTATGATTATTGCCGGGTTGCAAACACAGGGTCATAATAATTGGTGACGCCGGGTCAATCTGGCTTGCTCAAAACAGAGATTTTGAAAATATTTCTCTGATAATAATATAATACTTGTAGCCCCCAAGTATTGAGCAGAACAAAGTGATGGCTTAAGACTTGCTTAAATATTGCCACTTTCGAAGAAATCCATGTTGTTCATCCCAGTCACTAGTAAAAACTGAATACTCCATATTATGCAGCCCCCAAGTGCCGGGTTGCCATGCTTGCAGCAACCTGGGACTTGTAATTGACTGATGCCCATAAAACTTGAATTGTTGACAGGAGCAATTGGTAGCCCCCAAGGGCCGGCTCATTATGATATGATGAGTCGGGTCTTCAATAAGGCCAAAAAATGACTTTGCATTAGCCCCCAAGTGTCATGGTGCATGCTTGCCGCGACATGAGACTTGCATATTTGATATAATCTCAACTTGAATAGTGTAGCCCCCAAGTGCCGGGTCGTAAGCCTGCAGCGACTCGGGACTATTCCTTCCATTGCAAAATAAATCATATTCATCGACAAAATAATATCCATTGTGCTAAAGCGACTTTGAAAACCTCAATCATAATATTAATAACCATAATAAAAATCCAGCCATGTTGGCTATTCAAGATAATATAATCCGGTATGAAAATCTTATTCATCCAATATCATAATGAAATTTAGCCAAGTTTGGCTATTTGGATAATATAACCCAACCATTTATAAGCGCATGATTCCAATGGCGCAATCCAAATATATATACTGGCGACTTATAGTCCGAAGCCATGCCGGTTTAATAAACACCGGATAATTTCTCATCATATACTGGCGACTTATCGTCTTAAAGCCAGGCCGGGTTAGTAAACGCCGGTGATTTATAATCATGCTTTATTCAACCTGTTTCTGCATACAACAAGTTTAAAGTGTCCGGGCAGTTTACCGTCGGACGGGTCATAATGCCCAACATATAACCCAGGTTTATAACCAAGGCTGCACTTAAAAATAATCAAATATGAAATATATCATACCTGTGACATTGAATCACATCGTTGGTTTACCAACTTTTTGTAATAGGGGTAATAACCCAGATTTTGAGTATTGAGAACTCCTTCCATATTGTGTCGGTTTATGATAAAACCGTACCAGGTTGCAATAAACGCCGGTTTAACCACATATAATACTGGCGATTCGTAGTCAAACCAGATCGGGCTGATAATCTCCGGATTATAACTTGATCGTGTACTGACAACTTGTAGTTGAAAGCCAAGCCGGGTTGATAAACACCGGTTTACTCCATAATAGGATGGTAACAGAAAATCAAATCGGGCAGATAGCCTCTGGATTAAGATTTGACCGTGTTCCGTCAATTTGTAATTTGACAGTCGAACCGGTTTAAGAATTGTCAGTTTAAAAACGCAACAAAAATAAAAGAAACAGTTATCAAGGAAAATATTGAAGCAAAGGCAATGATAAAACCATTTGCAAAAAGAGGCTTATTGAGCCGATCAGATGGTGTTACCATGGTCGAACACGACCAAGCTCCCCAATGGTGTAGCTATGGTTCAAGTCAGCCAGGTCCCCAAATGAAACCGTGGCATTATGCCGATCAAGAGGCGTGGCAATGGTTCGGGTTCGACCAAGCCCCCAAGTGATTCTATGGCCTTAGGCCGATCAAGAGGCGTGACTGGTTCAGACTTGACCATGTCCCCAAGTGATCTGGTGGCTCTCGCCTATCAAAAGGTGTTGCATCGGTTCGGACATGACCAAGCCCCCAAGTGATGTTTATAAAATTTTCAAGGGGTAAACCGGAGGCCGCTTTAAGACAGAACAACTCCGTGTAACCACGCATGATGTAAAAGAACAGAGACCCCGCTTTATTAAGCAGACGCCCCCATGTGATCAATAATATGTCAGGCCAATAAGGCGGGATACCCATGTTTGAACCGCGCATCGTGGCAGCAGGTCCTCTTCGGCAATTTTTAACTTTTTGCAAGAGATAAATTCTTCTTGAACCGGGATCTTGAACCGGATATTGAGAGCTTCAAAGCTTTGTGGGAGACATCTTTCCCTTGAACCGGATTTTAAACCGGAATCTTCATTTTTAGCCGGAAATTTTCTGACGGCCTTTAAACTCGAACTTGCGAGAAGTTAATTCGTTTTTGAACCGGACATTTTTAAACCGGATTTGAGAGTTTCAGAGCTTTGTCGGAGAACAAATTTCCCTTGTACCGGATTGTAAACCGGAATCCTTTTCTGATGACCCGAAACTTCTTCATTGAGCCGGGATTTTGTAACTGTCATATACTTTCTAATACGGAAATCTTCTGACAGCACGATGTGAATCCGGGACCGGGTTATCTTTCCCTCCAACTTATTAGGGTTCTTGACTTCACTGAAAACCGGCAACGTTTGCTAAGTCATATCATTGTAGCCCCCAAGTCTCAAGGTGACTCGAGGAGTTGGCTTGAGATTCTCCATATTTGACCGTGATATAAACTGGCATAACTTGTATATCATTGGTGTTCATAGCACGATGTGAATCCACAGAAGGTTGAGGTAACTGCGGTGGGTTGTAAATGATCTCGTATGAGCCGTGTCAGCAACTCGGCCAATGGTTCCTTCCAACTGGTGATTTGAAGTTAAGCAAACTGTAGTGGCAGCGATTTGTGCACCTACCCATTGAACCCCCCAGTGCAGACGGTGGTTAATAGTATATGATGATTTGCCCCCATTTTGTTGAAAGAAAAACCGGGCTACCCAAGCTGTGACTTGCTCATACTCAATAAACAGCTCATGCAGACAGGTGCGGCCTGGTATGTTGATGTAGACCAGGCCGCGAGAGACGGACGATAAGGACGACCGCAACATCAGAGGCAGCTCGGACAGATGAGTCGGCCGCGGCATTGTAAGCTGGTGCGGACGGGGAAGATCGGCACCGGTGTCATAAACCGGCTCGGACGGGCGAGTTAATCGCAGGCGCGGTCCCGGCAAGCTGATGTAAACCGGGCCACAGGGACGGCGACCTTCTCACGTTCATTCACCGGGTGGTAGGACACGGACGAAACGCCAGTGCAGAACGTTGCTAGCGCGTGCTCCGTGCCCGTAACATAGCGCCTCATTTGTAATGAACAATTGTCCTGCATAAACAGTATTGCAGACCAAGGCAAAGATAAACTGCTCTTTGATAAAAAAATAATATGTGCTAATAAAATATATTTCATATGGGTATCACCTGATGTGCTTAGGCCGGAAATAACCCACCGTGAAGTTGATGATAACTGTATGAAGCTGAAATTAATCACGGGTGAACCGGCCGCAGTGTGGTAAACCGGTGCGGACGGGTGAGTCGGTCGTGATGTTTGTAAACCGGCGCGGACAATGAGTCGGCCGCATGCGTGGACGCATGAACCGGTGGCCATGGCGGACGGGCAAGTCGTCCGTGGTGTTGTAAGGTGGTGCAGACAAGCAAGTTGTCCTCCTTGTTGTAAGCCGGCGCGGACATGAGAGACGGCCACAGGGTTGTAAGCCGGCGCAGTCGCGAGAGACGGCCATGGCATGGTAATCCGGTGCAGGAATCCATTGAGTAAGGACAACCACCTGTGCCAAATAATGTTTGGCGTGTCTTCATCTCCGCGGTGGAATACCACTTTGTGATGGATAATTTTCCTGCATATAAAATACAACAGGGCAAAGGAACTTTGCTTGGATGAATTAATATGTGCTTAAAAATAAGGTAAATAGCACCTGGTTTTTGTCGGAGGTCGATCCAGTTGTAATAATAAGGCGACCATAAAAATTAGCCGGTAGGTACAGTCAGCCGCGGCATTGCAAATGGTGCAGACAGAAAAATCAATTATAAGTGCAGTAAGCCGTGCGGATGGCGAGTCAATCACGGGCACGGTCCCGGCTAATTGATGTAAACTGGATTGCGGGGCATGCTTATTGGGTCATTCACGCGGTCCTGACGAGTTGACGCGGTCTGGATCACGGGAACGGCAGCTTGCACGCATGCCTCTCGAGTAGCGTGACATGGACGAATGCTAATGCATGTACTCCGTATCCATGATATAATGGCATAAAAAGTTTATCCTGTGTAAAAATATTACAGGGCAAAATAATTGTTCTTTGACAAAAAACAATAAATGTTAATAAGATAAATTTAGCTGGATATCATATGATGTTTTGTGAACGACAGATGATCTGTATGTGGACACTGATTAGCCTCTATCTGATTCGACGTGGCTTTTGCCTCACGTAGCCTTCTCTTAATTAATTTTTTTAACACTAATTGCCTCAGGACTTGATTTTACTTTCACCTCGGGACTTGGAACCTTCTGAGTTGACATGGAGCTGCTGCAGTAACTTTGTTTGATACTAAATGATACCCTGCCACTCGGAAGTGGCAGCAGTAGCCATAAAGCTTAAATCGCCTCGGCTCCGGTGTGTAAACCGATTCAGCCTTGAACTATTTCTCAAAGGATAGGTCACGCGGTGGCAGCCCGGCGGATGCATCTTGGCGGTTTGCTTGTGTACAAAAAGCTATAGGTCAGCGGCGCCCCGGGCACGGGTGGTGGAAGTGACTTGGACAGGCCCTCATGGCTGATTTGACTTATCCATGTTCGGGTCGCAGTTGGTTTCGATGAGAGGTAGCAGCTGCAGCCCGATCCTGATGTAGTTTGTCCTTAGCTCGATTGGAAACATGAAAAAGTGTGACGCCCGACTGAACGCTTCGGGGCTCGATCTGCCGTGAGCTGGTGTATTACATAGTAGCCATCAAATCTGATTGTTGAATCGGCTCAGCCAGAGAATTGTAGGCGGCCATCACAAGGTCGATCGAGTCCTCCTCTTGTCGGTTTACCCCACGTACGCCCACATCTCAAGTTGTTCCAAAAAAATCTGGATATCACGTGGAGTAGCAATCAATTCTTGTTCTCCGTGCTGGTCATGTAGTGGCACGATTTGGATGCTTTAGCACCGGATTCTTCCCTTAAGTAATTCCTTAATCTTTGGCCGGTACCTGATCTTTGTTTGAATACTCCATGTGAGACAATTTCCGCGACGACTCCCCATGTGATGTCTTTACCGAGGTTGTCCCGCGCCTGATTACCCTGTATGCTTCCATGCTGGCGCTTTTTCATCTAACGAATCGCGAGCTTCTCGAACCCTAGAAAGATCCCTCCAAGAACTCATCACCACCGTGCGCAAGCCCCACGGTGGGCGCCAACTGTCGTGGGTTTGTCACGGTAGATGTCCTTAGTGTCAGGACTTAGTCGCGAGGCCAACACATCTATGTGGTAGCTTGAGAGGGGTTGAGTGGGATGAGAGACGTAGGGCGGATCAACACGCAAGACAAGGATTTAGACAACTTCGGGCCCCGGGAAACATCATCCGGTAACAACCCTACATGCTATTTGAGGCTAGGTCTCATTATCATCACGAGGGAGTCGCC
Organism: Triticum urartu; assembly: GCF_056163025.1. Classification (NCBI taxonomy): domain Eukaryota; kingdom Viridiplantae; phylum Streptophyta; class Magnoliopsida; order Poales; family Poaceae; genus Triticum; species Triticum urartu. The sequence goes on from NC_141873.1 coordinate 268,771,054, forward strand.
GTAAACCGGCTCTCCTCTTTGTGTCTAGCCCTAAGATTGTTTCTTCTTGCTTGTAGCTTCCCCCTCTTTGGGGAGCCCTGCCCCTCCTTATATATGTTGAAGGGGCGGTTTACATGTGGAGTCCTATTAGGATTAGGACTAATCTATCTCTAATACAAACCGGATACAAGTCCTGGTCTTAACTCCTTGTAAGGTAAATATTCCTCATGCCTTTCCTCTTAAACCGGCCCACCATTAAACGTGAACCGGCCTTCTGGGTCTTGGGCCTTGTCATCCGTCTGTCCCGCATGCCGGATCACCAGTGAGTCATAATGACCAGGTGGGTTGCTTGTAAACCGCCAGGTCAGGGCGGGTCGCCAGTAACTCGCCAAGTGTCAGCAGGGTCTTCAGATAAACCGCCAAGTCCGGCCGGGTTAACTTCCGACCGGTTTACACCGCGGGGTATATCCCCGACAAGAGTGGTACGGTAACCCTGTCCTGGAAATCATGTTTTTAGACAACGGTGAACCTTCAAACTATGAAGAAGCGATGGCGGGCCCGGACTCCAACAAATGGCTTGAAGCCATGAAATCCGAGATAGGATCCATGTATGAAAATGAAGTATGGACTTTGACAGACTTGCCCGATGATCGGCAAGCCATAGAGAATAAATAGATCTTCAAGAAAAAGACTGACGCGGATGGTAACATGACCATCTATAAGGCTCGGCTTGTCGCTAAGGGTTATCGACAAGTTCAGGGGGTTGACTATGATGAGACCTTCTCACCCGTAGCGAAGCTGAAGTCCTTCTGAATCATGTTAGCAATTGTTGGATTCTATGATTATGAGATATGGCAAATGGACGTCAAAATGGCATTCCTTAATGGTTTCCTTAAGGAAGAATTATATATGATGCAGCCGGAAGGTTTTGTCGATCCTAAGAATGCTGACAAGGTATGCAAGCTCCAACGCTCAATTTATGGGCTGGTGCAAGCATCTCGGAGTTGGAACATTCGCTTTGATGAGATGATCAAAGCGTTTGGATTTACGCAGACTTATGGAGAAGCCTATGTTTATAAGAAAGTGAGTGGGAGCTCTGTAGCATTTCTCATATTATATGTGGATGACATACTATTGATGGGAAATGACATAGAACTTTTGGAAAGCATAAAGGCCTACTAGAATAAGTGTTTTTCAATGAAGGACCTTGGAGAAGCTGCTTACATATTAGGCATCAAGATCTATAGAGATAGATCGAGATGCCTCATTGGTCTTTCACAAAGCACATACCTTGACAAGATATTAAAGAAGTTCAATATGGATCAGTCCAAGAAGGGGTTCTTGCCTGTATTGCAAGGTGCGAAATTGAGCACGGCTCAATGCCCGAGCTCGGCAAAAGATAAAGAAAAGATGAGTGTCATCCCCTATGCCTTAGCCATAGGGTCTATTATTTATGCCATGCTGCAGACCTGATGTGAAACTTGTCGTAAGTTTGGTAGGGAGGTACCAAAGTAATCCCAGCATGGAACACTGGACAGCAGTCAAGAATATCCTAAAGTACCTGAAAAGGACTAAGGATATGTTTCTTGTTTATGGAGGTGACGAAGAGCTCGTCATAAAGGGTTATGTCGATGCTAGCTTTGACATAGATCTGGATGACTCCAAGTCACAAGCCGGATACTCGTATATTTTGAATGGTGGGGCAGTCAGCTAGTGCAGTTGCAAGCAAAGCGTCGTGGTGGGATCTACATGTGAAGCGAAGTACATAGCAGCCTCGGAGGCAGCACAGGAAGCAGTCTGGATGAAGGAGTTCATCACCGACCTAGGAGTTATTCCCAAAGCGTCGGGCCCAATGACTCTCTTCTATGACAACACTGGAGGTATTGCTATTGCCAAGGAGCCCATGTTTCACAAGAAGACCAGACATATCAAGCGTCGCTTCAACTCCATTCGTGAATATATTCAGGATGGAGACATAGATATTTGTAAAGTGCATACAGATTTGAATGTTGCAGATCCGTTGACTAAACCTTTTCCGTGAGCAAAACATGATCAACACCAGAACTCTATGAGTGTTCGATTCATCACAATATAACTAGATTATTGACTCTAGTGCAAGTGGGAGACTGTTGGAAATATGCCCTAGAGGCAATAATAAAGTGGTTATTATTATATTTCCGTGTTCATAATAACTGTCTATTGTTCATGCTATAATTGTATTAACAGGAAACCGTAATACATGTGTGAATACATAGATCATAATATGTCCCTAGTAAGCCTCTAATTGACTAGCTCGTTGATTAATAGATGGTCATGGTTTCCTGACCATGGACATTGAATGTCATTGATAACGGGATCACATCATTAGGAGAATGATGTGATGGACAAGACCCAATCCCAAGTGTAGCACAAGATCGTGTAGTTCGTTTGCTAAAGCTTTTCTAATGTCAAGTATCATTTCCTTAGACCATGAGATTGTGCAACTCCCGGATACCGTAGGAATGCCTTGGGTGTACCAAACGTCACAACGTAACTGGGTGGCTATAAAGGTGCACTACAGGTATCTCCGAAAGTATCTGTTGGGTTGGCACGAATCGAGACTGGGATTTGGCACTCCGTATGACGGAGAGGTATCTCTGGGCCCACCCGGTAATGCATCATCATAACGAGCTCAATGTGACTAAGGAGTTAGCCACGGGAACATGCGTTATGAAACGAGTAAAGAGACTTGCCGGTAACGAGATTGAACGTGGTATAGAGATACCGATGATCAAATCTCGGGCAAGTAACATGCCGATAGACAAAGGGAATTGTATACGGGATTGATTGAATCCCCGACATCATGGTTCATCCGATAAGATCATCGTGGAACATGTGGGAGCCAACATGGCTATCCAGATCCCGCTATTGGTTATTGACCAGAGAGATGTCTCGGTCATGTCTAGATGCCTCTCGAACCCGTAGGGTCTACACACTTAAGGTTCGATGATGCTGGGGTTATAGGAAAAGTATGTATGTGGTTACCGAATATTGCTCGGAGTCCCGGATGAGATCCCAGACGTCACGAGGAGTTCCGGAATGGTCTGGAGGTAAAGAATGATATATAGGAAGTGAGGATTTGGACACCAGAAGTGTTCCGGGCATCACCGGTAATGTATCGGGACCACCGGAAGGGTTCCGAGGGTCCACCAGGAGGGGGCACCGGCCCCGGAGGCTTGCATGGGCCAAGAGTGGGAAGGGACCAGCCCCTGAGTGGGCTAGTGCGCCTCCCACCAAGGCCCAAGGCGCAGCAAAAGGGGAGAGGGGGAAACCCTAGGTGCAGATGGGCCTAAGGCCCACCCTAGGGCGCGCCCACCTCTCTCCCCCTCTTGGCCGCCCCCCTCCCTCGCATCTAGGGCTGCCGCCCCCTAGGGTGGGAACCTTAGATGGGGCGCAGCCCCCTCCCCTCCTCCTATATATAGTGGGGGTTTTGGGGCTGCCACACACGAAAGTCTCTCTCTCTTTCTCTCTCTCTCTCTCATCAGCCCTACCTCTCCACCTCCTCGTCTTCTGCAGTGCTTGGCGAAGCCCTGCTGGAGAACCACGCTACTCCACCACCACCACACCATCATGCTGCTGCTGGAGTTGTCTTTCCCCAACCTCTCCCTCCTCCTTGCTGGATCAAGGTGCAGGAGACGTCACCGGGTTGCACGTGTGTTAAACGTGGAGGCGTCATTGTTTGACACTTAGATCGCAATCGACCGCGTCTGAATCGCTGCGTGTACGACTCCACCAACCGCGTTCTTGTAACGCTTCTGCTTAGCGATCTTCAAGGGTATGAAGATGCACTCCCTCTCTCTCATTGCTAGCATCTCCTAGATTGATATTGGTGACACGTAGGAAAATTTTGAATAATTACTACGTTCCCCAACAAGTCTAGTAGAGGCTTACTAGGGACATTGTGTTTTGTCTATGTATCCACACATGTATCAAGTTTCTGGTTAATACAATTCTAACAGGAATAATAAGCATTTATCATGATATAAGGAAATATAAAATAACAACTTTACTATTGCCTCTAGGGCATATTTCCTTCAAGCGGCGCATTCCACGCGGCGGTGTGGCCTCCTCTAATGACAACTAGCTTTGCCTACTACGGCAACAGATATTGGCCTTCTCGGATTTCACAAGCGATGGTGGCAGCGGCTCGAGGACCAGCCAACACCAAGGTCGACTATTGTAGTAGCGTCATGAGACCAAAAACAATGGTTTGAAGTGATGCAGAGGTCATGCACGAACGTTGCATCCATGACTTGTCGCGTCTTGGCGCTATCCGTAAGATTCTACCACACTATCTTTGTAGTACATGTGGGCAAGATGTTGAACTACTGATGATGTTCGATTATCTGCATCATGTGGTTGTTAATGTTTCATGGGCATGGCCTTGGTTGTGTGGTGATTTTAGCGCCAGGGATTTTTCACGCGGGGGACAACCTCTGGGCATATGTATGGCATGGAACGATTTAATTTTGATTTCTTGTTATTATGGAGTGTGGGTGTAATCCCTCATGCAACATCGTCTTCTTTGAAAAGTGGTGGTAGTAGCGCATAGTGTCTTCGGTTTGGTGGTGCTCTCCCGAGTATCGTATCTTGAGCTACCGGTGAAAACCCAAGGTTCGGCCTTCGCTAGTTGTACCTGTCAATGACGGTTCTTGCACATCGTTTGCTTCTTGAATGCATTGTTTTGAAGATTTACTCAGACATGCTCTCTAGGGATGAAAACTCAAGACCTGTTATTCAGCGGTTCGATTGAAAAACGCGACACGTGTGTGTCACTCTTTTTCTAAAAGTTTTGCTTTTGAAGAACCTTCCTTATAGTTTATGTTTTGTTAAGGGTGGTGCTTGTAGTTGATGGCAAGGCGTTTTTGAGACGTGTGGACGAAGAGCCCACATGTGGACGAAGCACGCAAGTTCTTTTTATAGCGGAATTATTGACACCATTGGGTTTTTGTCAACATTGGACAAACACATGTTCATCAACCCTATGTAGGGCGTGACTAGGACACACCTAGCAACTCGAGCCAGACTATTGTCTACTTGAATAACTTTTCGTTTGCCATCAATTTATCATCAATGTCGTGCCTTTGGAGAACCATCCTCATAGTCCGTGTGTTGTCAAAGGGGGTTAAGATCTTCTGCAGTACTGCACCGTGTTGTAGTGCAAATGACAAGTGGGGTCGGGTCCACATGGCAGCGAGCATACTGCACCGTGTGCTACTGCAGAGGATCCTAACCCTGTCAAAGGTGGTGATTGGTGTTTCTGCTTGTTTGCTTGCTACGTGTCGTTGATCGCACCGGTTGTCTTCATTTTTTTTCTTATTTATTTTATTGTGTGCATCCTTAAAATCTCGACTAGATCGTATTGTATATTTGTTGTAACAAGAAGCTTAGACGTAACTGACATATCTTGATATCAATATCTCGTTACATCGCAACCAACGGCTCATACGGTACTTGTAGACGAAGATGGTGGCAACAACACAGCAGTAGAAGAAGATCGCACGTCAAAACTGGTATGATCCAGGAGTCCATGGGCCTCCCCCTCTCTGTCCTCCAGTTGGTGAGCCGTTTTAAATGAGCAGATATAGTCACAGATGGGCATCGTCGACATATCCATCCGCCCTATTTACTGCTCCTCGCTCCAACTCTCTCGCCGACGTCGTCCTCTCTCGCTGAGTTCGAGACGGGCGCACCAGCTGGTCTCGAGCCACCCCGGAGCTCTATATAAACACGCGCCCGCGGCACACCAACCCACACGTCGCCAGGGAGAAATTAACCGAGAAGAGAGAGGCAAAGCACACACACGCAGTAGCGTTCCTGTGAGGCGCGCTAATGGCGGCGCAGGAGGAGGAGAAGGCTGCGGGCAGGCGCGCGGGGCCGCACCCGCTGCTGCGCGGGCGGAGGCGGGACGGCAAGTACACGCACGGGCTGCACCCGGCGCAGATGGAGGCGCTCCGCGCCATGTGCGGCGCCTTCATCCCCTCGCTGCCGGCCGAGGAGGCGGGCGCCGGCGGCCGCGCCGACCCGCCCGGCGCCAAGGACCTCGAGCGCTTCTACCTCGCCTCCGCCGCCGACTCCAACATCCCCGACGAGGTGCGTGCGTGCGTCCGATCCAATCTCCTCTCCTGCACCACGCCACGCCAATATGCACCATCACGTGGTCGTCCCCGCGCTCGTCGATCCTGGGTTTAATCGCCTTGGTATATATGCTCTGGCGTTTACCCAATTAATTACCATGAGATCCGTAGGCGTGCCTCGATGATTGCTCTGCTCGCCAGCAGTGCGGTCTCGCTCTCACCGCACGGCCAGACGGACCACTTTTCTTCCTCCCTACTCCGGAGTACGAATTATTAACAGGAAAATAAATGCCATTTTGTTTTTGTGCGTCGCCCGGTTGATTTTGTAGCCATGTTCACATGGAAGCAATCGTCGTCGGCGGTGAGGTGAGGTGGTTGGTCTCTGATGTGTAGCTCGTTCGTTTGTTTGTCCCCTTCTCAAAAAAAAGGTTGCGGAGCTGATGGTGACGCGGTGCATACGGGAGGCGGCGCTGCTGGCGTGGGTGGTGCTGTGGGTGCTGAGCACGAGGGTGGGCACGCTGCTGCTGTGCGGCCGGCTGAGCCTCTGCGGCGCCGCCGGCGAGCTGCGCCGGTTCGCGGACATGCCGGCGGAGCGGCAGGAGGCGGCGCTGCAGCGATGGAACAGGACGCGCTGGCTCTTCCCGCTCAGGATCGTCTTCGCCCTCGTCAAGATCCTCTCCCACTATGTCTTCTACACCATGGTAAGCCTTTGCGCCTCTTCTTGGTAATATTTCTTCAGTATAGTAGGACTATAGTACAGTTTGCATGAGTCTCTCAAACTGGCACGCCATGATGGCCACAATAAATTCGCCATTCCGACCGGCGTCTTTCATTCTGGCCCCTTTTGGGCAACTTAAGGCTTCAGCGGATGAAATTAAATACCTGGCCACGTTTTTGGTTCAACAACACACAAAAAAATTACTATTAAAAAATCAATTTTTCGAGGGGTTGTGGGGCCCCCAGGGAGCAGTACAACTTGATCGCCTCCTTGCTGTACTTGCTGCGCGTTCAGAGGTTGGACGCTTGAAATTAATCGGCCAGCTCGCTGAGAGGGGCCTGCACTGCATGTCTGCACAGTGCCCTAACTTCATGTCCACACCCCGTCTGATTTGCTACCACTAGCTTGCTAAACTGAACCAGGGCTCACACCAGTTTCATGCTCGTGTTTTTCGCCTGAAACTAAGGGGGTTGGTTTCGATTTGAACACGTACCAAGAGACAGAGACGGAACCATTCTCGGAATTGATTGAGCACTTGCAGTTCCTATCACTCTTTTTGTTCGTCCGACTATCCTTTGCCCGGTCAGTGTCTGCTTAATTAGTTGGACATTGCGTAAGGAACTTGCTTGAAAATGGCACTTCGTGTCGACTGTCACCATTATATTCCTCACAGAACTTACTCAAAGTTTTAACTGAAACGTTTGGGAGCGGAGCACATGGTTTCTTTATGTCAGAAACTCAAAATTAGAATTCAAAGGTTTGAAAACGCACCCCCCCCCCCACCCCCGCCCCCAAATAATAATAATAATAATAATAATAATAATAATAATAATAATAATAATAATAATAATAATATGATGTGTAGATAACTGGATATTAGAGTTAGCTGTAAAAGTGTCTGTGCTTGCTATTTTCTTCACACCACCAAATAATTTACAGTTTTCACAAAACTTGAAATCTTGAATAACCCTGGGACATTGGCATGTGAGTTTTGTTTTGAAGAATGAAAAGTAATAATTTGAAAAGCGAGCACATGCTCCCAAGCACACCTCATAGTTGTGGGACATATCTTCCTTGCATACCGGAAAAAGGATAAAGCATTCCCATGAAACAAAAAAAAATCTAAACATATCAACAAAAAATCTGTGGTACAAAACAAGAACTTCATCAGGACAAAGCTTGGAAATGGCTATGCCTTTCCAAGAGCAACTTGTCTCCGGCCGTACTTAGCCATCAGTACACAGTGGAGTAGTACACACTGGAAATCTCAGGGCGACTTGGCCCAGTCCTGTGAAAACTGAAAAGTGACCGCCAGAGTATAGTATTTAGTGCCTACACGCAACAAGTATTGAGTAGCATATAAATAAATGAATGGAACACGGATGTTAACGTGTCACCGTTTGCATAATAATAAGATGATGAAAGACACAATCAGATAATGCGCTTTGTCAAGATTATCAATTAGTACCATCCGGTATCTGTCATAGCACACCACCATGGAATGATGGAATTAATATTTGTTGATCACCGGTGTACCTTTTTAACATAAAAGAATGACTTAAATAGTCCACCAACTCAATACATTAGGATCATCATTTAATACATTTTCCTACCATATGTATTTGTTATTGTGAAATTTTTGATTATTTTTTATAAAATTGATCAAAATTTATGAAGTTTAACATAGGTCAAAGCTAATATGCGAAGTAAATAAAAATGAATTTGGAGTATGAATGATCGAATGAAAACTTGTATTGCTAAGTATTAGTACCAGTAGGATTATCCTGGCTGGTCTTGCTAGCGATGTAACAATTATTTGATTTGAATAAAGTGTGCCACAAGTTAAAAAAAAAGATTTGTTGGTCACGGTCCCTTGTTTTTAACATAAAAAAAGCCCGACGTGCAGGTCGACGAGAACTCAGAGAATCCACACTGGAAAGCGATTGGATACAGCGTGGAAGAGTGGCAGAGAGACCGAGATGAAGCGCCCGCCACATCGCGGCCGCTGGACAATGGCGTCATCGAAACCAGAGCGCTGAACGACACCACCCTGCTCAGGTCACTCGCGGACAGGTGGCTCCCCGTGAAGCCGGGCGCGCAGCACACGGTGCAGTGCGATGCCGTCATCGTCGGGTCCGGCTGCGGCGGGGGCGTTGCAGCCGCGATGCTCGCATCCGCGGGGTACAAGGTGGTCGTCGTTGAGAAGGGCGACTACTTCGCCGCCGACGACTACAGCTCCGTCGAGGGTCCGTCCATGGAGCGCCTCTTCGAGAAGGGCGGCATCTTCTGCACGTCCAACGTAACGACCATGGTGTTCACCGGCTCCACTGTCGGCGGCGGCTCCGCGGTGAACTGGTCGGCCTGCATCCGCACGCCGGGGGAGGTCTTGCAGGAGTGGTCCCGCGACCACGGGCTCCCGTTGTTCGCGGGCCAGGACTACCAGCAGGCCATGAACTCGGTGTGTGACCGGCTCGGCGTCACCGACGAGTGCCTGAAGGAAGGGTTCCAGAACAAGGTGCTGCGCCGAGGGTGCGAGGCGCTAGGGCTGCCTGTCGACGCCGTGCCACGTAACTCGTCGGCGGTACACTACTGCGGGAGCTGCAACTTCGGCTGCCCCACCGGCGACAAGCGCGGCACCGACACGACGTGGCTCGTCGACGCCGTCTTGCACGGCGCGGTGATCCTGACCGGGTGCAAGGCCGAGCGCTTCATCCTCCAGAGCAACAGCGGCAAGAACGGCCGGAGCAAGAAATGCGTCGGCCTGTTGGCGACGTGCATGAGCAACGGCATCACCAAGAAGCTGCGCATCGAGGCGAAGGTGTCCATCTCGGCTTGCGGGGCACTCATGACGCCTCCGCTGCTGCGCAACAGCGGGCTGAAGAACCGGCACATCGGCCGGAACCTGCACCTCCACCCGGTGTCCATGGCGTGGGGCTACTTCCCGGAGAACAAGCAGGCGGTGCCCATCACCGGCAAGTCCTACGAGGGCGGCATCATCACGAGCATGCACCGCGTCACACCGCGCACCATCATCGAGACGCCGGCGCTAGGGCCGGGGGCCTTCGCCGCCATGGTGCCGTGGGAGTCGGGCCGCGACATGAAGGAGCGCATGAGCCGGTACGCGCGCACGGCGCACGCGTTCGCCCTCGTCCGCGACCGCGGCTCGGGGTTCGTAGACTGCGAGGGCCGCCTTCGCTTCACCCCCAGCCGCGACGACGCCCGCGAGCTCCGCAACGGCCTGCGCCACGTGCTGCGCATCCTGGTGGCCGCCGGTGCGGCGGAGGTGGGCACGCACCGCAGCGACGGGCTCCGGCTGCGGTGCAAGGGCGTGCGCGACGAGGACCTGGAGGCGTTCCTGGACGAGGTGACCATCGAGAAGGGGCCCATGCACTCGACGGCGGACAAATGGGCGGTCTTCTCCTCGGCCCATCAGATGGGCAGCTGCCGCATGGGCTCCAGCCCCAAGGACAGCGCCGTCGACGGCAGCGGCGAGAGCTGGGAGGCCGAGGGCCTGTACGTCTGCGACGGCAGCCTCCTCCCCACCGCGGTCGGCGTCAACCCAATGATCACCATTCAGTCCGTCGCCTACTGCCTCTCCAAGGGCATCGCCGAGTCCATGACCAACGGCCAGAAGCACTACTAGAGTACTATATGTACTAGTCGATCGAGTCAGGGGTCGCCAACTCGTGGCGTCAGTTGCTCAGGTGCACTTGTCTGGCATAAAGGCACTGTATATATAGGATTCGTTATTAAGAAAATGTTAAATACTCGGTTATGTTTGTTACTTCTTGGGTCCATAAATATAGCTCGATTATATTTTTTTTAAAGACCAGTTGTCCATTTTGCCATTTCATTTGGATTTCCATAGCTTAGATCACTGGCTTTCTTTTCTTACACATCTCAGTCAACTTTCTCAGCCCTATGAGTTGTCTTTTTTTAGTGTAAATCAAGAGGCATCTACGCGTTCCATATTTCCCGCGTAAGAGCATCTACATTGCAGTGTAAATCAAGGGGCATCTACGCGGTCCCTAGCCCCTCGATGTGTTTGATTAAATCAAGGGGCATCTACGCGGTTCCTATTTCCCGCGTAAGAGCATGTTCAATGGTGACGGTAAAAAACGCACGCTCGAGGTAAAAGTGGAATTTAGCATGTGCGAGGCGGTTTCACGCGCTCCCGCGAGCGCGGAAAGGATCGCGTGCGCGCGCGAAAAAGCGGTTGGGCTCGCGCTGGTCTTGGCATGCGGGGTCACGTGCGCCTTATAAAATCCAACGCCTCCGCGCGTTCTTCCACCGCTTTGTATCTCGCCGCGGCTCTCTCTTAATATCTGTCCGCTCTTCCTCGCCTGGCCGCCGCCGCGCCACCCTGTATCTGCGTCGCCGGGGAGCTTCGGGCTACCGCGGCGTCCGTGCGCGCCCCTCCGACGCCTTCTCCGTCGAGGTCTGGTCTGGCGACATGCGCCTCGGCCTCGGCACTTTCGACACCACCCACGAGGCCGCCCGCGCATACGACGCAACGCCGTGGTGTTTCCGGCGAAATCGTCGGGGGATGAACTTCCCTGACATGCCGATGCGGGAGTGGGCGGCGGAGCTCGCGCCTCCCCTCCGACTTATCACCGACGAGGATCATCGCGACAACCGGAGGCGGGAGCGTCATCTCGGCATCGCCGAGATGGACAAGGAAGCCATGGCGCTGTGGCGCCAACGCTTTCCGCAGGACGTCATCAACAAGCGCGAGTTCTACGCGCAAAGGAAGGAGGAGAGAAGGGCGGAGCGGAAGGCGGCCGCTCAATTCAACATCGACCTAGGAGCAGCGTCGTCCTGGGACTCCGACGATGATCGGTATCTTGATGCCTTCATTGACACGTCAGAGGAGGACATCACCGAGCCGGAGTCCGAGTCGGAGGAGGAGGACGAGGAGTAGTTGAACTATCTTTTTTTATCTATCTATGTATTGTCTAATCTATCTATGCCTATCTATGTGAGTATCGAGTCGGAGTCGAATGTATATCAAGTCGGAGTAGAAGGAGAAGACGATGAGTAGTACAAAAAATATAGCGCATTCGCTGGAGCGGCGCGCGCGCAATTGTTTTTACAGCGGCTGCTGGAGCCAGCGCTCTGCGGCGCGCTATAAGAGCAACTCCAATGGGGCAACCCATTTCGTCCGCGGCCGTCCGTTTGGGTCGGCGCGGACAGAAAAGACGGCCCAATGCGTTGACCCAAACGGACGCGCGTCCGTTTTTCGTCCGTGGGCGACCCATTCCCGGCCCATTTTTAAGCCTGATTTGCGTCGGCGCGGACACGCGACGGACGCGCGCGCGGTCGCCTACTTCTGTCCCCGGGCCCGCTGGTCTGTGGCACATTGGCCTCCCTCCCCTGGCCAACAAGCAACCCTCGCCCCCGCCTCCTCCGTCACCGACGCCGCCGCCCATTTTTGCGGCGACTCTTCCAGCTGCCGCCACCTCCACATCCGCCCAGCAACGCCGCCCTGCCCCCAGTCGCCCGCCGCCGTCGGGGAGCAAAGTAGTTCCCGCCGCCGCTTCCCCCACCGCACAGCCGCCCGCGACCAAGAAGACGCCTCGCCGCCCCCGCTACATACGACCGGCACGCTCGTCGGACGCAGTCACACTCGTCGGACGCCGGCAGGGCAGCTAGCTGGTCTGTGGGCGCCGCGTCTCCCCTCGCCGGTCGTCTCCTTCTTCGACGCCCGCAAGCTGTTCGACAGTTTGCCAAGGTACGAAAATGGACTCCGCCGACGAGTTCTTTTTCCACAATTTCATTTGCGACTCCGACGATTCGTCGTCCGACGAGGAGGAGGAGATATTGGCTGCCGTGTTGGTCCATCACCACCTCAACAACCAGCGCCCATTGTTCCGTGGCTCCATTCTGGGCCACCTTCCGGCGTTGAATCATAACCGAGAGAGCGGGCATTTCCTTCTCTGGAAGGACTACTTTGATACAACAAACCCGTTGTTCAAACATCACAAATTTCGCCGCCTGTTCCGTATGAGTAGGCATGTTTTCAACCGGATTAGAGAGTGAGTGGCCGGCTATGATGACTACTTCGAGTGCAAAGAGGATGCCGCCGGTAAGATTGGTTTCTCCTCTTGTCAGAAATGCACTGCCGCCATCCGAATGCTTGCATACGGAGTGCCCGGTGATCTCATTGACGAGTAAGTCCGTATGAGCGAGTCTACATTCCTAGAGTCCATGTATAAGTTCTGCAACGCTGTGATTGCTGTGTTTGGCCCTGAGTACTTGAGAGAGCCGACAGCTGCAGATACAGCCCGTTTGTTGGCGATGAATGCTAGCAGGGGCTTCCCCGAGAATGCTTGGCAGCATAGACTGCATGCACTGGGAGTGGAAGAACTGCCCTTCTGATTGGCAAGGGCGGTATAAGGGACATGTCAGGGCTTGCACTGTCATACTAGAGGCCGTGGCGTCTCAAGATCTCTAGATCTGGCTCTCTTTCTTTGGCATGGCTGGATCACACAATAATATCAACGTGCTTCAGCGCTCGCCGGTGTTTGCTAGGCTTGCCGAAGGCAACAACCCACTGGTGAACTTTACTGTCAACGGCCACAACTACGACAAATGGTACTATTTGGGTGATGGTATCTATCCTCAGTGGACCACTATTGTAAAGACAATACCCAACCCTGTTGGAGAGAAAAGGAAAAGATTTGCCCAAGAGGAAGAGAGTACTAGAAAGCATGTCGAGCGTGCCTTTGGTGTTTTGCAATCTCGATGGGGTATCGTTTGGTATCCTGCTAATACTTGGAGCACGCAGAAACTATGGGAGGTGATGACAGCTTGTGTGATCATGCACAATATGATCGTAGAAGACGAGCACCCGGAACGTCTGTACGATCAAGGCTTTCAGTTTCAGGGTGAGAATGTTGTGCCTGAGCATGGAGTAGCGGCAATATTTGAGCAGTTCACTCAGTTTCATGAAGACATGCGTGATTGGGAAACTCACGTGCAACTGTAAAATGATTTGGTTGAGTATATGTGGACTCATGTTGGCAACCAATAGATGTATCTTTTTTTATTCGTTTGTAAAACTATGTGAAATATTTTTATTTTTATTTGGCCTGTAAACTATACTATTTATTTGGGCGGACTATTTTGTTTGTTAAATTTTCATTTCATAATATGTTGAATGCAATGCAAAATTGGACGGTCAGCCGGCCACGCCTGCATATATGGGTCGGCGCGTTGGGCGCGCTGCCGACCCATATGAAAAACAGGGTGGACTCGGCGGCCGACCCAAACGAACAAAAAGCGGACGAAATTGCCGTCTGTTTGGGTCGGCCCATTGGAGTTGCTCTAACTGGCTATTCTGGCGTTGTAAATGATTTTTTAGCACGTCGTGCATTGCGTGCATGTGGGAGATGCTAGCCCGTTTGGGATTGCTCTGCTCCATAAAATTCAGTTCCGCTTCAGAAAACACAAGCCAAACGAGGTAGCTCCATGATATGTCGTTCCGCAAAAAAACTAGAATCCGATGTATAACTTTCGGTTTTTTATAAAGCTCTTGAAGGGGTGCTCCAAAAAACTCTAGAAACTAGAGTTGGGTGGAAATTACCCATCACTGCCACCAGTAAGTGGATACCTCTTTGTTTCTCCCTCCTCAACCAATCAAATAGATTCTTTCCATCAAATTTCTCATTCTTAAAGCTGGAGCTAGATGGAAGCCCAATATTTTCTTCGATAGTGTTCCAACTTCTAAATGAAACTGCTCCAAAGTGAACTCAATGGAACGAAACTGATTTTTGGGAAGCGGAGCAGTCCCAAACAGGCCTAGTCGATGGACATCGACCAAACTCGCACCCCCTCACAACGCACAAAACATATTGGACCCGCCCAGTTTGGCTGTTTTTCGTGTGGTTCCCGGTTGGCAATTTATTTTCTGTATTTTTCATCTGGGTTTTCTTCTTCTTTATTTTCTGTATTTTTCATCTGGGTTTTCTTCTTCTTTATTCATTATTTTTTATTTCGAAAACATTTCTAAATTTGTGGTCACTTTTAAAATTGTGAACATTAATTTTTGAAATCATGAACAAGTTTTAAATTCACAGACATATTTTAAGATCATGAACATTTCCTGAATCCTTTACCATTTTTTGAATTATTTATCATTCTTTAACATTTCCCCCCAGTTTGGCTGTTTTCTATGTGGTTCCCAGCTCAGCTATTTTTATTCTGTATTTGTCATCTGGGTTTTCTTCTTCTTTTCGCACGGTTTTTCTTTATTTTCCTATTTTTGTTATTTTTTATTTCACAAACATTTCTAAAAATTGTGAACATTAATTTTGAAATTGTGAACAAGTTATAAATTCATAGACATATTTTAAAAAGGGAAATGTTTCCTGTCGATCGGCGAATCGTTCATGCGCGTCGACCATGTCCGCAACCGTCATGCAGCGCACAACCCCCTCCACACCGTACTTGTGTTTTGCAACATTGGTCGTGTTGCAAAACGGTCAAGTGCAACACAATTCATGTTACGGACATACCATCCGTGTGCCACACGTGCCATGAATAGCCACATGACTCGTGTTGCAACAAGACATCTATACCAATATAAAAAGACTCAAAGGGACAGATCCAATTAATCTCGGCCATCAAATCATGTCAATTCAACGACCTAGGCTACTTTAATGTCAAGCGCTCAACACGTTTAGTGTGGAGTTAATTTCATGCCAAATATAGTACTAATCACATAATAACACACAAATAAATAATATCATACTTAATATCCATATGCACTTAATATACTTCCAAATTAACGTGCAGTTAATTTCATGTTAAATAGTGTTAATCACATAATAACACGCAAATAATATTCTACTTAATATCCGCATATACTTAATATAATTCTAAATTAACGTGCATTGCACGTACACATTGACTAGTATGTTGCAAAAATTAAAACTGTTACAAGACTTCTGTTACAAAAAAATAATATCTACAACTTGACTCGGGTTGTAGAAATTTTCTGCAACACGACCTGTGTTGCAATGATAGAAGGTGACGCTTGGCCATTCAATCCGACAGATCTGATGACTCGCGAGGCGGTGGATTTTTTAAAGAGATCCGCCGGCCGATGCGTAGCAGGACCCTTTAAAAATCATGAGCATTTCCTGAATTCTTTAACAATTTCTGGTTTTTTGGAACAGTTTTAGAAATTCATGATTTTTTTAAATTCACGAGTATTTTTTCAAATTCATGAACATTTATTAAAATATGCAACAATTTACAAATTCTTGAACTTTTTTTGAAATCACAGAAATGATTTTGAAGTACGTGATCTTTTAGAAATTCAGAACATTATTTTCAAATTTGACGACACTTTTTGCAATTCAGAACATTTTTCTATATTCAATATACTTATAAAAAAATTCATTATTCATGTTTCAATTTACGGTAAAACGCGAATGTGATTATCCCCGCTCCCAACCACGGCGACCCCACGCCTCCCACACGCCGCATCCACCATCACCGCCGTAGATCTCGTCGGCCCAGCCGCTAGCCATGCCCCCTCGCCGTCGAGGGCTGTGGATGTCGTCTGGCGCGCCCGATCCCGCTCCCCCATCCCCTTCCCGTTTGCCTGCGCACACCCTCAAGGACTTCTCGAAGATTGTGAGGTTAATCTCACCAATCCCACAGGGGGTGCTTCTGGAGATTGGGGCGTGGGGCTGGACGGAGAGAGCGACCAGGATCCGCGACGCTGCTGCGGTGTGGATTCGAGCTGTGCGAGATTGGAAGGCGGCAGACATGGCGGTGGCGGCGGCGAGAGATCGGAGCACCAGAGAAGTGGCTATGAAGCATGCAGAGAGCTGTCAGAGGCGTGCTGGTCTGGAGCAACGGATTCTGGCACAACGGATATTCGAGGAGGCCACCATGGAGGATAGGGCGAGGATGCTTGCTTTCCCCCACTCGACATCGACAGAATTCGTTCTGTGGGCGAGGGCGGAGGCGAAATCTGGAGATCCACGGAGAGCGATGAGGTGGGAGTGCCTGCTGGGAGTGATTCCATCCGGTGCCCCGCTGCAGCTGTCGGCCCGAATTGCTGCGGCCAATCGAGACTAAGGAGGGGATATTCTTCCAGCTCGGGTGATAGATTCTCCTCGAATTTGACGCGCTCGAGTAGCAGTTCGAGTTCGAGAAGGTCGATTTCGCCGCTGCCGGTGATCTTCGGTCTGCAACGTTGCGTCGACTCGGGCCCAAGGGAGAAGACGAGGTGGATTGACCCACATGACAGTGCCTATGCCAAAAAAGGTGAAGCTCAACCAGCTGGATGGCACGATGGGAGAGAGGTGGAATGCTACTATGATAAAGTGGTGGCGGCATCCCAGAACCCGCTTTCCAGTGCTCCCTCTGTCCTGCGAGCTGGGGCTTCGGGGAGAGACTCTGCTTGGGCTCGCCCGAGATCCAAATCCAACCTAGTCTGGATTAGGAAGGATAAGTTTGCTTCGGGAGATTTCTCTGCTGCAGATTGTTTCCCAGTTGTTGATCGTGATTCCAAGCATCTCCTTGTTCCGAAGTTTTTCAGTTTTTCCAGAGATTACTGGTCGAGGAGATCAGGTCAGATCCCCTTTGTTGCTGTGGCCAAATCCATGGGTGGCGGCGGCAGAGATGCAGGTAACAGAGGTGGGGGAGATACGGTGGTGGGAGGGGGCAAAACTCTGGTCGTCCCCCTGCCCCCACTACTGATGGATGGCAAGCGGCTACTGCTTTGCCCCCGCCCCAGATCTCTCAAGCTTCGCAAGCTGCTCAAGCTCAGCCTCCTCCCATGTCCATTTATGCAAAAAAAAACCGCTGTTTCCGGTGGGTACAGCTCCTCCTATGATGCAGCCTAACCCCATGTTTGGATATCAGGGGGTGGAATCCCCATATGCAGCAGATGCCGCAGTGGCCTCAACACCCAAATTTCCAGTTTTAGTATATGCCGCCTGCAGCAGGATTTCAGCAGCAGTTCAGTCCAGCCAATCAGAATATGCATCCAGTTCAGACAGTTCAGTTTAGTGGTGGGAGTTCTTCGGTGAGTGGAGGCGATCAATCTCAAGCTGGTCAAAACAAGAGCAAGAAAAAGAAGAACAAAAATCAGGGTAGTCAGGCTCAGAGTGCTGTACGAGAGGATGATCCCCCTTTCACTGTAGACCCGAAGTTTATTTGTGCTATCTGCTATAACTGCGGGCTGCCTGGGCATTTTGTTGGAATGTGCGCGGTCCCAAAAGTGTGCTTCATGTGTAAGACCCCTGGACACCACATGGATGCCTGCCCCTCTTGGTACAAAGCTTATCCTACAGCTACTTATTGGGGGAGTGCTAGTCCTGGCCTGGGGTTTTTTCACATTGAAACTAATGGTGCTGAAGACAGTGAGTGGCTTAATTTTGCCAATGTAGGACTTGTTCTTGTTGAAAAGGGTGAAATTTCTGGAAAAAAGCTAGGTCAGCACTTCTCTGAGATGTGGAAGACCAACTGGCCCTGGCAGATCAGACCTTATGACAATAACAAATACATTGTTAGATTTCCTTCCAACAAAAAGATCAAGGACCTGGTGGAAGTTCCCTCAATTAATCTGAAGAAGGAAGGAGTTACTATATCTTTTGCTGATTGGAATGGAGAGCACCCTGTCTATGACAGCCCGACTGAAACCTGGATTACTATTGAGGGTTTTCCACCTAAATGGCTCTCGTGGTCATCTATTGCTCAAGTGGGCACAACACTTGGAGTGCTTGTCAATATTGACTGGCACACTATTTTCAGAAGTTTTTATGAGAGAGTTAGGATCCTGGTTGCTGTCAGAGACCCAGTCAAGATCCCCAGAGATAGGGTTGTGGAAATCAATCATGAGCTATACCTTCTGAAATTTTCTGTAGAAAGGGATGCTGATGCTGGGAACACTTCTGACAAGCCATCTGGACCTGATGATAATCCTGAAGACCCTAACAAAAAGAAGCAGACTGAAGAGGAATTTGACTCTAGTAATGATGACCTTCTGGGGGAGGAGATGGACACTGGTACTAGTAACTGTTGGAAATATGCCCTAGAGGCAATAATAAATTAGTTATTATTATATTTCCTTGTTCATGATAATCGTTTATTATCCATGCTAGAATTGTATTGATAGGAAACTCAGATACATGTGTGGATACATAGACAACACCATGTCCCTAGTAAGCCTCTAGTTGACTAGCTCGTTGATCAATAGATGGTTACGGTTTCCTGACCATGGACATTGGATGTCATTGATAACGGGATCACATCATTAGGAGAATGATGTGATGGACAAAGACCCAATCCTAAGCCTAGCACAAGATCATGTAGTTCGTATGCTAAAGCTTTTCTAATGTCAAGTATCATTTCCTTAGACCATGAGATTGTGCAACTCCCGAATACCGTAGGAGTGCTTTGGGTGTGCCAAACGTCACAACATAACTGGGTGGCTATAAAGGTACACTACAGGTATCTCCGAAAGTGTCTGTTGGGTTGGCACGAATCGAGACTGGGATTTGTCACTCCGTGTAAACGGAGAGGTATCTCTGGGCCCACTCGGTAGGACATCATCATAATGTGCACAATGTGATCAAGGAGTTTATCACGGGATGATGTGTTACGGAACGAGTAAAGAGACTTGCCGGTAACGAGATTGAATAGGGTATCGGGATACCGACGATCGAATCTCGGGCAAGTGTCGTACCGATAAACAAAGGGAATTGTATACGGGATTGATTAAGTCCTTGACATCGTGGTTCATCCGATGAGATCATCGTGGAACATGTGGGAGCCAACATGGGTATCCAGATCCCGCTGTTGTTTATTGACCGGAGAGTCATCTCGGTCATGTCTGCATGTCTCCCGAACCCGTAGGGTCTACACACTTAAGGTTCGGTGACGCTAGGGTTATAGAGATATTAGTATGCGGTAACCTGAAAGTTGTTCGGAGTCCCGGATGAGATCCTAGACGTCACGAGGAGTTCCGAAATGGTGCGGAGGTAAAGAATTATATATAGGAAGTGCTATTTCGGCCATCGGGACAAGTTTCGGGGTCACCGGTATTGTACCGGGACCACCGGAAGGGTCCCGGGGGTCCACCGGGTGGGGCCACCTGCCCTGAGGGCCACATGGGCTGTAGGGGGTGTGCCTTGGCCTATATGGGCCAAGGGCACCAGCCCCAAGAGGCCCATGCGCCAAGAGATAAGGGAAAGAAAGAGTCCTAAAAGGGGAAGGCACCTCCGAGGTGCCTTGGGGAGGATGGACTCCTCCCTGGCCGCACCCTTCCTTGGAGGAAGGGCCAAGGCTGCGCCCCCCCCCTCTCCCTTGGCCCTATATATAGTGGGGGGAAGGGAGGGCAGCAACACCTAAGCCCTGGCGCCTCCCTCTCCCTCCCATGACACATCTCCCTCCTCCCGCAGCGCTTGGCGAAGCCCTGTTGGAATCCCGCTACTTCCACCACGCCGTCGTGCTGCTGGATCTCCATCAACCTCTCCTCCCCCCTTGCTGGATCAAGAAGGAGGAGACTTCGCTGCTCCGTACGTGTGTTGAACGCGGAGGTGCCGTCCGTTCAGCGCTAGGATCATCGGTGATTTGGATCACGACGAGTACGACTCTATCAGCCCCGTTCCCTTGAACACTTCCGCGCGCGATCTACAAGGGTATGTAGATCCACTCCTCCCTCGTTGCTAGATGACTCCATAGATTGATCTTGGTGACACGTAGGAAAATTTTGAATTATTGCTACGTTCCCCAACAGTGGTATCAGAGCTAGGTCTATGCGCAGTTTCTATGCACGAGTAGAACACAAAGTAGTTGTGGGCGTTGATTTTGTTCAATATGCTTACCGTTACTAGTCCAATCTTGTTTCGACGGTATTGTGGGATGAAGCGGCCCAGACCGACCTTACACGTACTCTTACGTGAGACAGGTTCCACTGACTGACATGCACTAGTTGCATAAGGTGGCTAGCGGGTGCCAGTCTCTCCCACTTTAGTCAGAACGCATTCGATGAAAAGTGTCCTTATGAAGGGTAAATAGCAATTGGCATATCACGTTGTGGTTTTGCGTAGGTAAGAAACGTTCTTGCTAGAAACCCATAGCAGCCACGTAAAACATGCAAACAACAACTAGAGGACGTCTAACTTGTTTTTGCAGGGTATTCTATGTGATGTGATATGGCCAAAGGATGTGATGAATGATATATGTGATGTATGAGTTGATCATGTTCTTGTAATAGGAATCACGACTTGCATGTCGATGAGTATGACAACCGGCAGGAGCCATAGGAGTTGTCTTAATTTATTTATGACCTGCGTGTCAACATAAACGTCATGTAATTACTTTACTTTATTGCTAACCATTAGCTGTAGAAGTAGAAGTAATAGTTGGCGAGACAACTTCATGAAGACACGATGATGGAGATCATGATGATGGAGATCATGGTGTCATGCCGGTGACGATGATGATCATCGAGCCCCGAAGATGGAGATCAAAAGGAGCAATATGATATTGGCCATATCATGTCACTATTTGATTGCATGTGATGTTTATCATGTTTATACATCTTATTTGCTTAGAACGACGGTAGTAAATAAGATGATCCCTCATTAAAATTTCAAGAAAGTGTTTCCCCTAACTGTGCACCGTTGCGAAAGTTCGTCGTTTCGAAGCACCACGTGATGATCGGGTGTGATAGATTCTTACGTTCGAATACAACGGGTGTTGACGAGCCTAGCATGTACAGACATGGCCTCGGAGCACATGCAAAACACTTAGGTTGACTTGACGAGCCTAGCATGTACAGACATGGCCTCGGAACACAAGAGACCGAAAGGTCGAGCATGAGTCGTATGGTAGATACGATCAACATGAAGATGTTCACCGATGTTGACTAGTCCGTCTCACGTGATGATCGGACACGGCCTAGTTGACTCGGATCATGTAATCACTTAGATGACTAGAGGGATGTCTATTTGAGTGGGAGTTCATAAGATGAACTTGTTTATCCTGAACATAGTCAAAAGGATTTTGCAAATTATGTCGTAGCTCGCGCTTTAGTTCTACTGTTTAGATATGTTCTTAGAGAAAATTTAGTTGAAAGTTGATAGTAGCAATTATGCGGACTAGGTCCGTAAACTGAGGATTGTCCTCATTGCTTCATAGAAGGCCTATGTCCTTAAAGCACCACCTAGTGTGCTGAACCTCGAACGTCGTCTGTGGATGTTGCGAACATCTGACATACACATTTGATAACTACGTGATAGTTCAGTTAAACGGTTTAGAGTTGAGGCAACGAAGACGTCTTGAAACATCGCGAAACATATGAGATGTTTCGAGGGCTGAAATTGGGATTTCAGGCTCGTGCCCACGTCAAGAGGTATAAGACCTCCGACGATTTTCTTAGCCTACAAACTAAGGAGAAAAGCTCAATTGTTGAGCTTGTGCTCAGATTGTCTGAGTACAACAATCATTTGAATCGAGTGGGAGTTGATCTTCCAGATGAGATAGTGATGTTTCTCCGAAGTCATCACCACCAAGCTGCTAGTGCTTCATGATGAACTATAATATATCAGGGACATATATGATGATCCTTGAGATATTCGCGATGTTTGACACCACAAAAGTAGAAATCAAGGAGCATCAATTGTTGATGGTTGGTGAAACCACTAGTTTCAAGAAGGGCAAGGGCACGAAGGGATACTTCATGAAACGGCAATTCAGCTGCTGCTCTAGTGAAGAAACCCAAGGTTGAACCCAAACCCGAGACTAAGTGCTTCTGTAATAAGGGGAACAGCCACTGGAGCAGAATTACCCTAGATACTTGGTAGATGAGAAGGCTGGCAAGGTTGATAAAAGTATATTGGATATACATTGTGTTGATGTGTACTTTACTAGTACTCCTAGTAGCACCAGGGTATTAGATACCGGTTCGGTTGCTAAGTGTTAGTAACTCGAAATAAAAGCTACGGAATAAACGGAGACTAGCTAAAGGTGAGCTGACGATATGTGTTGGAAGTGTTTCCAATGTTGATATGATCAAGCATTGCACGCTCCCTCTACCATCGAGATTGGTGTTTGCATTGAGCATAGACATGATTGGATTATGTCTATCGCAATACGGTTATTCATTTAAGGAGAATAACGGTTACTCTGTTTATTTGAATAATACCTTCAATGGTCTTGCACCTAAAATGAATGGTTCATTGAATCTCGATCATAGTGATACACATGTTCATGCCAAAAGATATAAGATAGTAATGATAGTACCACCTACTTGTGGCACTGCCACTTAAGTCATATCGGTATAAAACGCATGAAGAAGCTCCATGTTGATGGATCTTTGGACTCACTCATTTTTGAAAGGATTGAGACATGCGAACCATGTTTGTTGGTAGATATGCATACAGATGGATCGTTTGGACTCACTTGATTTTGAATCACTTGAGACATGCAAATCATACCACATGGGCAAGATGACTGAAAGCCTCGTTTTCAGTAAAATGTAACTAGAAAGCAACTTGTTGGAAGTAATACATTTTGATGTGTGCAGTCCAATGAGTGCTGAGGCGTGTAGTGGATATCGTTATGTTCTTACTTCACAGATGATTTGAGTAGATGTTGAGTATATTTACTTGATGAATCACGAGTCTGAATTATTGAAAGGTTCAAGTAATTTCAGGGTGATGTTGAAAGATCGTCGTGACAAGAGGATAAAATATCTATGATATGATCATAGAGATGAATATCTGAATTACGAGTTTGGCACAGAATTAAGACATTGTGAAAATTGTTTCACAACTAATACAGCCTGGAACACCATAGTGTGATGGTGTGTCCGAACATCATAACTGCACCCTATTGGATATGATGCATACCATGATGTCTCTTATCGAATTACCATGATAGTTTATGGGTTAGGCATTAGAGACAACCACATTCACTTTAAATAGGGCACCACGTAATTCCGATGAGATGACACCGTATGAACTATGGTTTAGAGAAACCTAAGATGTCATTTCTTAAAAGTTTGGGGCTGCGACGCTTATGTGAAAAAGTTTCAGGCTAATAAGCTCGAACCCAAAGCGGATAAATGCATCTTCATAGGACACCCAAAACAGTTG
Source organism: Triticum urartu (assembly GCF_056163025.1). Lineage (NCBI taxonomy): Eukaryota > Viridiplantae > Streptophyta > Magnoliopsida > Poales > Poaceae > Triticum > Triticum urartu. Next base: position 268,794,990 of record NC_141873.1, read on the forward strand.
GGTATACCTCCTGTCTTAGATCCGAAAGCAATAAGGGATTGTTTCTAGAATCGGGTCCTTTCTCGAGGAAAAGTTTCTCTCGAAAGAATTGAGTGGGAGGATGGTGGAGACTTGATGAGGTTATTGAACCGTCTCTTCAACTAGTGTGTGACAGGGCACAGGGAGTTGTTCCTGTGGCACCTACACCAATTGAAGTGGAAGCTTATGATAGTGATCATGAAACTTCAGATCAAGTCACTACCAAACCTTGTGGGATGACAAGGATGCGTACTACTTCAGAGTGGTACGTGAACCTGTCTTGGAAGTCATGTTGCTAGACAACAATGAACCTACGAGCTATGGAGAAGCGATGGTGGGCCCAGATTCCAAAATGGCTCGAGGCCATATAATCCGAGAGAGGATCCATGTATGAAAACAAAGTGTAGACTTTGGCAGAACGGCTCGATGGTCGTAATGCTATTGAGTACAGATGGATTTTAAAAGGAAGACGGACAATGATGGTAGGTATCACCATTAAGAAAGCTCGACTTGTCATTAAGATGTTTTCCGACAAGTTCAAGGAGTTGACTACGATGAGACTTTCTCACTCGTAGCGATGCTAAGAGTCTGTTGGAATTATATTAGCGATTACTGCATTATTTATGAAATCTTGGAGATAGGATGTCAAAACATTGTTTCCTCGACGTTTTTTGAGGAAAGGTTGTATGTGATACAAACCGGAAGGTTTTGTCAATCCTGAAAGATGCTAATAAGTATGCAAAGCTCCAGCAATCCTTCTAGGGACTGGAGTAAGAATCTTGGAGTTGGAATGTATGCTTTGATGATGATCAAAGATTTTGGGTTTATACAAAGTTTATGAGAAACTTGTATTTCCAAAGAAGTGAGTGGGAGCACTATAGAATTTCTGATGAATATATGTTGTTGACATATTATTGATCAGAAATGACGTAGAATTTCTGGAAAGCATGCAGAGTTATTTGAAAAGTGTTTTTCAATGGAAAACCTGGATTAAGCTACTTGAACATTGAGCATCAAGATCTATAAGGATAGATCAAAACGCTTAATGGTACTTTCAAATGAGCACATACCTTGACATGATCTTGAAGGTGTTCAAGATGGATCAGTCAAAGAAGGAGTTCTTGCCTGAGTTGTAAGGTATGAAGTTAAGACTTAAAGCTCGACCACGGCAGAAGAAAGAGGAAGGACGAAGGTCGTCCCCTATGCTTTTGTCATAGGCTCTATACGGTATGCCATGCTATGTACCGCACCTGAAATGTGCCTTGCCATGAGTCAGTCAAGGGGTACAAGAGTGATCCAAGAATGGATCACAAGACAGCGGTCAAAGTTATCCTTAGTAACTAGTGGAGTAAGGAATTTTCTTGATTATGGAGGTGGTAAAAGAGTTCATCGTAAAGGGTTACGCCGATGCAAACTTTGACACTAATCCAGATTATTCTGAGTAGTAAATTGGATTCGTATAGTAGAACAGTTATTTGGAATAGCTCCAAATGTAGCGTAGTAGTTGCATCTACAAGATGACATAGAAATTTGCGAAGTACATACGGATCTGAAAGATTCAGACCCGTTGACTATAACATCTCTCACAAGCATAACATGTTCAAACCCAGAACTCATCGAGTGTTAATCACATGGTAATGTGAACTAGATTATTGACTCTAGTAAACTCTTTGGGTGTTAGTCACATGGGGATGTGACCTTGAGTGTTAATCACATGTCGATGTGAACTGGATTATTGACTCTAGTGCAAGTGGGAGACTGTTGGAAATATGCCCTAGAGGCAATAATAAATTAGTTATTATTATATTTCCTTGTTCATGATAATCGTTTATTATCCATGCTAGAATTGTATTGATAGGAAACTCAGATACATGTGTGGATACATAGACAACACCATGTCCCTAGTAAGCCTCTAGTTGACTAGCTCGTTGATCAATAGATGGTTACGGTTTCCTGACCATGGACATTGGATGTCATTGATAACGGGATCACATCATTAGGAGAATGATGTGATGGACAAAGACCCAATCCTAAGCCTAGCACAAGATCATGTAGTTCGTATGCTAAAGCTTTTCTAATGTCAAGTATCATTTCCTTAGACCATGAGATTGTGCAACTCCCGAATACCGTAGGAGTGCTTTGGTGTGCCAAACGTCACAACGTAACTGGGTGGCTATAAAGGTACACTACAGGTATCTCCGAAAGTGTCTGTTGGGTTGGCATGAATCGAGACTAGGATTTGTCAGTCCGTGTAAACGGAGAGGTATCTCTGGGCCCACTCGGTAGGACATCATCATAATGTGCAGAATGTGATAAAGGAGTTTATCACGGGATGATGTGTTACGGAACGAGTAAAGAGACTTGCCGGTAACGAGATTGAATAGGGTATCGGGATACCGATGATCGAATCTCGGGCAAGTGTCGTACCGATAGACAAAGGGAATTGTATACGGGATTGATTAAGTCCTTGACATCGTGGTTCATCCGATGAGATCATCGTGGAACATGTGGGAGCCAACATGGGTATCCAGATCCCGCTGTTGGTTATTGACCGGAGAGTCATCTCGGTCATGTCTGCATGTCTCCCGAACCCGTAGGGTCTACACACTTAAGGTTCAGTGACGCTAGGGTTATAGAGATATTAGTATGCGGTAACCCGAAAGTTGTTCGGAGTCCCGGATGAGATCCCGGACGTCACGAGGAGTTCCGGAATGGTCCGAAGGTAAAGAATTATATATAGGAAGTGCTATTTCGGCCATCGGGACAAGTTTCGGGGTCACCGGTATTGTACCGGGACCACCGGAAGGGTCCCGGGGGTCCACCGGGTGGGGCCACCTGCCCTGGGGGGCCACATGGGCTGTAGGGGGTGCGCCTTGGCCTATATGGGCCAAGGGCACCAGCCCCAAGAGGCCCATGCGCCAAGAGATAAGGGAAAGAAAGAGTCCTAAAAGGGGAAGGCACCTCCGAGGTGCCTTGGGGAGGATGGACTCCTCCCTGGCCGCACCCTTCCTTGGAGGAAGGGCCAAGGCTGCGCCCCCCCTCTCCCTTGGCCCTATATATAGTGGGGGGAAGAGAGGGCAGCAACACCTAAGCCCTGGCGCCTCCCTCTCCCTCCCATGACACATCTCCCTCCTCCCGCAGCGCTTGGTGAAGCCCTGTTGGAATCCCGCTACTTCCACCACGCCGTCGTGCTGCTGGATCTCCATCAACCTCTCCTTCCCCCTTGCTGGATCAAGAAGGAGGAGATGTCGCTGCTCCGTATGTGTGTTGAACGCGGAGGTGCCGTCCGTTCGGCGCTAGGATCATCGGTGATTTGGATCACAACGAGTACGACTCCATCAACCCCGTTCCCTTGAACGCTTCCGCGCGTGATCTACAAGGTTATGTAGATCCACTCCTCCCTCGTTGCTAGATGACTCCATAGATTGATCTTGGTGACACGTAGGAAAATTTTGAATTATTGCTACGTTCCCCAACAGTAACAACATCCCTAATGCTGCTGGCTCCAAAGGTGCTTCTGGTTCTAGAGTTGCAAGTTCTGTCCAACAAGGCTGCACCCCTGCCCCTAAGAACAATGTTGAAGATTCTATCTTCTCCAAAGTCTAAGGGGCCCCCATGACCAAGAGTTATTTGGAGGTTGTCAAAAAGAAACCGATTGAGACTTTAGGGGGTGCCGTGCTGGAGAAATTTGATGTTGTTGTCTCTCAAGCTCACATTCTACCTCAAACCATTGCTGACAAAAACAAGCAGTGGGGTCCTGTGGTTGCTACTAGGGCCAGTACTAGGAACTTGAAAGATGGGAGGCCTACTATGCAAAAAGCCCAGGACCTGAAACGGATCAGAAATCTGGAGGTGCCAAACAAAGGTAAAAATAGTTTTCATAACTCTTTTGCTTGTCTAGATGATGATGTTCTTATCTCCACTGCTGAATGCTCAGGTATTAACTTGAGCTCTAGTTGGTGCAATATTAGTAATAATATTGTTGTGATTAAGAACTTTGATCTTAAGAGAATGGATAAGTTTAACCAGGACAATCCTGAAATTTTTCTCCCAGCAAACATTGATGTTTCTAGAGAAGAGTTTAATTTGTTTTCCTCTAATCCAGAGACCCAGTCTGAAACTGGTGCTGGTCCACATATGAATGTGGACTCAGAACTAGATTCCCCCTGGATTGAGGTCAAAAATCCTAACTCTAGTAGTAGGAGAAAACTTGATTTTATAGTTAAATGATTGGCCTATTTTGGAATATTAGAGGCCTGAATGGGCCCATCAAATGCAATAAACTGAAAGAGCTCATCATAGCTCATAAGCCTGATTTTATTAGTATTTCTGAGTCTAATAAAGAAGATTTTACCCCTCTTCAATTAGAAGCTTTTGACTCTAGATCCTGTTATACTTGGAAATGGCTTCCTGCTAATAACACTGCTGGAGGCATCCTGGTAGGAATTAGGAGGGATCTCTTTGACATTGTTTGCTGTGATATACACACTTACAATGTTTCTTGCTTGCTTCAAAATAAGCAAGATGGGTCCTCCTAGAGACTGATCTCCATTTATGGTACTGCATATGACCAGTTTAAACTGGATTTTATCAATTAATTGCACAACCTGCTTACTGGGTGGACTGGTCCAACTCTGGTAGGTGAGGATTTTAATTTGAGTAGGGAGGCTAATGAGAAAAACACTGGTCTGATTAACCAGCATTGGGCAGACTTGTTTAATGACTGGATTAATAGATTTGGTCTTCTTGAGCTGAAGATTAATGGCAGGAAATACACCTGGGCAAATAACCAAGACTCTTTGGTTATGGCCACTATAGATAGGGTTTTCATGTCCACTAATTGGGCCACTTTCCCTGATGTTCAGCTCAGAGCTCTTCCTAGGGTTGGTAGTGATCACACCCCGCTAGTGTTGAACACTTGTGCTTTTCCCTCACCTAAAGAGAAAGCTTTTAGATTTGAGAAATGGTTCCTGGAGGTAGATGGCTTTAGGGAGATAGTTCATAAAGCCTGGAACACTAAATGTTATTTTACCAAAGCCATTGATATTTGGCAGTTTAATATTAGAAATACCAGGAAAGCCATTAAGGGCCGGTGTGCTAATTTTGAGGCAGAGCAAAAAAGGCAGAAACAGGCCCTGGTGGCAGAATATAACTGCCTTGATATTTTGGCTGAGTCTCAACCTCTCTCACCTAACTCTAAGCTGAGGATTAAAAAAATTGCAGGTGAACTGAATGATATCTGGAAGAAAGAAGAGATTAAAGCCAGACAGAGGTCCGGGGAGAGGGAGGTCTTGGAAGGAGATCTTAACACCGGGTATTTCAAAGCTGTGGCAAGTCGAAAAAGGAGGAAGAAACAGATCCTGATGCTGGAAAATGATGAAGGTATTGTCACTGACCCAGAAGGCATTATGAATACTGCTGTTAATTACTATAAAAATTTATTTGGCTTTGTAGATAAAATAGATATCACTCTGAAAGATGACTTTTGGAGTGAGTAAGAATTAGTTTCAGAAACTCATAACAATATCTTAGATGCTGCTTTTACTGAGGAAGAAATTAAGGCTGCTGTTTTTAGTTCATATGCTGAAGGAGCACCTGGCCCAGATGGGTTTCCTTTTTTATTTTATCAGTAATTCTGGGACCTTATTAAAGGCAACCTATTTTCTTTATTCCAGGATTCGGAGAAAGGGGAATTAGACCTGTATAGGCTAAATTTCTCCCTCCTAACCCTGGTCCCTAAAGAGGCTGAGGCAGTTAGAATGGAGAAATTCAGGCCTCTTGCCATGATTAACTGTAGTTTTAAAATCTTTACAAAATGTGCCACAACTAAGTTTGGTCCCATTTGCAATGATCTAATAGCTCCTAACCAGACAACCTTTATTAAAAGGGCGTTTCATTGCTGAAAGCATTATTGCTGCACATGAAATTATCCATTCTGTGCATTCTAGCAAGAAGTCTGGCTTTGTGTTTAAGCTAAATTATGAGAAAGCTTATGACATGATTAATAGAGAATTTCTTATGGATATGATGAAGAGGAGGGGTTTTAGTCATAAGTGGATGGCTAAGGTAGGATCTCTCATCTTCAAAGGCTCTGTTGGTTTCAGGGTTAATGACAACAACAGTGAGTTCTTTGTCCCTGGCAAAGGTGCCAGACAAGGAGATCCATTCTCCCCTCTCCTTTTCAACCTAGTTGCAGATGTATTTACTAGGGTTTTAATTAAAGCCTCTATTAATAACAAAGTTGAAGGGCTTTTTCCTGTCACAAACCCTGCTGGCATCATTAGTATGCAGTATGCGGATGACACTCTGCTCTTCCTGAGCAATAATCTTTCTTTTGCTAAAAACCTTAAGTGGTTACTGTCTTGTTTTGAACAGTTGTCTGGGATGAGGATCAACTTTCACAAGTGTGATCTGGTCCCCATTAACATTGACCATGATGAAGCAAACTTATTTGCTCAGGTCCTGGGCTGTAAGCTTGGAGATTTTTCTATTAAATATTTAGGAGCCCCTCTTCACTATAAAAAGCTTAGAAAAGAGGATTTACAACCCACTGTAGATAAAATTATTAAGAAGGGGGCCGGCTGGAGAGGGAGATTACTTTCCTCTGGTAAACGTCTTACCCTTGTTCAGTCTTGTCTTTCTAGTATTCCCTGCTATCTTATGGGAATTATTAAATTCCCCAAGTGGGCTATTAGCATGATTAACTCTCAACTTGCTCACTGTTTTTGGGATGATTATGAGGGCCATCATAAATACCACCTAGCTGCTTGGGGTAACATTGCTTTGAAAAAACAATATGGTGGTTTGGGCATTCCTAATATAGCTGATATGAACCTCAGCCTGCTAGCTTCGTGGGCTAAGAGATATTTCAACGATGATTGTAAAATCTGGAAACAAATTATTGACGCTAAATATAATACTTGCAAACCTAACATTTTTGCTTGCCCTGATAGTGGTGCTTCCCCCCTTTGGAAGGGCATTCTTTGGGCTGTTAAAGCTGCAAAAGTTTGCCTTTCTTGGAAGGTGGGTAATGGCAAGAGTGTTAGGTTTTGGGAGGACAGGTGGACTGGTAATGCTACTCTTGCTACTAGATATTGGGAGTTGTATAATATTGCCAATACCACTAATGTTTCTATTAGTGAGGTGTAGGATGGCGTGTCTCTGAAAATCAATTTCAGAAGATGTTTTTCGCCACACATGCTTGCTGCTTGGAATGAGATTTTTTGTGTTGTCAAGGATCTGAACTTAAATGATTGTGATGACACTATCGTTTGGGATTTGGAGCCTAAGGGGATATACACTATTAAATCCTATTATAATTTTGTGAATTTTAGAGGAGTGGCCCCAGATAACATTATATCGATCTGGAAAGCTAATGTCCCTCAGAGGATTCAGATCTTTCTCTGGTTGGTTGTGAGAAACAAATTACTTACCAGAGACAATCTTCTGAAGAGACGGCATGTGGCTGATCCTACCTGCCTGTTCTGTAATGAAGCAGAATTGGCTTATCATCTGTTTTTTGATTGTGTTGTTGCGAGAGAACTCTGGAGAGAGATATTTAGCCCCATGGGAGGCAACGTCGAGCTTAACTCGGACGTGCTCCTGGAGCGGTGGGCGAGTAATGACAACAAAGCTGCAGATATTATGCTTCATGCAGCTGTATTGTGGGCTCTCTGGAGGTATCGCAACGATATTTGTTTTAATGCTGTGCCCTGGCTTGGTATGCAGGTTTTGTGGCAAAAAACAACTTCCTTTTTAACTTTGTGGGAGATCAAGTGTGCGGATGCAATCAAGAGGAGATGTCGGCTCCTGGTACAAAAGATGGAGCATATGGCATGAGCACCACCTCTTCTCCTCTGGCCAGACCCTGGCTAGGTCTGAACCAGTGCGGCGGAAGATCTCCTTGCTGCGGGGGTGGCTTTTCGCTCTGAAGACTTGGGCGTGTCTTCCCTGAAAACATTTTGCTGTTTGTAGCCCTGTAATAGGGGGGATCTTCCCTGCGTTGTGTTTTTTCTGCTCCTTCCGGGAGTGTAGACTGTGTGGTGTACTTTTCATTTTGCTAGGGCAGCGTCTTTGCTGTTCTCCCCCGTGTGCTTTGTAGCCTTGCATAACAGTTTCGATGGTTTCATTGTTGCAATGGAACCGGGGCGTTCGAGCCCTTTTCCTCTAAAAAATTAGGGGCATTTTCCGAAATTGGTGAAAAAAATTAAATCCAGTAAAAAATATTGAATTTTGTGAACATTTTTTGAAATCTTAGAATATTTTTTACACCCATGAACATTATTCTATTTCATGATGATTTTTTTTTGAAATCATGGACATTGTTTTAAATTCGGAATATTTTATCGAGGGAACTTTTTTGAACTCGCAAGAAAAGTCTAATTTGTGAACATTTTTTGAAGTTAGAAAAAGAAATAAGAAAAAAAACAGGGGATGCCCCTCCTCAATTTTGGGCCGGCCGCGCAACGTGAAATGGTCCGGGGCATCTATTTTGTAGTGTCGCTTACAAAGGTTGGCGTTAATTTTAGAGGCCATGGCATGTATTTGAAGGTCTTGCAGATCCTATGCTTAGCAAAGGGCACGACTTCTACCAAAAGAAGAGCAAAGGTCACGACCATGTCTCGCTTATAACGATACCAAGCGCATCTTCACATCGCAGCAGCCGGGATGGGCCAGCCCAGCAAGGGCTACAGGCCTTCAACGCTCTTTTTACCCCCTTTTGTAAATTTTGCTCTGTCGTTTGCTTTAAATTTTCTAATTTTTATTATATTCCAAATCTTTTGAATATTCTATTATAAAATCACTTTTCATAGATTCAAGGGTTTCTGTTATAGGCGAACGTGAGGGAAAGATCATTTCTATTGATAGTCATATGATACTTTTATCAAGTAGTTGGAAGACTATAAGTATTCCCTTAGTTAACCACCGTTGCTCTAACAAAAATACTTGTATGCACAGAAAACCTCGGGTTCCACCGGGTAAATTCATTAAAAAGGACACATTTTAGCAGAAGGAGCTGCTACAGTTGGGGGGTGGGTGTGGGACTTGCTTTAGGGAAAAAACATATTAGTAGGAATCAAAAAATGAAAATCGTGCATTTAGAAAAAGTTAAACGTGTATACAAAAATGTTTCTAATGTATACAAGAATTTTGCAATGTGTATAAGAAAAGTAGACATCAAAACATATGTATGAAAAAAACAATCATGTATTTTTTATAAAGGTGTATAAGAAATATTTAATATGTATATAAAAAATGTACAATGTCTATATATGTAATGTTAAAAATGTATAATGAACATGCATAAAATATTTCTTGATATGTTAAAAAATGTACAATCTGTATGAAAACAAGTAGACATAAACAAATATATGTTCAAAGAATGGAAATCATGTATTTTAAAAAGTTACATTTGTATATATAAAAAAGTTCCTGATGTATACAGAAAATTATTGAATATAAAAAGTGTTCCTGGCTGGAGGGGTCAAGAGGTGTTGCGATGTTGCATCTATTGCATCAACGACGACGGGTCTCGGTTGCATGGTGCAGTGGAGTCCCGGTGATGAACGTGTGTGGATGGACACGCGAAGGGTGGTGGCGCTGTCTAGCAGCGTGGTGGCGTCGACGGCTGTTGGGCCTGGCAAGGTCAATGCGTTGATCTGTCCTGAATATGGGACGACGAATTCTATAGCGTGTACATGCGGTGCGCGCTGAAAGTCTGCTAGATCGGTTGGTGCTCTCAGCTCCCCCCAGGTTAGACGGTGTGTGTTGGTGTGAGGTTAGGGCACATCATCAAGCTTATAGGTGTAGCGATAGAGGTGGAGGTAGCTTCGAGTTGATCCTTGCATTTGTTTTGCCAGGCTCTGTTGACTAATTTAATAACGATGGTTGTGTACATCCTTGGATGCACAGGCTGAAGATTTCAACATTCTTTTTGAAAAAAGTCAATTACACTGGCGATATGCTTAAACTTGCCACAAATGGTCACTTTAGCGTTAGAACTTACAACATACGAGAATAGTGTTGATGAGGCCTAATAGTGTGGTGTAGGGCCCGCTATTAGTGACCGTCGAGTGAACACAAGCGTGTCGGGTGCTTTTTTGAAAGAAAATCTCGAATTTCTATTTTTCACAGGGAAAAGCCCCTAAAAGGTAAGCAATAACTGCATGTGGGGCATCGGGTGGGTCCCACTTGTCAATGAAACACCACAAATTTTAATAGAATGAAGGAAAAGAGGCACCCTGAGTACTAACATAGATTGTAGCCCTTGAGCAGGTTCTGTAAATAAACTATAAAAAATCGACTTAAACAATAAACTTTATTAGTTGGTGTGGCACGTGTTGGATATATGCCCTAGAGGCCATAATATTGTATTATTATATTTCTCTGTTCATAATTAAGAGTTTATATTCTACGTTATAGCTGCTATGATTTTTGAATATGCGATTCCGTGGAAAACTCATATGCACGTGTGGAATAAGAAACAGTAAAATAAGATTCCTAATCTAGCCTCTAAGACTAGCTTAAGCGTTGTTTGTGGTCACATTTTCCAGATCTTGAGATATCATTAAGACAACTTACAGGCTCATCAAAAAGTTTGACAAGGGACTAGATAGCTCGAGAGTGAAATTTTCTCCTCTGATGATGGAAAGATATTCTTAGGGCCCTCTTGTTGTGACGGCATCCATAACGTGTGGCCAAACACAGGTGGCTATGTCACGAGGATGCTGAAACATGGCAATGAGAAAAAAGAACAAAACCGGCCGGTACCGAGGAGACCGGTATAGTGTGCATGTGTATGACTCAAGAGGATATTGATATATCTCACCTCGGATTTTCTAAAGTGTCACGAAGCAAAGGGAACATCATATGATAACCAAACGTTCACTCAAATGTCATATGAGTGACCAATGAAGGGGTTTCGTTCATGTCTATGTTTTACTGAACCTACCGGGTCACAAGCTTATGATAATCATGGGCTGCTGAGTGCTAGTTTGATGGGAATAATGAGAATATATTTGTGGAATTATTTCATTCATATTCTAAATAGTTTCAAGAGGAATCGGAAGCGTTCCGGGGTCACCAGAAGGGTTTCAGAGTTTATCGGGCAATACCAGGTATTTTCAATAAATAATATATAGGTGGAAAATGTTTTTAGTAATGTTAAATTAATAATAAAAGGATCTAGTGATTGTTAAGATGCTTTTATATTTAATTTAATATCAATGGGCCTTAAAAGGCCAAGAGGTGGAATGAGAAAATTGGGCCATATAGGCCCAATTAGGGGAGGCACCCCCTTTCCCACTAAGGGGAGGCCCAATTGGAAAAGGAGAGGAATTATCCTCCCCTAGGGATGGAGCAAGGGGAGGGGATTCCTTCCCCTTGTGTGGCGCCCCTCCTCCCCTCTCAACCTATATATACTAGAGGCTTTGAAACCTTTTGAATACACAAGTTTTGGAGCCACCTCTAGTTCTGTAGTTCTAGTTCTAATTGGCCCAAGTCGATCAATTAGAGCTAGACCTAGATCGTCTAATCAGTGTGGTTCTAATCTCCTCTCTCTATTTCTTCAGCGATGATTAGCTCTGGACAGTGAAATGCCGCCAGATCATGAAGACCGTACGCTTGCAACTCCTAGAGAGGCCGTGCTTTCGGTCCTCCATTCGAGGGACTATTTGTGGACAATTCACGGGACTGTTCATATACGATTCGAGGGATGCCAAGTATGATCTACACCGACTCGTCTACTTCCACTACTGTAGGTTGCTGCTAACGCGACACATGAATTAGAGACCCTTCAACTAAACTGTGTGTGATGAATGAGTCACAAACGTTATCGTAATAAAACCATCACCAATAATGCAAGAAGATGAACTGTGTGCGATGATGGAGACATCAAGCATGATTCAGATTAGAGTTGCGTGTGCGATACACAGCATACAATTGATCCATACGAACTGTTTGCGATGAGTCAGAATAACAAAAACGGTCAGCCAAATCAAGGTGTGTGCGATATACGACATATAGTTCACTTGAATGAGTTGTTTGCAATTAGCCGACACAACAGAAACGGTCAGCCAGATCAAGGTGTGTGCGATAGACGGCATACAGTTCACTCGAATGAACTGTTTGCGATGAGTCAAAACAACAAAAATGGTTCAACTTAACAAGATGCGTGTGATACGCGGCAAACATGTAACTTAGATGAACTATTTGTGATGATAAAAAATAGCACAAACGTTTAGAAGTAACAATATTTGTGTGATACCGGGCAAACATGTCACTCGAATGAACTGTTTGAGTCATGGTTTTGTCACGACAGATGTCCTCGTAGGAGAACTTTGGTGTGAGGCCATCACAACTAGGTTGTAGCTTGAACGGGGTTGGTCGGAATCAAAGGACACGAGTTTTACCCAGGTTCGGCCCCTCACGGTGGAGGTAAAAGCCTACATCCTGCTTGATTGCTATTGATGATGGTAATTATCTTGATTACAAGGGTGCTCTTTCAGTACCTCTATCTCGAGAGCTATTGACTTGTCTCTAACCTATCCTTTAGACGAAATAGGAGCCCACTTTATATAATATCAGTGTCCCTGGAGTTTACAATAGATCTGGAGTCCTACTCTTTATTGGAGTCCTATCCTAAGTCTTTGTAGGTCTTCTGTGCCTGTCATGGTTTTGTCACGACAGATATCCTCGTAAGAGAACTTAGGTGTGAGGCCATCACAACTAGGTTGTAGCTTGAACGGGGTTGGTCAGAATCAAAGGACACGAGTTTTTACCCAGGTTCGGCCCCTCGCGGTGGAGGTAAAAGCCTACATCCTGCTTGATTGCTATTGATGATGGTGATGACACTACTGCAGGATGCTGCTAACGTGACACTAAGATAAGAGACCCTTCGAGAAACTGTGTGTGATGCAATAATCCAAACGGTGCTGTATGAAAACCGTCAGAAATGATGCAAAACGTTTGCGATGAATGATACATCAAACATGGTTCAGATTATAGTTGCGTGTGCGATGGGGGGGATACGGTTGATCTGTATGAACTGTTTGTGATGAGGCAGAACAACAAAAACAGGCAGCCATATCAAGGTGTGTGCGATATACGGCATACAGTTCACTCCGATGAACCGTTTGCGATGAGTGAGGTGAACACAAACGATTTGGTGTAACAAGATGTGTGTGATACCCGGCAAACAGGTTGGTAATTAGAATTGTGTGCGATCATTATAGACAGCCCATACGGTCTTTTTTTTTGTGAATTGTCTGCTCGTTAGGGCACACAGTTCAACAAAACCAACCTATTGGCGATAATGTAGAAGATCTCTGTCGAATACATATTACTAACCGTCTGCGATGAGATTGACAGGATAAACAGAGATATATACAGTCTACTTAATTTAGTCCTTCTTCTTCTTGTTGTTCTTGTTGGATAGCCCCGTGACATCCTCTTGGCGAGGACGCTTCTTGCCGCTGACCGTTGGCTTTTCATCGCCGCTGTCGTCGTCATCGTCGTTGTTGTCGTCGTCCTCCTCCTCCTCGTTCGACCATTCCTCCTCATCATCACCGTCGTCCTCTTCTTCGTCCTCCGACGGCTCCTCGTCCGTCTGGTTGTCGTCTGACGACTCCGAAGGCGGCGTCCTTTCCATGAACCGGATATAATCGAGGTCTGGGCTCGACGCCGGACTCATGGAAGATGAGCGGGATGATTCCGATGTTGACCTATCATCGGGCGCCAGACTGCTGGCCGAACTGTCGTCCTTGCTATCGCTCGACATGGCTGCAGAGTGTGTGCCAGTGTGTAGCGCGGCCTGCTGCGGACGATGAAGATGGTGGACACTCAAGCAGGGTATGCAGGGAAGAGGAACTGCCAATTGAAGCAGGGATTGGAGCGAGGGTTGACGTATTATCTAACCGCTGATATAATCAACCGCAATTATTTGTACCCAGTCGCTCCAAATTCCCGGGGTTGCGCAGGACTCCTATTGGCTATTTGGCTGGTTTCCTTTTTCAGGACAAAAACAAGGAACGAGCCTTGGGATTATGCACCGGTACTGGTACGAACGTAGTAGGACAGTTGGCAAGCAATACATTGAGCTCTTCTTATTGATAAAGCCAGTAATAATCAAACTAGAAAGGAAAAGAAAAAAGATAAAGAAAAATATCCGCACGAATCTTCGCGTAACATCAATGGCATAGGACCTAGATGTGCATTACTTAGAGCACATCTAGATGTGCTTTAGCAATACTGTCAAACAAAACCCCTAATCATCATTGCAAACAATGCATAGAACATGGCTAATGCGACAACCACAACTACACATGCTAGTTCCTTCTTGTCTCTTGCTTTCATCTGTTGCCTGTGATTGATACTTTCTTGCTTCATCGTACTGATTGTACATTCCAGATCAGCCAGTTTCTTCTTCAGCTTTACATTATCTTCTGCGAGCTTGGTGATAACACTCCGAGCACTACCATGCCATTCTTCATCCAGCCAGTTAACAAAGGCACAAGCCTCATATCCCTGCCAATGTTAAATAGTATTCTGGATGAACAGTGGCATTAACTGAAGGTAAATGATGAACTTAATTAGCACTAACCTCTAAGGGGCAACTGAGAAACTGCCTGCCAATGTCGAATCCCTCCGTGCATACACGTCGAGTGGGAGTGTGCCCGTGCACACAACTCAGCTTTTAGTACTTCTCGGTGGCGCAAAACTCGGAGTCGAACTCGTGTTGCGGGAGTCTGGAGTCAAGCTTCGGATCCGGTGGAAGATTGCTTTCCTGGGGTGGGGTGGGGGGGGTCATTCAGGACGGATTCAGCAAGGATCTATACTTTGTACGTGCTAAAAAAGATCAGGATAGATTGGAACCTGACAGGACGATTCGGATCCGTAGTACACCTGCCTTCTGATGACCTTAGGCAAGTGCTCAGCGGCGATATGAGCAGGAGCAGCCGCACGGAAACCATCAGCACCACTCGTCTGCGTTCCCCCAATGTCAGCTCCACGCGAGGGAATTTGGAGGCTATGTAGGGATTTGGAGCAAATGGGGAAACTGTGGAGATAAGCTAACGACCGGGAACTACTAATGGCACTATATATATGCCGTATACGACAAACTGTTTGTACATGTCGTTTGTGTTGGGTATTACATCTTCACACACGATTTCCGGACCAAACCATGTGAGAAGACAACGTAGGTTAGACACGGTTGCCGTTACATAACCATATGTGATGTACTACCCTGTCCATATAATTGTCTTACGGTGAGATACCGTGTAAACAGCCACTCCGCGGATATCCGTAAAAAAAACAGTCGCTCTGCATATAGAGATGGCGGCGGCGGCCTAGGCAGCGGCTACCAGAGAAGAGGTCAATCCTCGGTCGATGGGCGGTGGCGGCGTCATAGGAGGTCAATCCTCGGTCTGTGACGGGACATAGGGGGAGCTCAACCATCGAGGTCGGCGGCGGCGTGATTCAAGCACATCCATCGTGGCCGATGGTGGGATAGTGGAGGTCAAACTTCAGGCGGCAGCCGCACTAAGTTTGCTCCTCGACCCTGTTGTCTCGGGCTCTCGGCGTGCCACCGCATTGCGCTTGTCTGTCTGCTGGGTGGAGGTCGCCGCGCTGCTAATTAATTAAGGTATTCTTTTTGTGAGTGGCTTAATTAAGGTATTCAATTCCTAAGTGTAGTGTTGTACTAGTACTCTGCGTGTAAATTTTCTGGCCATTAATTTTTGTCATTGCACGTCTGGATAACAACATGGAGCACCCTCGGTAATTATTAAAATAAAACCTTGTGATTTATGCACGCATCTCTGGGTAGCAGTTAATTCGTGTATTAATGTTGTTGTTTTGTTTTTAATTACCATTCGTCTGCTGCAGATGGAACGATCTCGATGGATGAAGAATCAGAAAACTGCAGATTTTATCAATGGCGTGACAGAGTTCATGAATTTGGCTAAAAGTACAAAGAGGAGAATTAGTGATGCGGATTACATTCCGTGTCCATGTATTGATTGTGCAAATACAGAGTCACATGAAGTTGCAGATGTCCAGATGCATTTAGTCTCTAGGGGATTCATGGATGGATATACACGTTGGACCAGACATGGTGAATAGGAGGTCATGTGTGAAGATACCTAGGGCAGCGAGATGCCAAACCCCGATTAGTGTCACATGGATGTTGAATCTAACATCAGGGCAGAGGCGTCAAGCTACCAATGGAACACCGGAAAGCCAAAACGCCCACTGGAAAACCAAGACATCCACGTAGATGACGACGATCTTGATATGCCAAATTTTGCTACTATGATTGCAGATTTCGAGGGCCTGGAAAAGGATATGATTTGGTACAAGGATCTGCCAACCATTGATGCGGACTCCAAGAAAGAATTATATCCAGGTTGCAAAAAGAAATATTCCAGGTTGAGTGCCACCCTGGCGCTTCTCAGATTTAAAGCAGCAAACGGTCTATCAAACAAGGGCTTCACAGAGATCTTAGGTATTTTCAAAGATATTCTTCCAGAAGATAATGTGCTCCCCAGAAGCACGAATGAAGCAAAGAAAATTGTTTGCCCATTGGAACTTGAACTACAGAAGATACACGCTTGTGTGAATGATTGTATATTGTACCGTGGTGAGTACAAAGATTTTCGTGCATGTCCCACATGCAAGCATGCACGATACAAGCGCAGGAGAGGAAAGGACAAGTACAAATTGGACGACGAGATCAAGACAGGAACCCTGATGACCCACAAGTATAGGGGATCTATCGTAGTCCTTTCGATAAGTAAGAGTGTCGAACCCAACGAGGAGCAGAAGGAAATGATAAGCGGTTTTCAGCAAGGTATTCTCTGCAAGTGCTGAAATAAGTGGTAACAGATAGTTTTGTGATAGGATAAATTGTAACAAGCAACAAGTAACAAAAGTAAATAAAGTGCAGCAAGATGGCCCAATCCTTTTGTAGCAAAGGACAAGCCGGAACAAACTCTTATAATAGGAAAAGCGCTCCCGAGGACACATGGGAATATCGTCAAGCTAGTTTTCATCACGTTCATATGATTCGCGTTTGATACTTTGATAATTTGATATGTGGGTGGACCAGTGCTTGGGTGCTGTTCTTACTTGAACAAGCATCCCACTTATGATTAACCTATATTGCAAGCATCCACAACTACAACAAAAGTATTAAGGTAAACCTAACCATAGCATGAAACATGTGGATCCAAATCAGCCCCTTACGAAGCAACGCATAAACTAGGGTTTAAGCTTCTGTCACTCTAGCAACCCATCATCTACTTATTACTTCCCAATGCCTTCCTCTAGTCCCAAATAATGGTGAAGTGTTATCTAGTCGACGTTCACATAACACCACTAGAGGCTAGACAACATACATCTTATCAAAATATCAAACGAATACCAAATTCACATGACTACTCATAGCAAGACTTCTCCCTTGTCCTTAGGAACGAACGTAATTACTCACAAAGCATATTCATGTTCATAATCAGAGGGGTAATAATATGCATATAGGATCTGAACATATGATCTTCCACCAATTAAACCAACTAGCATCAACTACAAGGAGTAATCAACACTACTAGCAACCTACTAGCACCAATCCCGGACTTTGAGACAGGAATTGGATACAAGAGATGAACTAGGGTTTGGAGATGAGATGGTGTTGGTGAAGATGTTGATGGAGATTGACCTCTCCCGATGAGAGGAGCGTTGGTGATGACGATGGTGATGATTTCCCCCTCTCGGAGGGAAGTATCCCCGGCAGAACAGCTCTGCCGGAGCTCTAGATTGGATCCGCCAAGGTTCCGCCTCGTGGCGGCGGAGTCTCGTCCCGAAAAGTTCCTTCTTATTTTTTTCTCATCGAAAGACTTCATATAGGAGAAGATGGACGTCGGAGAGCCACCAGGGGGCCCACGAGGTAGGGGGCACGCCCTAGGGGGGGGCGCCCCCACCCTCGTGAGCAGGGTGTGGGCCCCCTGGCCTTCATCTTTGGCGAGGATTTTTCTTTATTTATTTTAAGATGTTCCGTGGAGTTTCAGGACTTTTGGAGTTGCGCAGAATAGGTCTCTAATATTTGCTCCTTTTCCAGCCCAGAATTCCAGCTGCCGGCATTCTCCCTCCTTATGTAAACCTTGTAAAATAAGAGAGAATAGCCATAAGTATTGTGACATAAAGTGAAATAATAGTCCATAATGCGATAAATATTGATATATAAGCATGATGCAAAATGGACGTATCAACTCCCCCAAGCTTAGACCTCGCTTGTCCTCAAGCGAAAAGCTGATAACAATAAATATGTCCTCATGTTTAGAGGTAGAGGTGTCGATAAAAATAAAATACGGACATGAAGGCATCATGATTATTCTCATAACAGCAACATATATAGATTTTGTCATATGATTACTTATGTTCAAGTGATGATCTATTCACAATGCAAAAGTATAAATCATAAACCTTATTGGGCTCCGACAAACTATAATCCCAGTCATTGAAGCAATTGCAATTTATCATAACATCGGAAAGAGTCTATGTCAGAGCTAAAAAGCAAGTCCACATACTCAACTATCATTTAGTCCTCCATAATTGCTAACACTCACGCGATACTTGTGGTTATGGAGTTTTAATCGGACACAGAGAAAGACAGGGGCTTATAGTTTTTCCCCACAACCTTTTACCTCAAGGGTAATGTCAACAATAATGGTTCATGCTCCCCTACATCCAATTAGATATATATATATATATATATCATGTTCTTTCCAACATGCTGAGCTTGCCAAAGGATAAAATGAAAAAGAAAAGGTGAAGATCACCAAGACTCTTGCATGAGGTAGAAGATAATAATAAAGGATAGGCCCTTCGCAGAGGGAAACAGAGGTTTCCATGCGCTTTTATGGTTGGATGTATAAAATCTCAATGCAAAAGAACGTCACTTTATATTGCCCCTTGTGATATGAACCTTTATTATGCAGTCCGTTGCTTTTATTACTTCCACATCACAAGATCGTATAAAGCTTATTTCTCCCACACCAATCAATCATACATATTTAGAGCCATTTTTATTGCTTTGCACCGATGACAACTTACTTGAAGGATCTTACTCAATCCATAGGTAGATATGGTGGAATCTCATGGCAAAACTGGTTTAAGGGTATTTGGAAGCACAAGTAGTATTTCTACTTGGTGCTGAGACTTTGGCTAGCATGAGGGGGAAAGGCAAGCTCAACAAGTTAGAGGATCCATGACAACATACTTTATCTCAGATATAAGAAAGACATAACTCATTATGTTGTCTTCCTTGTCCAACATCAACTCTTTAGCATGTCATATTTTAATGAGTGCTCCCAATCATAAAAGATGTCAATGATAATATATCTATATGTGAAAACCTCTCTTTCCTTATTACCTCCTATTAATTGCAACAATGACCAAAGCTATGTTTGCCAACTCCCAACAATTTTTAATCATCATACTCTTTCTATGTGAAGTCATTACTCTCAATAAGATCAATATGAACTTTTTGTTTCTTTTTATTCTTTTTCTCTTTTCTTTTATTCACCCAAGATCATGACAGAATAATCTAGCCCTTGACTCAACACTAATCTTTATTATATATAGCTCACAGCTCGATTACATAGAGAGATCATAAAGCAAACTCAAAACTAGATCATGCCATAAACTTTATTCTACTAGATCAAGATACTACTAATAGGATCGAACTAAGAAAAATGGTAAAGATAAGAGTTGTGATGGTGATACGATACCGGGGCACCTCCCCCAAGCTTGGCAGTTGCCAAGGGGAGTGCTCATACCCATGTGATTATATCTCCTTTGTCGGTGAAGAAGGTGGAGGTGTTTTTGATGATGCGGGCTTGTCATCCATGTTCCAAGGCATAGGTTCACCATCATAGAAGGATGATCGAGTCTCCGGAATCCTCGAATCTGCAGCCAAACTCATTCTTTTGAATCTATATTCATACTCACAGTTTTGGTTTTGCAGGTCATAGATTTGGGCTTGGAGGTGCTCGATCTTCTCATATAGCTTGAAGATGGCCTCCTCGGTGTTCTTGGCATCCGGCTTGTAGTTGTTAGTGAACTCCGTGAGCATCGTGTGGCTAGCGTTGATTCCATGCTCCACCATCCCCTGGCACTTGAAAACTTGTTGCTCCATTGCTTCGAGCCTCGTCTCCACGCTTCTGGTTCCCTTTGGTCCCTCAACATCGCGGATGGCAACAACCCATCACGCATCTCAATGGTTTGAGGGTGTCGCAGCACCTCCGCTAGGTAAGAGTTGATGACCTTCTCGAAGAACTTGTCCTTGGAGGCACTTGGGGACGTCATGATAATCTAGATCTGTCAGAAGCTCGAAACAAGAACAGAGGAGGTTTGCGTGGTACGGGAGTCAAAACCTTCGGGAGGTTATATAATGAATTTTTACCGACCAAAATACGTAACATGCAAGAAAATGGAGTCCGGAAGGCACACGAGGTGCTCACGAGGTAGGGGGCGCGCCCAAGGGGGTAGGGCGCGCCCACCACCCTCATGGGGCCCTCGTGTCCTTCCCGGACTGCTACTTATTTTTCTATTTTTCTAAATATTCCAAAACGGAGACATATTGCCTTAAAAATTATTTTGGAGTCGGTTTGCTTACCGTACCACATACCTATTCCTTTTCAGAGTCTGAAACGTTCCGTAAAGTGTCTCTTATGTATTCCTCCGGGGTTACAGTTTCAATAATATTGGTTTCAACATTTATGGGATTACCTGAGATATAATGTTTGATTCTTTGACCGTTTACCACCTTCGGATTTGTGCCTCCGAAGTTGTTGATTTTTATGGCACCGGAACGATAGACCTCTTCGATAACATAGGGGCCTTCCCATTTAGAGAGAAGTTTTCCTGCAAAAAATCTTAAACGAGAGTTGTATAGCAATACATAATCACCTACATTAAACTCACGCTTTTGTATCCTTTTGTCATGCCATCTTTTAACTTTTTCTTTAAACAACTTGGCATTTTCATAAGCTTGGGTTCTCCATTCATCAAGTGAGCTAATATCAAATAACCTCTTTTCACCGGCAAGTTTAAAATCATATTTGAGCTCTTTAATAGCCCAATATGCCTTATGTTCTAGTTCGAGAGGTAAGTGACAGGCTTTTCCATAGACCATTTTATACGGAGACATATCCATAGGATTTTTGTACGCAGTTCTATAAGCCCATAATGCATCATCAAGTTTCTTGGACCAATTCTTTCTAGACCTATTAACAGTCTTTTGCAAAATTAATTTGAGATCTCTATTGCTCAACTCTACTTGACCACTAGACTGATGGTGATAAGGAGATGCAATTCTATGATTAACATCATATTTAGCAAGCATTTTACCGAAAGCACCATGAATAAAGTGTGAACCACCATCGGTCATTAAATATCTAGGGACTCCAAACCTTGGGAAAATAACTTAAGCATTTTAATAGAAGTGTTATGATCAACACTACTAGTTGGAATAGCTTCTACCCACTTAGTAATGTAATCAACAGCAACTAGAATATGTGTGTATCCATTAGAGGCAGGAAAAGGTCCCATATAATCAAAGCCCCAAACATCAAACGGTTCAATAACAAGAGAATAATTCATAGGCATTTCTTGACGTCTACTAATATTACCAATTCTTTGACATTCATCACAAGACAAGACAAACTTACGGGCATCCTTGAAGAGAGTAGGCCAATAAAAACCAGATTGCAATACCTTATGTGCAGTTCTATCTCCAGCGTGGTGTCCTCCATAAGACTCGGAGTGACACTTGCATAGGATCTGTTCCTGTTCATGCTCAGGTACACAACGTCTAATAACACCATCCACTCCTTCTTTATAAAGATGTGGGTCATCCCAAAAGTAATGTCTTAAATCATAGAAGAACTTTTTCTTTTGTTGGTACGTGAAGCTAGGTGGTATAAACTTAGCAACAATATAATTAGCATAATTAGCATACCATGGAGTACTACGAGAAGTACTTATAACATTTAATTGTTCATCAGGAAAGCTATCATTAATAGGTAGTGGGTCATCAAGAATATTTTCTAACCTAGACAAGTTGTCTGCAACGGGGTTCTCAGCTCCCTTTCTATCAACAATATGCAAATCAAATTCTTGTAGCAAGAGAACCCATCTAATAAGTCTAGGTGTAGGATCGAAAGTATGTCTAGAGGGGGGGGTGATTAGACTACTTGACCAAATAAAAACTTAACCTTTTCCCAATTTTAGTTCTTGGCAGATTTTAGCTATTGTAGGACAAGTCAAGCAATCATCACACAATTCAAGCAAGCATGCAAATAGTATATTGGCAGCGGAAAGTAAAGCATGCAACTTGCAAGAATGTAAAGGGAAGGGTTTGGAGAATTCAAACGCAATTGGAGACACGGATGTTTTTCCCGTGGTTCGGATAGGTGGTGCTATCCTACATCCACGTTGATGGAGACTTCAACCCACGAAGGGTAACGGTCGCGCGAGTCCACGGAGGGCTCCACCCACGAAGGGTCCATGAAGTAGCAACCTTGTCTATCCCACCATGGCCATTGCCCACGAAGGACTTGCCTTACTAGCGGTAGATCTTCACGAAGTAGGCGATCTCCTTGCCCTTACAAACTCCTTGGTTCAACTCCACAATCTTGTCGGAGGCTCCCAAGTGACACCTAGCCAATCTAGGAGACACCACTCTCCAAGAAGTAACAAATGGTGTGTTGATGATGAACTCTTTGCTCTTGTGCTTCAAATGATAGTCTCCCTAACACTCAACTCTCTCTCATAGGATTTGGATTTTGTGGAAAGAAGATCTGAGTGGAAAGCAACTTGGGGAAGGCTAGAGATCAAGATTCATATGGTAGGAATGGAATATCTTGGTCTCAACACATGAGTAGGTGGTTCTCTCTCAGAACATATGAGTTGGAATTGTGTATGTGTTCTGATGGCTCTCTCCACGAATGAAGAGGAGGTGGAGGGGTATATATAGCCTCCACACAAAATCCAACCGTTACACACAGTTTTCCAATCTCGGTGGGACCGAATCAACAAACTCGGTCGGACCGAAAAGGTAAACCTAGTGACCGTTAGAGATTTTCGGTGGGACTGACATGCAACTCGGTAGGACCGATATGGTTAGGGTTTGGGCATAACGTAATCTCGGTGAGACCGATTACACAAACTCGGTGAGACCGAGTTTGGTAATAAGCTAACCAGAGAGTTGGTCAGGTAAACTCGGTGGGACCGATTTGCTCTTTCGGTGAGACCGAAAAGTTACAAAAAGGAAAGAGAGAGTTTACACTGCAATCTCGGTGGGACCGCTTCGCTCTTTCGGTGAGACCGAAAAGTTACGAAAGGGAAACAGAGAGTTTGCAATCCCATCTCGGTGAGACCGAGATCCCTATCGATAGAACCGAATTGCTAGGGTTTGGCAGTGGCTTATGACAAGTGAAACTCGGTGGCGCCGGATAGAAAGAATCGGTAGGACCGAGTTTGGCTTAGGGTTTAGGTCATATGTGGATATGGGAAAGTAGTTGAGGGTTTTGGAGCATATCACTAAGCACATGAAGCAAGAGGCTCATTAAGCAACACCTCATCCCTCCTTGATAGTATTGGCTTTTCCTAAAGACTCAATGTGATCTTGGATCACTAAAATATAAAATGAAGAGTCTTGAGCTTTTGAGCTTGAGCCAATCCTTTGTCCTTAGCATTTTGAGGGTTCCACTTTCACATCCATGCCAATCATTGAGCTTTCCTGAAATAGTCATCTTGGAATAGCATTAGCTCAATGAGCTACATGTTGTTATGAATTACCAAAACCACCTAGGGATAGTTGCACTTTCACTAGGCTTAGCATGTTTCTTTTCCATAAGATATTTAATAGCAGCATGATCAGTTTGAATAGTTACTTTAGAATCAACAATATAAGATCTGAACTTATCACAAGCAAATACAACTGCTAAAAGCTCTTTTTCAGTAGTAGCATAATTTCTTTGAGCATTGTCTAGAGTCTTACTAGCATAATGAATAACATTTAATTTCTTATCAACTCTTTGCCCTAGAACAACACCTACAACATAATCACTAGCATCACACATAATTTCAAAGGGTAGGTTCCAATCAGGTGGCTGAACAACAGGTGCATAGACTAATGCTTTCTTAAGTATTTCAAATGCTTCTACACAATCATCATCAAAGACAAATGGTATATCTTTTTGCAATAAATTAGTCAGAGGCCAAGAAATTTTTGAGAAGTCCTTAATGAACCTCCTGTAAAATCCGGCATGACCAAGGAAACTTCTTATACCTTTGATGTCCTTAGGACATGGCATCTTTTCAATAGCATCAACCTTGGCTTTATCAACTTCAATACCTCTTTCAGAAACTTTGTGCCCCAAGACAATACCTTCATTAACCATAAAGTGGCACTTTCCCAATTCAAGACAAGATTAGTTTCTTCACATCTCTGCAAAACTCGATCAAGATTACTCAAGCAATCATCAAAAGAGGAACCATAGACGGAAAAATCGTCCATGAAAACCTCACAAATCTTTTCACAAAAGTCAGAGAATGTAGCCATCATGCATCTTTGAAAGGTAGCAGGTGCATTACATAAACCAAAAGGCATATTTCTATAAGCAAAAGTACCAAAAGGGCATGTAAAAGTAGTCTTTGATTGATCTCTAGCCGACACAGGTATTTGAGAGAAACCAGAATAACCATCTAGAAAGCAATAGTGTGTATGTTTGCACAATCTTTCTAGCATTTGATTAATAAAAGGTAAGGGGTAGTGATCTTTCTTAGTAGCTTTATTTAATTTGCGGAAATCAATTACCATCCTATAACCTGTGATAATTCTTTGTGGAATCAATTCATCTTTATCATTAGGAACAACAGTAATACCTCCCTTCTTAGGGACACAATGGACAGGACTTACCCACTCACTATCAGCAACGAGATAGATTATACCTGCCTCCAGAATCTTGAGTATTTCTTTTCTTACCACTTCTTGCATTTTAGGATTCAGACGTCGTTGAGGATCACGAACTGGTTTGGCATTTGCTTCCAAATTTATTTTATGTTGACATAGAGTGGTACTAATGCCCTTAAGATCATCAAGAGTATATCCAATAGCAGCACGATGCTTCTTCAGAGTTTTCAGCAATCTTTCTTCTTCATGCTCTGAAAGGTTAGCACTAATAATAACATGATATATCTTCTTTTCATCAAGATAAGCATATTTAAGATTATCAGGCAACGGTTTAAGCTCAAACACGAGATCTCCATTGGGTGGAGGAGGATCCCCTAAGATTTCAACAGGCAAATTATGTTGCAGAATAGGTTCCTGTTTAAAGAATACTTCATCTATTTCCCTTCTTTCATTCATGAACATATCATTTTCATGGTCTAGCAAATAGTGTTCTAAAGGATCACTAGGAGGTATGGCAATAGAAGCAAGACCAATAATTTCATCCTTACTAGGTAATTCTTCCTCACGATGTTGTTTACTAAATTTAGAGAAATTAAACTCATGAACCATATCATCCAAGCCAATAGTAACAACATTCTTTTTGCAATCTATGGTAGCATTGATAGTATTTAAGAAGGGTCTACCAAATATAATGGGACAAAAACTATCTTGTGGGGAACCAAGAACAAGAAAATCAGCAGGATATTTAGTTTTCCCACACAAGACTTCAACATCTCTAACAATTCCAATTGGTGCAATAGTATCTCTATTAGCAAGTTTAATAGTAACATCAATATCTTCTAACTCAACAGGTGCAATTTCATTCTTAATTTCTTCGTATAAGTCAATAGGTATTACACTAGCACTAGCACCCATATCACATAAGCCATGATAACAATGATCTCCTATTTTAACAGAAATAACAGGCACGCCTACCACAGGTCCATGTTTATCTTTATCACAAGGTTTAGCAATTCTGGCAGTTTCACCTTCGAACTGAATAACATGCCCATCAATATTATCACACAAGAGATGTTTAACAATAGCAATATTAGGTTCTACTTTAACTTGCTCAGGAGGTGTATAAGTTCTAATATTGCTTTTACGAACAACAGTTGAAGCTTTAGCATGATCCTTTATTCTAACAGGGAAAGGTGGTTTCTCAATATAAGAAGTAGGAACAATAGGATCATTATAAGTGACAGTCTTTTCTTCAACTTTAATAGGTGCAGCTACTTTTACTTCTATGGGAGGATGATATTTAAACCACTTCTCCTTAGGGAGATCAACATAAGTAGCAAAAGATTCACAGAAAGAAGCTACTATCTCAGAGTCAAGTCCATATTTAGTGCTAAACTTACGGAAAATATCGGTGTCCATAAAAGATTTAACACAATCAAACTTAGGTGTCATACCTGACTCTTTACCTTCGTCGAGGTCCCAATATTCAGAGTTGCGTTTAATTCTATCCAATAAATTCCATCTGAATTCAGTAGTCTTCATCATAAAAGAGCCAACACAAGAAGTATCGAGCATGGTGCGATTGTTATCAGAAAGCCGAGCATATAAATTTTGAATAATCATTTCTCTTGAGAGATCATGATTGGGGCATGAATATAACATTGATTTAAGCCTCCCCCAAGGTTGAGCGATGCTTTCTCCTTCGCGAGGCCAGAAATTATATATATAATTGCGATCACGATGAACAAGATGCATAGGGTAATACTTTCGATGAAATTCCAACTTCAATCTTTTATAGTCCCAGAATCTCATATCATCACATAGCCTATACCATATCAATGCATCTCCCTTCAAAGATAAAGGGAAGACCTTCTTCTTAGCAACATCATCGGGTATACCTGCAAGCTTAAATAATCCACAAACTTCATCCACATATATTAAGTGCTCATCAGGATGCTTTGTTCCATCTCCTGTAAAAGGGTTAGCTAGCAGTTTTTCCATCATTCCCGAAGGAAATTCAAAAGGAGTTTCATTTTCAATAGGTTCAGTAGGTTGAGGAGCAACTCTTTGCTCTACTGGACGGGGTGAAGATACCCCGAACAAGCCCCTCAGAGAATTACTTTCCATAGTAGCAAGTGACAGTAAATTTCAGCACACTATATAATTTTTTCCTTACCAAATTCCACCTACCAAAAGCGCTACACTCCCCGGCAACGGCGCCAGAAAAGAGTCTTGATGACCCACAAGTATAGGGGATCTATCGTAGTCCTTTCGATAAGTAAGAGTGTCGAACCCAACGAGGAGCAGAAGGAAATGATAAGCGGTTTTCAGCAAGGTATTCTCTGCAAGTACTGAAATAAGTGGTAACAGATAGTTTTGTGATAGGATAAATTGTAACGAGCAACAAGTAACAAAAGTAAATAAAGTGCAGCAAGATGGACCAATCCTTTTGTAGCAAAGGCCAAGCCGGAGCAAACTCTTATAATAGGAAAAGCGCTCCCGAGGACACATGGGAATATCGTCAAGCTAGTTTTCATCACGTTCATATGATTCGCGTTCGATACTTTGATAATTTGATATGTGGGTGGACCAATGCTTGGGTGCTGTTCTTACTTGAACAAGCATCCCACTTATGATTAACCTATATTGCAAGCATCCACAACTACAACAAAAGTATTAAGGTAAACCTAACTAGAGCATGAAACATGTTGATCCAAATCAGCCCCTTACGAAGCAACGCATAAACTAGGGTTTAAGCTTCTGTCACTCTAGCAACCCATCATCTACTTATTACTTCCCAATGCCTTCCTCTAGGCCCAAATAATGGTGAAGTGTTATGTAGTCGACGTTCACATAACACCACTAGAGGCTAGACAACATACATCTTATCAAAATATCAAACGAATACCAAATTCACATGACTACTCATAGCAAGACTTCTCCCTTGCCCTCAGGAACGAATGTAATTACTCACAAAGCATATTCATGTTCATAATCAGAGGGGTAATAATATGCATATAGGATCTGAACATATGATCTTCCACCAATTAAACCAACTAGCATCAACTACAAGGAGTAAACAAAACTACTAGCAACCTACTAGCACCAATCCCGGACTTTGAGACAGGAATTGGATACAAGAGATGAACTAGGGTTTGGAGATGAGATGGTGCTGGTGAAGATGTTGATGGAGATTGACCTCTCCTGATGAGAGGAGCGTTGGTGATGACAATGGTGATGATTTCCCCCTCCCAGAGGGAAGTATCCCCGGCAGAACAGCTCTGCCGGAGCTCTAGATTGGATCCGCCAAGGTTCCGCCTCGTGGCGGCGGAGTCTCGTCCCGAAAAGTTCCTTCTTATTTTTTTCTCATCAAAATACTTCATATAGGAGAAGATGGACGTCGGAGAGCCACCAGGGGGCCCACGAGGTAGGGGGCGCGCCCTAGGGGGGGCGCCCCCCACCCTCGTGAGCAGGGTGTGGGCCCCCTGGCCTTCATCTTTGGCGAGGATTTTTCTTTATTTATTTTAAGATGTTTCGTGGAGTTTCAGGACTTTTGGAGTTGCGCAGAATAGGTCTCTAATATTTGCTCCTTTTCCAGCCCAGAATTCCAGCTGCCGGCATTCTCCCTCCTTATGTAAACCTTGTAAAATAAGAGAGAATAGCCATAAGTATTGTGACATAAAGTGAAATAATAGTCCATAATGCGATAAATATCGATATAAAAGCATGATGGAAAGTGGACGTATCAAACCCCGTTCAAGGTTGTTTGGTACTTGCCTTTAATTCCAAGGTTGAGGCGTTTGTTTGCAAACCCTAGAGAGGCAAAGAGGTCGCGGTGGCATCATGATGAGCGAATTGTGGATAGGTTTATGAGGTACCTAATACGTCCATTTTGCATCATGATTTTATATTGATATTTATTGCACTATGGGCTGTTATTACACATTATGTCACAATACTTATGCCTATTCTCTCTTATTTTGCAAGGTTTGCACGAAGAGGGAGAATGCCGGCAGCTGGAATTCTGGGCTGGAAAAGGAGCAAATATTAGAGACCTATTCGGAACAACTCCAAAAGTCCTAAAACTCAATGGAAGACAATTTTGGAATATATATAAAATATTGGGCAAAGAAAGCACCGAAGGGGGGCCACCCACCATCCACGAGGGTGGGGGCGCACCCTACCCCCCTGGGCGCGCCCCCCTGTCTCGTGGGCCCCCTGGCAGGCCTCCAGTGTAAAATTATAAGCAAGCTCTCAGGAGAAACTCCGCCGCCACGAGGCGGAACCTTGGCGGAACCAATCTAGGGCTCCGGCGGAGCTGTTCTGCCGGGGAAACATCCCTTCGGGAGGGGGAAATCATCACCATCATCATCACCATCGATGCTCCAATCAGGAGGGGGTCAATCTCCATCAACATCTTCACCAGCACCATCTCATCTCAAACCCTAGTTCATCTCTTGTATCCAATCTTTGTCTCAAAACCTCAGATTGGTACCTGTGGGTTGCTAGTAGTGTTGATTACTCCTTGTAGTTGATGCTAGTTGGTTTACTTGGTGGAAGATCTTATGTTCAGATCCTTTATGCATATTAATACCCCTCTGATTATGAACATGAATATGCTTTGTGAGTAGTTACGTTTGTTCCTGAGGACATGGGAGAAGTCTTGCTATAAGTAGTCATGTGAATTTGGTATCCGTTCGATATTTTGACGAGATGTATGTTGTCTCTCCTCTAGTGGTGTCATGTGAACGTCGACTACATGACACTTCATCATTGTTTGGGCCTAGGGGAAGGCATTGGGAAGTAATAAGTAGATGATGGGTTGCTAGAGTG
Organism: Triticum urartu; assembly: GCF_056163025.1. Taxonomy (NCBI): domain Eukaryota; kingdom Viridiplantae; phylum Streptophyta; class Magnoliopsida; order Poales; family Poaceae; genus Triticum; species Triticum urartu. Next base: position 268,824,814 of record NC_141873.1, read on the forward strand.
ACCGAAGCTTAAACCCTAGTTTATGCGTTGCTTCGTAAGGGGCCGATTTGGATCCATATGTTTCATGCTATGGTTAGGTTTACCTTGATACTTCTTTTGTAGTTGCGGATGCTTGCAAGAGGGGTTAATCATAAGTGGGATGCTTGTCCAAGTAAGGGCAGTACCCAAGCACCGGTCCACCCACATATCAAATTATCAAAGTACTGAACGTGAATCATATGAATGTGATGAAAACTAGCTTGACGATAATTCCCATGTGTCCTTGGGAGCGCTTTCCTTTATATAAAAGTTTGTCCAGGCTTGTCCTTTGCTACAAAAGGATTGGGCCATCTTGCTGCACCTTATTTACTTTTATTACTTGTTACCCGTTACAAATTACCTTATCACAAAACTATCTGTTACCGATAATTTCAGTGCTTGCAGAGAATACCTTACTCAAAACTGCTTATCATTTCCTTCTGCCCCTCGTTGGGTTCGACACTCTTACTTATCGAAAGTACTACGATAAATCCCCTATACTTGTGGGTCATCAGCACCCGAAAGATGGGGCTTAGTGTGAATTAATAAACAACAAGTTTGAAAAATTTGCCAAGGATCCTAGAAGTATAACTCTCGGGGAGTGTACTGACGGGATGAATCCTTTTGGCGATATGAGCACCAATCACATCACATGGCTGGTGCTTCTATACATATATAACCTAGCTCCTTGGTTGTGTATGAAGAAAAAATACATTATGGTGTCAATGATTATCCAAGGCTCGAAGCAACCTGGAAATGGCATCGACATTTACTTTCAGCTACTGGTAGAAGAACTGCTGACAGTGTGGATAGATGCGCCTGCTGTAAAATGTTATGATGCTTACAGAAAGGAGATTTTCGATCTACATGCGATGCTGGTGCACACCATTCAAGATATGCTGGCATTAGGCAACACATCGGGGCAGAAAACAAAGGGAGATGTAGGGTGTGTCACATGTATGGATAGGACAGCTAGCAGAAGACTTCCCAACTCGCGCAAAACAGTGTATTTGCGTCATCGTAGGTTCTTGCGGATGAATCACCCATACCAAAAAATGAAAGCTGAATTTGATGGTACGGCAGAGGCAGGTGTGGCTCCAAGACCCTATGACGAGGAGGTGGTCCAAACATGGCTAAAAAAATTAACGTTGTGCTTGGCAAGAACCACCCTTTGACGGTGAAACTAACACCCAAGGATCAAGTGTTTAAGAAGAAATCGGTGTTCTGGAAATTACCTTCCTGGGAGATTCTACATGTACGTCACTGCATCAATGTCATGCACGTAGAGAAGAACGTATGTGAAAGCATCCTTGGTACTCTGCTCAAGATTAAAGGTAAAAGAAAGGATGGTGACGGTTCATGGCTTGATATGCTTGCTGATCAATCACAACGCAAGAGTGAAGCAGAAGATGATGACAAATTCATCAAAGCTTGCCAGAGTTACAATTTCAGTACAAAAGAAGCAACACAGTTCTTCACCTATTTATTGTCAGTTAAGACACCTTCTTCCTATTGCGCAAACATCAGAAGTCTCGTGGATGTGAGCTCAGGTAAAATGAAGTTGGGACACATGAAGTCACATGATTCCCACGTAATGTTGACACAAATCCTCCTAGTGGCCATCAGGAATCTGATGGACAAAGATATAAGAAGCACACTCATTGACCTCTGTGATTTCTTCAACAAACTATGGCAGAAAGTTGTAGATCCTGAAGAGTTGGATAATATGCAAGATGATATTGCAAGAATATTGTCCAACCTAGAGATGTTTTTCCCATCGTCCTTCTTTGATGTCATGGTCCATCTCACTGTGCACCTTGTCGACGAGATAAAGTATTGTGGTCCTGTGTTTCTTCGCAACATGTAACCCTTGGAGTGGTTCATGGGAATACTGAAGCACTTTTGTCAGAACCGAAACCATCTAGAGGCAAGTAACCTACAAGGTTATACCGCGGAGGAGGTGGTTGAGTTTTGCACCGAATACATGAAACAAAGACCTATAGGTTTGCCCCTCTCTCGCCATGAAGGAAGGTTGAAAGGTAAGCCGATCCTTGCTGGCATGCAAATGGCTGCGCCCGGAGAATTGGCAGAGAAAGCCCATTTGACGGTACTACTTAACAACCCAGTTCTCATCGCTTATGCCGAAGAACACTTGGCGGAAATACAACAAAGCTTCTTACCAATGGTGCCTTCATCAAAAGTGGAGATGAAGGAGCACACTAAGAAGTACGCCGAATGGCTGAAGAATCGTTTGGCACAAGGATCCATCTATGACATTGCTACGTGGTTGGCACAAAAGCCATCACCTACGGTGTTGACGTACCAAGCATATGACATAAATGGATATACGTTCTACACTAAGGAACGTGATAAGAAGACCTCGTATCAGAATAGCTCTGTTCGAATAGAATGCATGACTGTAAATGAAGCTGATAAAAGGGTATACAATGGAACCATCAAAGAGATTTGGGATCTTGACTATGTGAAAGTTAAGGTGACATTATTCAGGTGCGCATGGATCCCTATTGGTCAGGTAAGGATTGATGAGTACAGGAAGACCTGTGTTAACAGGACAACGATGGCATATCACGCGGACCCATTCATTCTTGCCAGCGATGCTACCCATATTTTCTTTGTGGAAGACCCCTTGCATAAGAATGGCCATTTAGCGATGCCTGGGAAGAGAAGGGTACTGGGTGTCGACGATGATGCCGATCAGGACGAGTACGATGAATTTGATGAGTTGCCAGCCAAGGGATCACGCACCAGTGCAACAGAGAAGCATAAAATCATCAAAAACCCCAAGTTCATTCAGGGTTAACTTAATGATCCCAGTTCCCCCATGTACATGGGAATTAAGCCGTAAGACTAGTCTTTATGCCTACCTAGCAACTTAATTCGTTCAATCTAGAACTATCGCTGTAACATACCAAAATTCTAAATTTTGGAATGTTATAATAAATAGATAGATAGATTGATTGTTTGATTGTTATGTGATTGACCGAGTGAAATTCGAAACTTTTTGAAAGTTAAATGAGAGGGAATAAAAGGACTTTCCCAAACTTTCACCTTTTTGCATTTTGATCTCAATGAATTCAAATTCTTTTCATCACAAAACCCTAGAGTGAAGATAATATTACTTCTTCCATTTAAATAAATGATAAAGGGTTTTGAAAAGATTTGAATTTTGTTTGACAATATTTCCAATTCCGACACTTTATGCAACTCAATGATTTTCACGAGAGAAGATAAAATGACTTCTTCAAATTATATGAAATATGAGTTGGGAGTTTAAAAGGATCAAATTCAAAGTCCTTTTGGAAATTATTTTCAATTTAGAGTTATTTGGATTTTATTCAAATTATTTCTCTCCAAAAATAAAATATACGGAAAATAGGGTAACATGATTCCCTACAATAGAAAATTGGAGATAAATAAATTTGAAATCATTTTGGTATTTTTTAAAATGATGTTTATTGGAGTATAGTAGGGCAGTAGCACTCTTTGAATTATCTGAATTTGTGTGAATTTTATTTAATGCTAGGAAAATGTTCACGTTGTAGACAATCTTCTTGTGAAAATTTTGATATATTATATGCCTATATAATATTTTTAATTATTTCGTTTTTATTATTTTTGTTTGCCTGGAAAATGTTTTTTTTTAAACTTTCCCTCTTCTTTACTGGGCCGGCCCAACCGAAACCAGGCCAAGGCCCAGCGCGCCACCACCTTCATCCCCGATCCCGTGCGCAACCCGGACTCGCCGGAGTCCGACCGCCGCCCGCCTCCGGCCGCCCCCTTCCCCAAGCTGGCGACACCCTGACCCCGCCTTTAAAAGGCCGAGGCCCCGGGCCCTTCCTCTCTGCTCGGGCCGCCTCGCCTCCGCATATCGCGCCGCCGCCGCACACCTCATGCCCCGCCGCCACCGACGCTACTCCGCGCTTCGCCTCACCGCCGTCGCATCACGCCGCTGCCCGCGCCGCCCTCTGCCGCATTCGCCGATCGCCGCCACCCATCGCCGGTCGCCTGCGCCGTCGCCCGCGTCTCGCCCCGTCGCCGGAACTGCCGCCAACATCGCCGGATCTCGCCGCTTCCCCGGATCCGCCGTGGTTTTTCTCACCGAACTGGCCGAACCGGTAAAACCACCAAAACCTAGATCCGGTTAATTTTCTCTTTAGGTTTTCTTCGGTTTTCTTTTAGCCGGGTTTATTATTTTAGTTAGGATATTTAGAGAACGTTCGCTAGGTTAGGTCTTAGCAGCGAACGGTTTCGTTCGTTAGGTTATGTTAGCAAGCGTTCACTCGATAGGATTTTTCTTTTTCTTTTTAGTTTTCGATCTGGGACCTATTCGTGATAAATTTTCTTACAGATTAGTCCCTCTGCTTCAAACGATCACTACTTTTTACCCGTTTATCCAAATCCAACGAAACCAACGTCCACTTCTTCGCTACGATCTCCTCTATCCAGTAATCCAACTCAAACATGTTTTTGAAAGTTTAAAATTTGAATTAGACCATATTTGAATTCAAACTTCTATTGACCATAACTTGAGTTTCATAACTCCGTTTTAGTTGATTCTTTTTGCAAATCGAAGCTCTTGACCTAAACTTTCTGATAAGGCCAAATTCATATAATTTTGGTTCTGTTAGAAATTGTTTTATGTTGCAAGAGTTATTTGCATGGTTTTGAAGTTTTCCGAATCGTCTTCTTCGATCTTTCTGACCCTTTGAGTGATTGCTTATGTGTGGCTACTATTGCTTGCTTACGATGGATTGACCGGAGTGTGACGAGTAGAACTATCAAGAGTTATGAGTGCGAATCATCTTCATCAACATTGCTGGCAAGTTCACACTTTGATCATATCCCTTTCTTACCCAATTTTTATGCATTAGTTTCACCCTCAAAACATTGCATGAGTAGGATTGATAACTTGTGGGTTGGGAAGTAGTTGATGAGGTAGAACCTATTGCCCTGTTATATTCAAACCTTGGGAGTTACTTATACGAATTGCTTATACTGCTATGCTATGCTTGTAGACGTGGTTTGGGTGAGTAAAATCCATGACAGATGTGAGATTGTTAAATAATGGTTTAACTTAAGGTGGCAACTTGAATACACATCTGGGTGGATTGAGGCACCTGGAGTACCCAATGTTTGCCTGTATTTTTTGGAAATCTTGGGGTTCCATGTGATTTCCTATGGACTACCACCCAGGCTCAAAGGGATCATAAGATTATTCATGCTAGAAACTTCCGTGTGCATCCACAAGCTATTATGGGCTCTAGCATAGTTGAGTAAGTTACGTGAAGCTCTTGAAGAGGTGGATCAGCAGGTAGTGGGTTGTAGGTTTGGTATGGTCTGCCCGTATTAGAGAGTTAATCTTTTTGAAAGACTATGCCTCGGTCATCCGTTTCTCAAACACCATGTAGTGCGAGAAATCCAACGGAGGCGATCGAGTCTTGTGGGGAAAAGTGCACAAACCTCTGCAGAGTGTACAAACTAATCATGGTTAGCCGTGTCCCCGGTTATGGACATCTTGAGTATCTGGTTCTTGGATTATCATATTGATCTCATCACGTTACTTAAATAATTTGTTGGGTTATTGATGTTAATTTGGGATTGAGTTGGAGGAACCTTCTCAATATTTTCAACCAACTTTGTAGTTAAATAAAATACATTCCTTTGCAATAGGGAAAATTGGCTTTTTGCAAAAACATTATAACCATAGAGCTTTTCCACCAGCCAAATATGCATGTAGTGATAGCTATTATTCATCATTATCCTATGGTGTGAATTTGCCAGTACATTCAATGTACTGACCCTTTGTGGCTGCAACGTCTCATGTTGCAGGATTCTTACGACGAGTAAGTGATACGTTAGGGTTACGATTTCTACACTCAACTTTGCCGTTGGTGTTGATGGGAATCCACAACCTTGTTGTTACTTCCGCTATTTGGATTGAGGTAATAGTATTTATGTTATTTCATACATGTGATTTACCTGTGTTATAAATCCTCGAGTACTATGTTTGTCAGCATACTGATCCAGGGATGACACTTAAGCATAGAGACTTGACCGTCTGAGGTCGGGTCGCTACAAGATGGTATCAGAGCACATGTTGACTATAGGACGTGACCCTAGAAACTGGCAAGCCCATAGGGAAGATTTTCTCTACAAACTTCATTTTCAAAAGATCTTTTACCTCTCCTCTTTTCTGAGCTTTACCAAAATATTTCCCTTTTAGTGAGATTATACCCCTTTCCCCTTTGGACCACATGAGGAATCGACTTATGAGACCACTCCAAGGAGTACAAGATATCGGACAACCAAGTTCACTTCGCAATGAAGAGGATTTTATTGTGCATTATAATAATGGAAACCGCAATGGTTCAACACTCCGAAGACTGGGAAAATTTGGAGGCTATGAAGAATTCCCAGATTTAGTATGACCTAGGAAGGCTACCCTATTGGAATTTTTCAGACTATGGAAGGCGTCAATACCCGAGATCAAGGTGTATCGGAGAAAGACCGGAACATGGAGCATGAGAACTCAAAGTTTTGACAAGAAAACCCTAAGGCAGGAGATATCAACTATGGAAGATAGCTCATGGCAATGACAAGGGCAGAAACACGGTTATCCATGATGTCATCACCACTGATACTATGGTCACCGAGCTGAGCTAAGCATGCATTTATTCGGAAGGATTGGATGGTATAGAAGGCTGATGGAGCATCTATCAGCAAAAGATGAAGCTTTAACCTTAGCCGGTGTATCACCAGGATCTGGAGTAGTACATCAAGGATTTTAAGATGGAGCTCCAGGAAGCCGTATTAGACAAGGAAGCATTTCGTGAAGAACTCAGGAACCAGAAGCTGAAAGTAGCCAAGCTGGAGGAGATACAACCTCGGGATACCGGAGATTTGTCAGGAACTGAAGGACAGTAGGACCATGGCTCATGCCAAGGATGTCGAAACCCAGAAGTTTGGAATGCAACTCCAGAAATATTAAAGGATAACACAAGAGACTTCGTGTCAACAGAGATGATCTGGCAAAAGAACTTTGGAAGAACAAGCATGATCGGAAGAAGCCATTGGAGGCATGAACAAGACTTGAAGAGTTTGATGACGTTGAAGATTTATTGACCTTTAGAAGACCAAATCCCTATTATATACCTACTTTAGATGCGACGATTGTGAGTTGTCATTTGTTTGATGTTTTTTTTCCGACAACAACAGATAAAAATATGTCTTTTCAAAACCATTGTTTGTATTGTGTGCATCCCTCTCCCTCTCTCTCATCTCACCCCAAAACCCTTGGACCCAATAGAGTATGAATGGAGATGAGCTTGTATTTTCTGGACCGATGTGTCAATTGGAGACAGACCGATGGATTCAGAACATGGAGGATCACATGGAGAATAACCCTAAGTCGAAAAGGATATGGCCCATCATGCTCTTCCATTCTTTGAAAGAGGTGCTGCTACTTGGTGGAGGATGTACCAAACCATCAATGGATGGCAAGGAGTAACCACTTGGAAGGAATTTAAGTTGACTTTGCCAAAGTCTCAGTTTGTGTCCCAGAAGTTGAAGCCTTATGGAAAGGATATGAAGAAACCTTGTGCATGCAAGATTTGTGGAGAAATAGGACACACCCATAAAGAACACAAGGATGAATGCCCTAATTATGAAGGAAGTCACCCAGTTGAAGAATGCCCAACTAGGCAGATTACTTGTTTCTTTTGTGAATGGACTACCCACTATCCTGCTCAGTGTCACATTTACCTCATGGTACAACGAACCATCCAGCAGAAGAAAGAAGTAATGAAAGGAGCACTTATGGAAATTTTGGAAGAACCCGTGATGAAGGAAGATGTCGGGGACACACCCAAAGAAGAACCAATTTAACCCTGTACCAAGTCATGCTATTCATGTGGAGAAGAAGGACACATCTCCCAGAATTGTATGAATGGGGATCTAGTAGAATTCCTGACAAAGGAAGTAGAATATGACCCACAAGAAATAGAAGCCATGGTTGGCATGGAAAGGTCCAGGAAGAGAAGCAGATTGGATTCCAGGAAGGACCTGAGTCATATCACCTGTTACAAGTGCAAGGAGTCAGGGCACTACCTTGGCAGTTGCCCAAAAAGGAAACCTCGAGACTTGTCAGAAGTAATATGTTTTCATTGTAATGGAGCAGGGCACTTTGCCAGAAAATGACCCAAGGAGAAGGAGACTTGTGCTAGATAGTGAGTTTGCAACAAAGGAAATGGAGTAGTAGAAGTGAGAACATTTCTTTTATATTGAGGTGTTGAGTTGAGACATGTAATGGAAATGCAGGAGATTGTAAGAATTTGAGAATCCATAAAGTTACCATCGTTGGTACTAATTTGGATTTTGATGAGTTGTTGCTCTATGAAGAAAGATTTTGACCATTTTCGAGGATATGAGAAATATGGTCTATCAAAGATTGGAGCATTTTAAGGGTGGTAGTACCCTGTGAGGAGATTTGACCCCTGCAAAAGATAAGGATACTCCACTGAGTGGATTTCGGACAAAATGAATACGAGTTTTGTCTCGATATGAGTGATACCCCAAGAGTATGTGGGATGAAGTTGGAGACCGTCAGTTGTTTGGATCAAATGTGATCAAGGAGTCAGAAGAGAATGTTAAGTTGATTCGAGATAGACTGAAGGTAGTTCAGTCCGGGCAGAAGAGTTATGCAGACTCAAAAAACGCAAGGAGGTAGTCTATGAAATTGGAGATAGAGCATGTCTTCGTGTGTCCCCTCTGCGAGGAGTTAAACGATTTGGAGTTAAGGGAAAGTTAGCCCCGAGATTTGTAGGACCATACCAAGTTTTGGAGCATATGTGAGAAGTTGCCAACACGTTGGAGTCACCCAAAGGACTGTCAGGTCCCCTGTAAGGATGCTTGCCCCTGGAAAGGATAATGATGTTCCACGAAGTGGAATATGGACTTCATAGTATAAGTTTTTATCTTGATATGTGGGATATCCCACAAGGATGAAGAGATGAATTACTATTGGATATAAAGGAGGTATGATGTTGGTATTATGGAACGATCGTAACTCCATGATGAGTTCGAGTAATCACGTCTTAGTCTTATACAAATAGAAGGAAGGGAGACAATACAATTGGATGGATTTTAAGAATGCTAGGAAGCTGGAAGTTGGATGTTGGAATAACGATAAGTTGCCCAGAGGATAAGTTCAAGGTTTACAAGTGATGAGATGGGCCATAACCCACAGGCCCCAGGACTTGCCAAGGAGCAAGCACACTCTTGCTGAAGGAAAAACACTGGAAGAAGTTACGATTTTATCGACATACGATCTTATAGGAGTTACGCGAAACCTGAGAGTTGTGAAGAACGATAGATGTTTGTTTGGCTTGCAGAATCAATGGATTTATCCAAACTTAGTTCATCGACAAGAGAAATTCTGCAATTCTTGTGAGGATGACCGAGTGTTAGAATGCGAGATTCACTAAACCATATACCAGGTAATGATTTGGGTGCGGGATGGATTGATCACCATACCGACTTACTCTTATTATTCGCCTCTGCTATACGGGATGGTAAATCTAAGTGACTTACCTATAGTAGAGAGACAGCGATATTAAACCTTGTTTGAACCTTAGACTGGTATAAGTATTTCCCCTTGTACAAGGCAACTTTTGCCAATCGTAGGTTATACGGTGAGGATCAACCCAGACCCATTTCCTGCAGGAGAAACCATAATTGTTGACCACCATGAGATATCGATAGTTGTTTAGTATTGGCGCCAGACCCGTCAGCTAAGAAGACCCAGTCACAGAAGAACCTTACCTAGATGAAAGACAGAAGTATTGAAGAAAAGGATATGCCACTACCGGAAGTGCCCAGAGAAAGAATTTTCCCGAGGATCTGAGAAGACCAACACTGTTAACAATATGGATGAAGTATATGAGTTTTGATGGAATCGTAACCATGCTTCTAAGGGTGGTAGCACCCTAGACCCCCCTGGAGATGATCGATGGATTTTGAGAAGACCCCGACCCTAACCTTTTTCTTGCTAGCCTCTCCGAATCTCGAGGACGAGATTCATTTTAAGGGTGGTAGGTTTGTAACATCCCAAAATTCTTAATTTTGGAATGTTATAATAAATAGATAGATATATTGATTGTTTGATTGTTGTTTGATTGATTGAGTGAAATTCGAAACTTTTTGAAAGTTAAATGAGAGGGAATAAAAGAACTTTCCCAAACTTTCACCTTTTTGAATTTTGATCTCAATGAATTCGAATTATTTTCATCACAAAACCCTGGAGTGAAGATAATATGACTTCTTCCATTTAAATAAATGATAAAGGGTTTTGAAAAGATTTGAATTTTGTTTGAAAATAATTCCAATTTTGAAACTTTACGCAACTCAATGATTTTCATGAGAGAAGATAAAATGACTTCTCCAAATTATATGAAATATGAGTTGGGAGTTTAAAAGGATCAAATTCAAAGTCCTTTTGGAAATTATTTTCAATTTAGAGTTATTTGGATTTTATTCAAATTATTTTTCTCCAAAAATAAAATATACGGAAAATAGGGTAACATGATTCCCTACAATAGAAAATTGGAGATAAATAAATTTGAAATCATTTTGGTATTTTTTAAATGATGTTTATTGGAGTATAGTAGGGCAGTAGCACTCTTTGAATTATCTGAATTTGTGTGAATTTTATTTAATGCTAGGAAAATGTTCACGTTGTAGAGAATCTTCTTCTGAAAATTTTGATATATTATATGCCTAAATAATATTTTTAATTATTTCATTTTAATTATTTTTGTTTGCCTGGAAAATGTTTTTTTTAAAAACTTTCCCTCTTCCTTACTGGGCCGGCCCAACCGAAGCCAGGCCAAGGCCCAGCGCGCCACCGCCTTCATCCCCGATCCCGTGCGCAACCCGGACTCGCCAGAGTCCGGGCGCCGCCCGCCTCCAGCCGCCCCTTTCCCCAAGCTGGCAACGCCCCGACCCCACCTTTAAAAGGCCGAGGCCCCGGGCCCTTCCTCTCTGCTCGCCGCCTCGCCTCCGCATATCGCGCCGCCGCCGCACACTTCGCGCCCCACCGCTACCGCGCAATTCCGCCGCTGCCGTTGCTCCGCGCTTCGCATCGCCACCGTCGCATCGCGCCGCTGCCCACGCCGCCCTCTGCCGCATTCGCCGCTCGCCGCCTCCCCTCGCCGCTCGCCTGCGCCGCCGCCCGCGTCTCGCCCCGTCGCCGGAACCGCCGCCGACATCGCCGGATCTCGCCGCTTCCCCGGAGCCGCCGCGGTTTTTCTCACCGAACCGGCCGAACCGGTTAAACCACCAAAACCTAGATCCGGTTAATTTTCTCTTTAGGTTTTCTTCGGTTTTCTTTTAGCCGGTTTTATTATTTTAGTTAGGATATTTAAAGAACGTTCGCTAGGTTAGGTCTTAGCAGCGAACGGTTTCGTTCGTTAGGTTATGTTAGCGAGTGTTCGCTCGATAGGATTTTTCTTTTTCTTTTTAGTTTTTGGTCAGGGACCTATTCGTGATAAATTTTCTTACAGATTAGTCCCTCTGCTTCAAACGATCACTACTTTTTACCCATTTATCCAAATCCAACGAAACTAACGCCCACTTCTTCGTTACGATCACCTCTATCCAGTAATCCAACTCAAACATGTTTTTGAAAGTTTGAAATTTGAATTAGACCAGATTTGAATTCAAACTTCTTTTGACCATAACTTGAGTTTCATAACTCCGTTTTAGTTGATTCTTTTTGCAAATCCAAGCTCTTGACCTAAACTTTCTGATAATGCCAAATTCATATAATTTTGGTACTGTTAGAAATTGTTTTATGTTTCAAGAGTTATTTGCTTGGTTTTGATGTTTTCCGATTCGTCTTCTTCGATCTTTTTGACCCTTTGAGTGATTGCTTATGTGTGGCTACTATTGCTTGCTTACGATAGATTGACTGGAGTGTGACGAGTAGAACTATCAAGAGTTTTGAGTGTGAATCATCTTCATCAACATTGCAAGGAAGTTCACACTTTGATGATATCCCTTTCACACCCAGTTTTTATGCATTAGTTTCACCCTCAAACATTGCATGAATAGGATTGATAACTTGTGGGTTGGGAAGTAGTTGATGAGGTAGAACCTATTGCCTTGTTATATTCAAACCTTGGGAGTTACTTATACGAATTGCTTATACTGCTATGCTACGCTCGTAGACGTGGTTTGGGTGAGTGAAATCCATGACAGATGTGAGATTGTTAAATAATGGTTTAACTTAAGGTGGCAACTTGAATACACATCTGGGTGGATTGAGGCACCTGGAGTACCAAGTGTTTGCCTGTATTTTTTGGAAATCCCGGGGTTCCGTGTGATTTCCTATGGACCGCCACCCAGGCTCAAAGGGATCATAAGATTATTTATGCTAGAAACTTCCGTGTGCAGCCACAAGATATTATGGGCTCTAGCATAGTTGAGTAAGTTACGTGAAGCTCTTGAAGAGGTGGATTAGTAGGTAGTGGGTTGTAGGTTTGGTATGGTCTGCCCGGAGTAGAGAGCTAATGTTTCTGAAAGACCGTGTCTCGGTCATCCATTTCTCAAACACCATGTAGTGCGAGAAATCCAACGGAGGCGATCAAGTCTTGTGGGGAAAAGTGCACAAACCTCTGCAGAGTGTACAAACTAATCATGGTTAGCCGTGTCCCCGGTATGCACATCTTGAGTATCTGGTTCTTGGATTATCATATTGATCTCATCACGTTACTTAAATAATTTGTTGGGTTATTGATGTTAATTTGGGATTGAGTTGGAGGAACCTTCTCAATATTTTCAACCAACTTTGTAGTTAAATAAAATATATTCCTTTGCAATAGGGAAAAATTGGCTTTTCGCAAAAACATTATAACCATAGAGCTTTTCCACCAGCCAAATATGCATGTAGTGATAGCTATTATTCATCATTATCCTATGATGTGAATTTTCCAGTACATTCAATGTATTGACCCTTTGTGGCTGCAACGACTCATGTTGCAGGATTCTTACGACGAGTAAGTGATACATTAGGGTTACGATTTCTACACTCAACTTTGCCGTTGGTGTTGATGGGAATCCACAACCTTGTTGTTACTTCCGCTATTTGGATTGAGGTAATAGTATTTACGTTATTTCATACATGTGATTTACCTCTGTTATAAATCCTCGAGTACTGTGTGTGTCAGCATACCGATCCAGGATGACACTTAAGCACAGAGACTTGACCGTCTGAGGTCGGGTCGCTACAGTCGCGTGTACTGAATTTGTGAGTTATGCCCGGTTTCCTGTTGATGTAAGAACCGTTAATATGTTGACCTTGATATGCTGTCAGCTCAGGCAATGAATATGAACTGTTTTTTTGTTGTTATTATTATTATTATATCATGGAGGTAGCACACTCAATCGATCTCACTACAGTATGTGTGAACAAAAATATGCAATCTGGTTTGCGAATAGCACATGGTTCGTTAATGAAAGCCGTGTGCCGACCAAACCTCGCCACCCCGCCCATGATCTGAGTCGTGCTTTCTGATTGGCCAGAACCCAAACCCCACAGATCATACGTCTGCACCGTTGGATGCTCCCAAGTCGAACGACGATCCTCAACCCTTTCGACAGCACATGTAGTTCCGGTTGTAAATTTATTTTTATGCACAAAATGCACGTTAATCTCAAAAATGTCTTAAATATAGCTAACGATACCTAAAATGCGTCAGAAAATCAAACCTGTGGTATAATGGTGATTGCGTACCTTGGAAATTTTTATGAGGCCAAACGATGAAGTCACCGACCACAGGAGTTTGAATTGACACGTCTCCTTTAGGAAAACCATGATCCTTCATGTGAGTTGCTCCGGTTTGGAAGGAGCGGTCATCAAAACTTCTGCCAAACTTTACCAATTTTTTCCACGGGGTCGTGAGAGCATGCCATAGGCACACATCGATTTTGATGATGTCTGAACTCCATCTGAATTTTCTATAATTAAAATACCAACTAGGCATACACTAGTGGCCGCACCTCACAGCCGAAATGTTTGAAACTTCTCCCCGCTTCTCGAACAAACGGATGAAAACTCACAAAGCGACGTACAAATGATGTGTACACCTTTGCTAGGCTGATAGTAAGGGGGTATCATAGCTAGTATCATGCATGCCAACTAGGCAATTTTGATGAGTTGTCATAGAATTAATTAAATGAAGAAAGAGAGGGTTAAGTATCATATCATGAAACCGTATCATAATAAATGTTATGCTACTATGTGTCATGCATGATAATACAAATAAAGTACTACATATGATACTAGCTACTCTATGATACTATGCATTAGAGCAAGTAAGTACACAATAGAGAGACAAAAGACTAGTGACAATGGGTAGTAACATATAATGTTAGTAGTCTATGTTACTACCTCTATAGTGGGGAGTAACATGCAACACTTCATTTATTAGGCTATAGACTCATCTTGCCTTGAGATGTGTGATGTTACTCAAACTAGCCACAATGGGTAGTAACATAGACTAGTAACATGCCCATGTGTTGCCAGTCTATGTTACCACCTCTATAGTGGGGAGTAACATATATGTGTGGTAACATGCAACACTTCATTTATTAGGCTATAGACACATCTTGCCTTGATATGTACATGTGATGTTACTCATACTACTAGTAACTAGCTATGTTACTACTTTCCTTTCTTTCTTCATTTATTGCTTGCCACAGCATCTACTTAATTTATCTGGATATGTGTGATGTTACTACCTATGTTACTCCTGTTGTGGGTAGTCTCATACTATAGTAAGACTATACCCACAGTGGAAGTAACATAGGTAGTAACATCACACATATCCACTTTCCTCCATTTCTTCATTTATTGCTTGCCACATCATCTATTTTATCTAGATATGTCTGATGTTACTACCTATGTTACTCCCACTGTGGGTAGTCTGGCTATAAGGAATAGAATAATATATATGTGCTTATTAGTTGGAGGAAAGAGAAGAGAAGCAGGCTCTTGGTTAGTAGAGCCAGCTGCAACACGAGACCCAAGACACTTTGTGAGGATGTAAGGTGGGCCAACTATTGATAAACTAGTACATATATAAAACTTATTATTGTACATGCCCGCTAAGAGGTTGGCTGTATATGACATGAAAACTTCTTATAGCCGACCCTTGGCTGTATTATTAACCATGCATGCTCTTAGTGAGGTAGCTAGTACATCACAGACGACTAGCTAGTATCAGACTAGCCACAGTGGGAGTAACTTCAGCAGTAACACCGACTCCAACTCAGCAAACTTGCTTGTGTGGAAATAAGTTAATGAGGAGAGAGATAGTTTTAGTAACTTAGCTAGTTACTGTAGCATCACATGTCCCAATGCAATATGAGTCTATAACCTAAGAAATAAATCTTTGCATAACACTACACTTATGTTACTACCCACTATGAAGGTAGTAACATATATAGTCTAAGGATATGTGTATGTTACTAGTGTACTACTCTCCATTGTGGCTAGTCTCATACCCCCTCCTTTCCGGTTTAGGCTGGTTGTAATGGTATTATCATAAGCGGTATCATGCATGCCAACTAGACTTTCTGGATGATGTGGCACACAAGAGAGGATGTGGTATCATATCATGATACCGTGTCATATTAAATGTTGTACTACTACTTTGTGTGATGCATGACAATTAGTAAGGCAACCTAAGATGTTAACTTATGATACTATGCATTACGGAAGTAGTATCCTAACTACACTATCATATATATGCATGCATGATACTACTAGTATATATATATAATACTCCCCATTACAACCAGCCTTATAGGGCTCAATTCATAAATACGGTCATCTATGATATATACTCCCTCCGTAAACTAATATAAGAGCGTTTAGATCACTATTTAGTAATCTAAACACTCTTATATTAGTTTACAGAGGGAGCTAGTACTACTCTATGATACTATATATGCACTATGAAGGTACGTACGTAGTATCATACATTAGTATCATATGCATTATACTATATATATATAGTATATGATACTCCCCACTATATAAGGCTGGCCATAGTGGCCGACGATGTCATGCACTCGGAAATAGCAAGTATGCTTATGTGGCAAAGAATTAAATATATATAAAGAGGGTTAGAGTAACATATAGTAGGTAGATACCGTATCATGTTAAATGTGATGCTAATTTGTGTCATGCATGGCAATAAATATGATCTATATATGATACTATACTCTATGTATTATACTATGTGCTATAATTAATTAAAGGTAGTATCATACACTAGTATCATATGTACTGTATATTCATGATACTAGTATATGCCACTCTCCACTATACTCATGATTTCTTATCGTGGAAAAAAATTGGAGGCAAAATGATGAACTCATGTTTTCATTCGAACAAAAATATGATGTTAGGTAATGTAAATGTTTTCAAAGAGCACACGGTTCACTCACGAAAGCCGTGTGTCCACTAAACCGTGGCCGATGCAGCCCCCGCCCCTCTGCCACGCGCGCGATTTGAGTCGTGCATTCTGATTGGCCAGAACCCAAATCCCACGGATCGTACGTCTGCACCGTTGGATTCTCCTTGATCGAACGGCGATCCTCATCCCTTTCGACAACACATGTACATGTTTTCAAATAGCCCTTCCCATTTTTTTTCAAATAGCACACGGTTCACACACGAAAGTTGTGTGCCTACCAAACCGTGGCCGATGCCCCCCTCTCGCTGCGCACGCGATCTGAGTCGTGCATTCTGATTGGCCAGAACCCAAACCCCACGGATCGTACGTCTACACCGCTGGATGCTCCTAGATCAAACGGTAATCCTCATCCCTTTCGATAGGAAATGCAGTCCGGCTAGGAATTGATTTATATGCCAACATGCACAGTAAATGCCAAAAAATGTCTTACATATAGCACACGAGACCTGAAATGCACCAGCAAATCAAACCCGTGGTAAAATTGTGATTGGTTTACGTGCGAAAAATTTAGAGGCGAAACGATGAACTCACGTCTTCATTTCAAAATTAGTACGTCTTCATTTCAAATGAAATTATTCTGTTTATGCACACGAGCGCTTAGAGGCAACTGTTTGCATAGGCCTTTCTGCGTGCGGCGACCAAGGATATTTTTCACCCTTTTCACCTAGGCCGCCAACACCCCCCACCGTACGCTCGCGTTTCACTCAACTAGTCCATCCAATCTCCTTCGCTAGCTCCCCTTCCCCCATATCCACAGCAGAACCCTCTCCGGCGATGCCGTGCTCACCCCGGCCGTGTCCCCGCTCTTCGGCGTCAAGCCTACCTCCACTGCCGTTCCCAACACGCGGCGGCCTGCGCCTCGCCGTCTTCATTTGCTCGCCAGCCACCCTCGAGCATATCGATGCAGTAACCCTCGCCTCTCCTGTGGTCCGACCGGGTTTGCATTAAGAAGCCTGTTAGTTACTGCTCTCCATTGCGGTGAGGCATATTTCCTCGCAATCCCTTGAGGGAGTCCTGGATTAGGGGATGTCCGGATAGCCGGACTATACCTTCGGCCGGACTCCTGGACTATGAAGATACAAGATCGAGGACTTCGTCCCGTGTCCGGAAGGGACTTTCCTTGGCGATACAGATATGTAGATCTCCTACCATTGTAACCGACTCTGTGTAACCCTAGCCCTCTCCGGTGTCTATATAAACCGGAGGGTTTTAGTTCGTAGGACGAACAACAATCATACCATAGGCTAGCTTCTAGGGTTTAGCCTCTCTGATCTCGTGGTAGATCTACTCTTGTACTACCCATATCATCAATATTAATCAAGCAGGACGTAGGGTTTTACCTTCATCAAGAGGGCCCGAACCTGGGTAAAACATCGTGTCCCCTGCCTCCTGTTACCATCCGCCTAGACGCACAGTTCGGGACCCCCTACCCGAGATCCGCCGGTTTTGACACCGACATCCCTCTTCCAATTTCATTCCGTATGTTCCCAAATTGGCTATAAATAACGGAGAGCGTATATATGTTCATTATCTACCTTCCTTACTACATATAAGATGTATTTGTTCCAATAAGTTACTGCCTATTTACAGATCGCGTGTGCCCGAGTCACAAAAACTTAACAAATTAGTCGTACATTTTCTAAATTATTGCATGTCATTTTTAGAAAGCTTGATACCAAGTTGTTAGTTTTATGCTTATCCTCCTTTCCTGAGTTTCACACAGATTTGGCTATGGTGGAAGAGGGATTTGAGTGGAAAGCAACATGAGGAAGGCTAGAAATCAAGGTTCAAAAGTTTGGAATGGAATCTCTTGATCTCAACACATGAGTCGGTGGCTCTCTCTTAGAAAATGAATGGTGGAAGTGTAGGCACGTTCTAATGGCTCTCTCATAAATGGAGAAGAGGGTGGAGCGGTATATATAGCCTCCACACAAAATCCAACCGTTGCACATTTTTGACTTATCTCGGTGGCACCGATCAGAAAACTTGGTGAGACCAATTTGTTCAAAAATATGAACGTTAGGAATCTTGGTGGGACCGACTGGAACAACTCGGTGGGACCGATGTGCTAGGGCTTAGGGCAAACATCATCTTGGTCGATTGCATCAACTCAGTGGGGTCGAAGTGAAGAAATAAGCAACAGAGAACCTGTCAAGCCAACTTGGTGAGACCGATTGCATAAACTTGGTGAGATCGACGCAAATGCAATAGATCAAAGAGTACTGGCAAGGCCATCTCGGTGAGACCGAGATCCATATCGGTGAGACCGAATTGCTAGGGTTTCTGGCTATGGCTATGTCAAGTAAACTCGGTGGCTCCAGGTAGGAAGAATCGGTGGGGCCGAGTTTGTATTTAGGTTTTGGACATATTTGGATGGAGAAAGTGGCTGAGGGTTTTGGAGCAATATGACTAAGCATTTGAGCAAGTAGACCATTAAGCGACACATCATCCCCTTTTAATGGTGGCTTTCCTATGGACTCAATGTGATCTTGGATCACTAAAAATAGAAATGAAGTGTCATGAGCTTTTGCCAAACTTTGTCCTTATCATTTTGAAGGGGTTCCACATCCTCTTGTTCAGGCCACTCCATCGTTGAACTTATCTGAAACATGCTAGATAAAACTATTAGTCCAATAAAGTA
The DNA here is from genome assembly GCF_056163025.1 of Triticum urartu. Classification (NCBI taxonomy): domain Eukaryota; kingdom Viridiplantae; phylum Streptophyta; class Magnoliopsida; order Poales; family Poaceae; genus Triticum; species Triticum urartu. Next base: position 268,844,032 of record NC_141873.1, read on the forward strand.
TATGTTGACATTAATTACCAAAATCACCCAGGGAGCACTTGTGCTTTCAATCTCCCTCTTTTTGGTAATTGAGGACAACATACGTCAAAGCTTGAAGTAAATGATAATATGAAGAGTAGTAAGTAAAGCTTTGGAAGAACATGTAACATGCATAAGCTCCCCCTACACATGTGTGCAGTCATGTAATGATGAAATTGAATAGCATGTGAGTGCACAACATGACAAAGCAAGAAATGAGTTACATGTATCTTGGTTATATGCATCAGGGCAAAAATGAGTGTTGACAGGTTGTACCTTCATGCTTTATGAATCCCTCTTGCAAACAATATGTGCAAAAGCAAGAGATCATCATGCACATGAGTGTGATGCATGTACTTACCTTGTGGTTCTTGAGCTGATTCTAGACGAAGCAATCTTGGGAAAACAAGGTCAGATAACATAAGAAAACTTCAAACAAGAAGGATTCCAATATCCACAAGAATACCCAGACTGGGATGACATGTAATAGGTGAGTACCACAGAGTGAGTACTTCATTTTAAATGTAGACATGTCCCTGAGAATTTAAAGATTTACAATAAATTCTAAGGATGTTTCTCTCCCCTGAAATATGGACTCTTCCTCCCCCTGAATGTAACATTAGATAATGGGAGAAGGTAGGGTGAGATAAAATCAGAGCAGAGATAAATGAACCAGTTAGAGCAGAAATGGATAGGGTTCAAAGATCTCAAAACAAATACTAACATGTCTTCCCCTCTTAAAGACATGTAACTTCTCTCCTCTTACGACATTGCATCTCTCTTCTTTTCTTAGAAGAGTTTTATGAGAATAAGCTTTGATGTGCTCTCTCTTCCCCTTTGACATCAATTTCCAAGAAGGGTAGGTTTCATGGATATGAGTCAAGTGAGTGTGGTCCTTGAGAGACACAAGTAAGCATAATGTAGCTCAAGATGCATATAGATGAAAAGATTCATTGAGTGGAGCTGAAGAAAATAGGCAATAAAGGATGGCAAATAGGTTTCTCAATAGTGAAATTGCTGGCGCCGATTTGTTTCAATCGGTGACTCCGTGTTAGCAGAGTCACTGAAGGTGCTCATTGGTGAGACCGAGTGAGTCCGTTTCAGTTGAACCGATGAACTGCATACATGTAGAACTTGTATTTCGGCCCGCCCGATGGGCTTAAATCGGTGATGCCAAGTTCAATGCAGAAGAAAAGTTTTGTCAACTCATCTCACTTTCCAAATCAAATCTCACAAGGATTTTCAAGGAATTTTCATAAGGATTTGCAATGAACTAAGCAGAGACTAATAAGACAGAAATCAAAAGAGACCTAGATGAAATTTTTGTGTGTGCGTGTTTTAGAAGGGAAACACAAGAAGAAATGCAATGGAAAAGCAATATACAAAGGAACACTAGAGAACTTCATCTAGAGGTGGTCGGCGACAAAGTCACCTATGTTAGAGTATATGACTTAGGAGTCAAGTCAGATCACTTGATCGTAGGTCATACTCATCGTTAAGCTCAAAATGGGGTTGCCATTTTTCTTTTAAGCATTTTGATGTATTCACATCTTGTTGAGTTGCTTTAACTCATGACTTGGAGCGAAGCTTCTCTAAGATGGAATGACATACCTTGGGTTGTGGTGTTGATCTTGATCATGTAGTTGAACTTGTTTTGGATGCTCATGGTTGATGTAGTCCATCAAGAGTTGGAAGCATGCTTTGAAATTGAAGTTCATCTTCCTACATAGGTTATTCTTGCAAGGAATAGCACTTGTGTATCCAAATTTACAATCATGAAATTTGACATATAGATATTGTCAAAGGATATGTGGAGTAAGTTCATGCTTCCTTGTCCTCAACAACCAACACATAGATACTTGGTGATGTAGAGATTGCTCAATATGTGAGTGATTTGCAATCTCATAGATTGAGGCTCATCCAAGTACCTACAAGGGTTAGATAACATACAATGGTGCAAATATATCCAAGATAAATAGTCAACATCATAAAAGAAACACCAAGGATTAGTCACATAGGTTCATGCGCTACATGTATCCAAGGAGTCTCTACTCCAAATTTGAGGCATCAATGATATTCAATTCACGTCTCAAACAGAAAAATATCTTTTCATCAAGCATTTTAGTGAAGATATCCGCCAATTGCTTGTCGGTACGAACATGTTTAAGATTGATGTCACCTTTAGCAACATGATCCCAAATGAAATGATGACGAACCTCAATATGCTTAGTTCGGGAATGTTGCACGGGTTGTGAGCAATCTTAATAGCACTCTCATTGTCACAAAGAAATGGAACATGTTTCACATGTATCCCATAATATTTAAGAGTTTGGGTCATCCAAAGTAACTGAGCACAACATGATCCGACGGCAATATTTTCCGCTTCGGCGGTGGATAAGGATACCGAGTTTTGTTCCTTCGAGGACCAATAGACAAAGGATCTACCAAGAAATTGACATGTACTCCAAGTGGACTTTCTATCAACCTTGTCACCGACATAGTTCGAGTCGGAATAGCCAACATGATCAAAAGATGACCTCTTAAGATACCAAATCCCAAAGTTTGGTGTATAAAATAAATATCTCACTATCCTTTTTGTTAGGACCGAGAGTATATCGATCAAATGGGGGAGTGAATGGGAGATTCAAAAATTCTTGCGAATGTTATGAATTGATCCCAAACACAGCAACGGAAATAAGATTCAATAGAAAAGAACTTGATTAAGTACGTTATTGAGGAATGAATGTACCAAGGTAGGAAGCAATAATAGATCAAGCATAGGATATCACATGTTTGATAATAACGATGGTGGTGCAACATGCGAACAAATACAGTAGCATGAGAGCAAATACGATATGAATTGCGAGGGAAAAACATGATAATGAACAATGATGAGGTGAAAGAAAATAACACAGGGAAAACACTCGAGTCTTAATAAGATAGTTGCCAGGAGAAGTTCATACGACTGGGATGACTAACATGAATGATGAGAATGCAGCATGATGAGCAACAAAACATAACCGATGGGAACGACAGATATGACAGAGATGAATGATATGCAATAGTCAAAGATTGATCAGATAAACTATTGTCACAGAGTACGAAAGTAAGCTGCTGAAGGTAATGCCGTAAAGTAAATTGAACCAGTGGTTCTCGATGGAGACATATGGATTTGGTAGACCAGTTCGCCATTCTGCCAAAGGACTACGTCTGGTTGGAGGGCTTGTGATTTAACACAGAAGATAAACTCTCTTCGCCCTATTCTCCTTCAACTCGGAGCTGACCAGACTCCAGTTGATTTCACTTGTGGTAGATACTTGTCGGCGATCTCCAAACCTTCAACAGACCTCTTCGTGAACCATAATGATTCTTGGTTGCTGAAGATCTTGCTCGGTGAAGAAAACAACTCTTCAACACTCAAGCCGTCACCTATCCGTCGAGAGAGTGTGCAGCTCTCAAAATTAATAGGTACAAGAACTCTAGACTTAGAACTACTGTGATGCTCAACCACTGTCTAAGTTTAGGCTCTTGATTTTTCACTCGATGGATCTTAAACTTAAATCATTCAGAGAGGGGATGCTCAAACAATCTTCTCAGAAATCTTAAGCGGAGCATCCAATAGGCAATGTTGGAGCTGGGTGGCTATTTATAGCCACAGCCTTCCCCGAAGGAAAAGACCAAATTGGACATGTGGAGCAGCCACTGGCCGAATGACACGAGTCCAATGGTCAGAAATTGTGCACAACGGTAACATTCCTTGCGGAGCCAGTAATGCTAACTCCTCGGTTCGAAAGATATCTCCTGCGACACGAAGAACAACGTCTATTACTTCCAGGTAATCATTCGAAACACAAAGAGTTTTCTCTCAGTCTCGCATAGGTTTTGGGCTAAGCATCACAACGAATCTAAGCTTCGAGAATCTGTACCCCTCTTAATAGTGCGGAGGTCCTATAACTCAAATGAGCAAAAGAAGAACAACGAATTGAATACTAAGTCTTCACTTTGTCTTCGACTTCCATTCGCTGCAGTCAATTTTATTTGGATAGAATCTCCGAACCAATTGCTTTACATCAGCAATAAATTTTTGAGGGGTTAACTCCTTCACATCAATCTTCTGGTCTACATGTCTTCAACAGATGTAAGCTCATTCTTCTCTGCAACGCAGATATTCTTCGGCCAAGTTCCTCGAACTTGACACTAGAGACAACATTCTCTTCAGTTCTGCATGGACTATTTCTCTCTATATGCACTAGCAAACAAATCAGTCCATGCCTGTTTCTGTCAACAATCTCCAAAACACAAGAGGGAAAGTATTGCACCAACAATCTCCCCCTTTATGGATGATTTTTGACAAAACAGAACACATCGAAAGATAGATAATGGAATGAAATGGAATGCGAAGGATAATGAAAGAAAAGAGATAATTACGAAGATAAAACGCGCCCCCCTGAAGATATGCATCACATGCATAGAAGATAAATTGGAAGGTAGCGAGATGAATCTTTGTATGAGTGATATTGACATATAATCTCATTCGTGATCTCTTTCAATATACTCGACAATGTCTGAGGTATTTCCTGTCACACACAATCTGGAAAAAGATTTGTTAGATAGAGTGAATACTTTGAAATGATTTGTGATGATGGATAAACCATGAGGATTTGCTCAAAACATGGTTTGAATCCACACGAGATATAAGTTCCCTGCAAGTTAGATACTCGAGGAGAATCAGAGCAAGGGAAATACAAGTATATTGCTTGGAGTAGATATGCTTCAAACGAGGTTTTCCTGCAACAAGGATGCTACGATGGAGATATGCGAGGGAAAAAAACTTATGAGTCAGATAGAGAGCTTTCAAATCTCAAGAATTTAACCTGAAGCTAACTTTCTCCTCCTGCAAGGTTAGATAGCAAAAGATAATCACTATAGAATATCTAACCATAAGACACATATAATTTCAAGGAGTGAAATGTCTCTTCTAGAGAAGCATGATTTCCAATCCTCCTTGAAATGCTTTTTTACTTTTCTTGCACGATAGATAAGTATCAAGGATAATTATTGCAAGGAAGTAAGTTTCTGATATTGCACCTGCAAAAAGATAGTAGGGAGCAAATAACATTGCAGGGGGGTTATTAACGGTACATGACGAGCAAGTATTTCAACACCACATGTGGTGCTCCAAGTTCCAAGAGCAGATAGTTCGATGAAAACCAAATAGTTTGGCCGAAAAGCAAATGGAGAATGGAAACATCCTGTGAATAACCTGCTTATCTATCGCTCGATGTTATTCTCCCCCTTTTTGTCAACATGTGTCAAAAAGTAAAGAGAATGCATGTGAGAAACTACTCGTCTGAAGAATTGATCCTCAGAATCGGAACTCGAACTGTTCGGAGAAGCTGAGCGAGTGATGGTCGAGGCCAAAGCAAGAGTTGGAGACACAACATGGGCTTTGGGATCAGCTTTGGGAGTAGCAGCGCGAGGTGCATATGGCTTGTAGATAAATGTTCGTGCTATGTCTTCGAGAACATCATTTGGTTCAAAAAACAACATGTCAGTGGAGGCGGAATGCCAAGGAAGCGTTAGGGTTTGCCTTCGATTGCAAGGAACTTCAAACAACTCCAGATGATCGTATTCTTTCTCGATACCCTTGGCAGATAGTTGTTTGCGAGAATAATGCTTGCGAAGAAGGGTACATGAGCGCTTCTTTTATTCCTTGTCATATAGGAGAGCTTGGCAAGCATAATTGTGAAGCCAATTTATCTTAGTCATCATTTCCACCTTGTCGGTGTACAAAAAGAGGGGTACACTTTTTGTACCCCTATAACTGTGCACGGGAAGTCTGAGCCGCGGGCACCACCACATCGAGCAAGGCAAGGGAGGTGAGCCAAGGTAAGGCCAAAGCTCAGGAGAAGCAGAATGACGCCACGACCAAGACCACAAAGAGCAAAGGGACGAAGCGGATCCCCCTGGCAAGATGCCGGGAGGCGGTTCTAGCAAGCCCGGCAAGACCCTTGCCGTGGCAGCTCGCCCCACACCTACGGAGTGAGTCACCCTTGAGTCCACTGCCCCCATGGGGCAAGGATTCGGGAGACATCCCCGTGGTGGCATGCAGATCTTTGTGAAGGCATTCAAGATCAGATACACCCTTTAGAATACGATGATCCTTGGCGGGATCCCAGCCAAGGAGGACCACAAGGCCCCCGGCAAGAGCCTTGCCGGGGATGACAGCAGGCGCCACGGCAAGACCCTTGTCGGGGCCCCGGCAAGGCCCTTGCCGAGAACGCCCATAGGGCCACCATCAGGCCCACGCCAGTCAAACCTCCACCACCGTTCGCATGCAGCTGCCGACCCAACCAGCTGGGCAGGCACCTGCGTGGCGGCATGCAGATCTTCGTGGAGACCCACCACTATGCCACCTCAGTTGCCTGCCTGCCTACATGGCACCGCGGGCGCCGCTGGCTAGGGCGCATGTCGACACGAGAGGGAGCGGTGACGGACGAGACAGGGCTCTCCCCCCGTCCCCGATAAAGTAAGGACACCTGGGCAAGACGCATTAAATGCGCCTTGTCATGTAATGTGAGGGATAACCTCGCATCACTGTTCCCTTTCCACCTCCTGTGTGCCACTGTGGCTACCCCTTTCCCTATAAAAGGAGGCCCAAGGCGACCAGGAGAAGGATTCGGCTTTTTGGAGCTCCTCACGCCCCATAGCTAGCTCAAGAACACAGATATACAATCCACCAAAGCAGGAGTAGGGTTTTACGCATCCCCGCAGCCCGAACCTGAATAAATGAACCGTGTGCTATCTGTTTGATCCGCTCTTCTCATGACCCCGCGCCCCGCAACCATAGTAGGGATTCTTGTGATCCCATAGGTGTCGTTCCCACCGACATCTTTGGCGCGCCAGGTAGGGGGGCGCAGTTGTGAGAATCGGCTTTAGCAGTTAGTTCGACGCTTCTTCATCGTCATGGCGCCCAAGAAGAAGACGACGGTGGCGGTTGGCCCGTCGGAAGCCGGACATCCCGTCCCGACGCGGGCGAGCAGCGGACCGGTCGCAGAAAGGACCCGGGGCGCCGTTCGCGAACACCAACACCGTCCCAGCAGCCGGAGTTTGGCAGGCAGCGATGTTCGTGCGCCTGGTAACGGGCCGCATGTCGCCAAATCCAAAGACGGAACCAGGCCCTCCGCGGGTGGCGCGGGGCCTTCCAAGATCGCTACCGCCCCACCCGAAGGCGATGCGAGGGCCTCGAAGACTCCCACGCCGGCACCGACGGCGCGCTCCTCTCAAGCGACGCGCGACGAATGGCGCAGTCACGCTGAAGACCCCGGGCGTCGCCGCGGGAAGAGCCCCGAGCGCCACTCCTAGGAGGTAGAAGACCTGCCCGCTCGCCGAGGCGCTGGTGAAGATGGCATGGGACCGCGGGGTCGTGATAGAGCTCCTTCTGACATGGTCAGAAGTCGAAGCGCGTCGCGATCCGTGTAGGTTTCGCTGCCACCGACGCCAGCAGAAGCCTGGCGCGCGCGCAGTTGCTCCTCGATTTTCCTCCCACTACGGGGAAACTCGACGAATGGAGAGCCACTATCCGAAGCCTTGTTGCGGTGGCCAACAAAGACGAACCGAGTCCGATGGAGCCCCGGGGTCGATGCTCCGACGGAGTGCCACGCACCAGTGGCAGGAAAGCTGGCGGCGCCGCGACCACGGTGCACTCGCCTCCTCCTCGCCCGGTACCGCGGACAAGTCCTTCGGGAACGAGAACATGAAGACGCTCGAACCACTATCGAGCGCCGGCGCGGAGCGCGCCACCAGTCAGACAGGCGAGCAGGGCCTGCTGTAAACCACCCGGCACCGGAGAGCCCTGGAGGCCTACCTTACGAGGTAGGCTGTCCGGCTTTTACCCGTGAGCTGCGGCAGTTCCAGTGGCCCACTCACCGCACCTTCAAACCTGACGTGGGCGAAAAGTACAGCGGCAAGACCCACCCGTCCGAGTTCCTCAGCATCTACACCATTGCGATGCAAGCTGCCGGGGCCCGCGATGATAAGGTGCTTGCGAATTACTTTCTGTTGGCTCTTAAACCCAACGCCATGTCATGGTTGATGCACTTGCCGGTAGACTCTATTTCCTCCTGGTCGGATTTCTGCCATGAGTTTGTGGGCGCCTTTACTGGAGGCCACCAAGCCCATGGCCAAGCGAGCGACCTGCACGTCATTCCCCAGAAGGGAGGCGAGAGTCTCCGTAAGTATATACAGAGGTTCAGCCGGATACAGTACAATATCCCTGATGTTCACCCTGCCGCCATCATCAGCGCGTTCCATCAGAACGTGCATAACCGCAAGATGCGCGAAGAGCTGGCAATGAACAAGGTGAAAGATGTAGCAGAACTCTATGTTCTTGCTGACAGATGTGCCCGGGCTGAAGAGGGAAGGAAATACCCCGGCGAAGACGCCGGCGTGGAAACCGACTCCTCAGATGAAGATACTGCCGTCCCGGCGAAGAAGGGCCGGCGCCGCAACAGGAAGCGCAAAGGTGAAGGCGTGCTTGCCGTTGAGGGATCTGGTGACACCGGCTCCACCAAGAAAACCAAGGCAGATGACCCCGGTAAGGAAATTGCCGGATGTGTCGCCTGCCGGGCCTTGGCGGTTGCCGAGAAGCCAGGGAACTCCGACAAGCGCTACTGCAAGACCCATCGCACCAAAGGCCATGCTCTCCAAGACCGCCGACAGGTTGAGCTCCTCGCTGAGAAGCAGAGGGCTGAGTATGAGAGGCGGGACAAGGAGAAGGGCCAAGACGGTGCTGAGGGGTCCGGCAAGAAGCGTGACGGCCAGGCGGGCCGTCGTGGCAAGGATAAACAATAGGAGAGGCCCGCCCGGGGCCTTGACAAAAAGCCAGAAGACGACGATCACGAAGAGGACGACGAATCCGGTGACCAAGAGTTTCAGAAAGCTACAGAGGCCATGTGCATCGACGGCGGCGCCTCGCTGCATACTTCTTACCGCTAGCTTAAACAGTGGGCGCGAGAGATTACAGCAGCAGAGCTGTCGTTTGATGCCCAAAGGCCGCTGAAGTGGTCCAGCACACCTATCATTTTTGACACCGAGGATCATCCTGACCGCACTACTGCGGTCGGGTGCTTGCCATTGTTGGTTTCACCAACAATACGCAACCTTAAGGTGACAAAGATGCTAGTCGATGGCGGGGCCGGTCTGAACTTGATCTCGCCTGCCGTGATCGAGAAACTGCAGATTCCTGATGGAGACCTCGAGGAGACGGGCACGTTTCAGGGGGTCAACCCGGGAAGAAGCCAACCTAAGGGAAAGGTCACGCTGCCCGTGTCTTTTGGAAGCGATCTGAACTACAGGATGGAGAGGATCGTGTTTGATGTTACCAAGATCCCCTTGCCCTACAACGGGATCCATGGCCGCCCAGCACTGGCCAAGTTCATGGCGGCGTCACACTACGCCTACAACATCCTGAAGATGCCAGGACCTGTGACGATCATCACCATCCCCTCCGATAAGAAAGATGCGCTGATTTGCGCTGACCAACTATACCAGCAAGGAGTTGCAGCAGCTGCCGCCACTAGGGCACTTGCTCCTGCCGCTGGGACCCCGGGAGGGAAGAAGAAGAAGGCCGGTGAGACCTCGGACACCCACTCCGGCAAGCGCACCTCTTCGGAGTGTAGCGCTCCCGTCGAGGACGTGTCAGAGAGCTCCACCAGCGGAAACAAGAAGCCCAGGGCCATATCACCGGGAACCAAGAAGGTTTCTGTCAATAAGGACGGCGCGGGAGGAGCTTTCACCATAAGCTCCACCCTTGACGACAAATAGGAAGACGCGCTCGTCACCTTCCTGCGGGCGAATGTCGATGTGTTTGCATGGCAAGCTTTCGACATCCCCGGCGTTCCCAGGGAGGTGATTGAGCACCACCTTGCTGTCTGTCCTCATGCGCGGCCCGTCAAGCAGAAGGTCAGAAAGCAAGCTTTGGAACGACAAGAGTTCATCACAGAGGAGATCCGGAAACTGGAAGCAGCGGGTTTGGTAAGAGGAGTGCTCCATCCAACGTGGTTGGCCAATCCGGTCGTAGTGCGCAAGGCTAATGGGAAGTGGAGGATGTGTATTGATTACACAAATATCAATAAGGCTTGTCCTAAGGACCCCTTCCCGTTGCCGCGCATCGACCAGATTGTTGACTCCACAGCTGGGTGTGATCTGTTGTCATTCCTCGATGCCTACTCCGGCTACCACGAGATCTTCATGACAAGAGAAGACGAAGAGAAGACATCATTCATCACCCCATGTGGTACATATTGTTTCATACGGATGCCTTTCGGGCTGAAGAGTGATGGTTCGACGTTTGTGAGGGCGGTCCAGATTGGTTTTGAACCCCAGCTCCATAGAAATATGGAAGCTTATATGGATGACATAGTGGTCAAAACCAAGGACAGGGCAACCCTCATACCAGACTTGCAAGAAACATTTGCAAATCTGCGCAAGATCAATCTCAAGCTGAACCCTGAGAAGTGCGTCTTTGGCGTCCCATCCAGCAAGCTTCTCGGGTTCTTTGTGTCACAGCGTGGGATAGAGGCCAATCCGGACAAGATCAAGGCTATAGAGCATATTGAAGCACCCAAGCGAATCAAGGATGTGCGTCGGCTTGCTGGTTGCGTCGCCGCCATGGGCAGATTCATTTCCAAGTCTGCCGAGCGCGCCCTTCCCTTTTTCAAGATCTGGAAAAAGGCGGGCCCGATGGAGTGGACGCCAGAAGCCGAAGCAGCATTGCAAGATTTGAAGAAGTACCTCTCTTCCGCGCCGATACTGGTTGCGCCTAGGCCACAGGAGCCGTTGCTGCTATACCTGGCGGCAACGAACCAGGTGGTCAGTGCCGCACTAGTGGCGCAGAGAGAGGTTGGCGACGAGGTAATGGCAGCGACAGAGCCCAACACCACCAATGCAGAGACGACGCGGCTAGTTGAAGTGTCGCCGAAGAAGAAAATGATGCAGCACCCGGTCTACTTTGTCAGTTCCCTCCTGCAGGGAGCTAGATCAAGGTACTCCGGCGTGCAGAAACTGCTCTTCGGCCTTCTTATGGCCTCGAGGAAGCTGTGTCACTACTTCCAGGCACACGAGATCACTGTCGTCACTCGCCTCCCTCTGCAACGGATATTGCACAATCCAGATGTAACGAGAAGAGTTGTGGAATGGGCACTAGAGCTGTCGAGCTTTGGCCTCAAGTTTGAAAGTACTTCGACGATTCAGAGCCGAATCTTGGCGGAGTTCATTGCAGAGTGGACCGCAACACCTGACGAAGAAGCCCAAGAGACTGCTCTCCCCGACAAGGAGGCAAGTTGCAGTTGGATCATGTATTTTGATGGAGCTTTCTCCTTACACGGCTCTGGGGCTGGCGTACTGCTTGTCGCACCCATCGAAGAGCACCTCAAGTACTTGATCCAGATGCACTTCCCCAGGGAGGTGTCAACAAACAATACGACAGAGTACGAAGCGCTACTTGCCGGTCTTAGGATCGCGGCGGACCTCGGAATCAAGAAGCTCATCATCAGGGGCGACTCGCAGCTCGTCGTCAAGCAAGTCAACAAGGACTACCAGAGCCCGTTGATGAAGGCCTACATCAATGAAGTGAGAAAGCTGGAAGAGCGTTTCGACGGTATACAGGCTGAATACGTTCCCCGAGCGGAGAACGATATCGCCGATTACCTGTCAAAACGCGCTGCCCTCAAGCTACCTGTGGAACTAGGTACCTTTGTGCTCCAGCTAACTCAGCCATCCATTGATCCATCAACAGAGCAGAACAAGAGGAGGAAATCAGGACCCGGCAAGTACTTTCCCGCCGAGCTCGCTGGAGCCGCCGGCAAGGATGTTGCCAGGGACACTGAGCCCGTCACGGGACGGCTAGCTCCGGCGGAGCGTCAAGCTCTTGCTGTCGAGACAGCCGTTCCTATAGCGGAGGAAATGCCTTTAGTCCTCGCCGTCGAGCCCCAGGCTCCAGCGTGGGCACAACATACCGTCCGATTCCTCCAAACAGGGGAACTTCCTGAAGAGCAGGAAGAAGCGAAAAAAGTAGCCCGTCGCTCTACCATGTACTAGTTCGTCGATGACGTCCTGTACAGAAAGAGGCCGAACGGTGTGAAATTGAAGTGTATCCCTCGGGAGGAAGGACTGGAGCTGTTGCCAGAGATACACGGAGGCATATGTGGATCCCACATCGGGTCAAGGGCCCTTGCCGGCAAGGCATTCCGGCAAGGCTTCTTCTGGCCCACCGCCCTCCAGGATGCGACGACACTAGTCACCAGGTGTGAAGCGTGTCAGTTCCATTCAAAGAAGCTTCATCAGCCAGCTAAATCCCTTCAAACCATTCCTCTCTCCTGGCCCTTCTCGGTCTGGGGGCTTGACATACTGGGCCCTTTCCCCCGCGCTGTTGGGGGCTTTGAGTACTTGTACGTTGCAATCGACAAGTTCACAAAGTGGCCGGAGGTGGAGGCAGTGAGGAAGGTCACAGCTCGGTCAGCCGTCAAGTTCTTCAAGGGACTAGTGTGCCGTTTTGGTGTACCCAATAGGGTCATCACCGACAATGATACACAATTCACAAGCCGCACCATCATGCAATATATCCAAGACCTCGGCAGCAAAGTCTGTTTCGCTTCCGTTGCTCACCCACGGAGCAATGGTCAAGCTAAGAGGGCAAACACTGAAGTACTGCGAGGATTAAGGACCAGGACCTTTGACAGGCTGCACAAGAGTGGAAGGCGCTGGATTGATGAATTTCCGACGGTTCTTTGGTCGATCAGGACGACGCCAAATCGAGCCACCGGCCAGACACCCTTTGCCCTGGTATACGGGGCAGAAGCAGTTCTCCCCACTGAACTCATATACGGGTCACTTTGAGTGCTCGCTTATGATGAGCTTGAGCAAGAGCAACTGCGGAAAGATGACGCAATGCTCCTTGAGGAAGATCGTCTTCGGGCGGCTGTGAGAGCAGCACGCTACCAGCAAGCCTTGCGCCGCTACCATAGCCGCAAGGTTCATGCCCGAAGCCTTGAGGAAGGCGACCTTGTTCTTCGGCGCGTTCAATCGGCCAACAATTCCAACAAGTTGACGCCAAAGTGGGAAGGCCCTTATAGGGTAATACGAGTCACCAGGCCCGGCGCAGTCCGCCTGGAGACCAAAGATGCCGTTCCGGTGAGTAACTCCTGGAACATTGAGCATCTTCGCAAGTTTTACCCGTGAGGCGCGGCTTGACGGCCCCCCGGCAAGCCACCTTTTGTACAAGCATTGCCGATGATGCATGTAACCCTTTGTACAAAGCCAGGCGCAGACCCTGAGCACAAATAAATGAAGCGCTGGCGCCCTAAGTTATAGCATGCATGCTAGGTCGAGTCTCGTCCTTGGTTAGGGTTGATAGTGCTTAGCGGCGACTAACCCCTAGCTTAGAGGTCGAGTGTGCGTCTCTTTGTCTTTCTTTTGTCTTCTTTGGTTCACAGGACACACGGATATCCGTGCCGAACCACTTGGGGAGGAAAAGAGAAGAGGGACAGACCAACATCTAGACCACGGCAAGCGAGTATTGCCGGGGGCTGCAAGAGCAAAGATTCACCCACGGCAAACCAGAGTTGCCGGGGGCTACAGCTTCAGATAAGTTCTTCATCCCTTATCATGCATTCCCTTATGGACTGAGGTATGTGAAACCTCGTTTTTCCTAAAGCTACCGTGCTCCCCTAACTCTAGGCCCTAGGGCTCGTTCCTGGGGCCAGGTTTGGTCATGGTCGCGGCAGCGAGAGGATGAAACAAGGAGCCTAAACCCACCTCATCCCTGCCTCCGCCAAAGGTGTGAGAAAGGTCGAGCGAAGTGGGGAGACGGCAAGGCCTGTTGCCGGGCAAGGAAATGTTTGTCTTAAAGATATCAAGGATTTACTCCTTGTCGTGGGTTCTACCCACAAACAAATGACCCGGCAAACATCCCTTTTTCATTAAAAACATTCCACTCAGGTACAGTCCATAGGGAATGAAAAACATGAATAATGGGATTACAAGTTTTAAATTCAGCTAAGGCCCGAAGGCTTACAAACTAAAAAGAGATAAGGTGCCTGTAATCCCTTTCTCGTCCCTCTCCTCAGGAGGCAGGTCAAGGAGACGAAAAGGGAAAAAGGGGCGCCTAGGCGAGCTACGGGCGGCAGAAGACACCAAGAGAACATCTCGGTGGCTGTCCGAGGGCTGGATGGTGATGGCAGCGCCGGAAGCAGAGCTCGAAGACGAGGCGGCAGGACGTCAGCACGCGTCGAAGGCGTCAGTGCCCGCGTACTCTGACTTGACGGCCTTGCCGCCCGCCCTCTTCCTCTTCCGCAGCCTCCCAACGCCAGCCGCCCAAGGAGACGACCCCGAGAAGTTCAGGGAGCCGGCGACGCGGATGATGGGGTCGCCGGTGCCGCGCGGAGCGGCACCCGACGCCTAATCGGACCCGTCATCCTGCCGCCTACTACCCTCGTCGTCGCTGCCGCTGTCCTCCTCGTCACTCCCGCTCGAGGAGGAGTCTTCACTATCAGAAGAGCTCTCCACGCAGCACCTTGCACGGGTCCCAAAGCACCCGAAGACCTTGACGGAGAGAAGGCCACCCTCCATCAGCTTAAAATGGAGAGTGAGCCCCTGCGTCAAGCGGTGGATATGGGCGAACGTCTTCCATCCCCGACGAAGATACATCACGTGAGGGGCGGGGAAGTCGATGCGAGCCCGCGTGCCACTGATCCCGCAGCCCCTCAGGCGCAGCCACAACGACTCCGAAGGATCCAGCTCCATCTCCCGCGCGAATGGAGTCGAGAGACGAAGGCAACGGTGAGGCGGCCGGCGCAGCCTGACGAAGAACTCGCAAGGGTCATCCCCAACGTGGCCCTCCATGGGGGGAGGAACTGCCTGCGGAGGCGAGGCCGGCGCGCCGCCCCGTCCTCCTCTTCCCCGAGCGCCTCGGCCTCGCCCCCTTCCCCTTCCCCTTGCGGCTGGCTCTGCCGCCGCGGGTGCAGGAGAAGGAGGGATGCGTTGTCGAGTGGCAACCCTCGCCGCCACCGTTGAAGGATCAGGATTCCCTCTCTCCATGACGGATGGAAGGGAGGGAGCAGAAGCTGAAGGAATGCGGGACGCCATCCCCCCCGTTCTTTATAAAGGAACGGGGTGGGGGCTCGGCCGCCCCGCTCAGCCAATCAAGACGTGGAAGGCGCAGGGAATTGGAACCGACCCGCCGCCCCAGCCCGCGGCGGCCCGGTTTCCCACCTCCACTGTTCGCCACCCCAGGCGCATGAGAGCCACGTGGCGGGCGTGCAGGACCGAGGCGATGGGTGAGGCGACCTCTCCCCACCCCGTGATCATGGGGAGTGGACGCCTTGAAGACCATGCCTCGGCCCCGTTTAGTAAATGGGCCGCGCCTCCACGCCTCCCTTCGTTTATGGGGAAGGCGCGAACCACCCCCTTTACTACAACGTGATGCATGCATGCAGAGCTCAGCCCCACGCATGCCGCCCACGTCACACACGCCTCCCACGCTGCGCCACGCGCGGGAAGCATGGGAAGCGCAACGCACGAAGAAACTTACTGCAGTAAAAACCGCCCCGCCTGCCCGTGCACCGTTTTTGGGCCTAGCCCAACGACGCGATTGCGCTTACGTGTGGCCCAGGACCGGGGGCTCCCGTCGGTGTACAAAAAGAGGGGTACACTTTTTGTACCCCTATAACCGTGCACGGGCAGTCTGAGCCACGGTCACCACCACACTGAGCAAGGCAAGGGATGTGAGCCAAGGTAAGGCCAAAGCTCAGGAGAAGCAGCATGACGCCAAGACCAAGACCACAAAGAGCAAAGGGGACGAAGCGGATCCCCCCGGCAAGATCCTTGCCGGGAGGCGGTTGTAGCAAGCTCAGCAAGACCCTTGCCGTGGCAGCTCGCCCCACACCTACGGAGTGAGTCACCCTTGAGTCCACTGCCCCCATGGGGCAAGGATTCGGGAGACATCCCCGTGGTGGCATGCAGATCTTTGTGAAGGCATTCAAGATCAGATACACCCTTTAGAATACGATGATCCTTGGCGGGATCCCAACCAAGGAGGACCACAAGGCCCCCGGCAAGAGCCTTGCCGGGGATGACAGCAGACGCCACGGCAAGACCCTTGCCGGGGCCCCGGCAAGGCCCTTGCCGAGAACACCCGTAGGGCCACCATCAGGCCCACGCCAGTTAAACCTCCACCATCGTTCGCACGCAGCTGCCGACCCAACCAGCTGGGCAGGCACCTGCGTGGCGGCATGCAGATCTTCGTGGAGACCCACCACTGCGCCACCTCAGCTGCCTGCCTGCCTACATGGCACCGCGGGCGCCGCTGGCCCGGGCGCGTGTCGACACGAGAGGGAGCGGCGACGGACGAGACAGGGCTCTCCCCCCGTCCCCAATAAAGCAAGGACACCTGGGCAAGACGCATTAAATGCGCCTTGTCATGTAATGCGAGGGATAACCTCGCATCACTGTTCCCTTTCCACCTCCTGTGTGCCACTTTGGCTACCCCTTTCCCTATAAAAGGAGGCCCGAGGCGACCAGGAGAAGGATTCGGCTTTTTGGAGCTCCTCACGCCCCATAGCTAGCTCAAGAACACATATATACAATCCACCAAAGCATGAGTAGGGTTTTACGCATCCCCGCGGCCCGAACCTAGATAAACGAACCGTGTGCTATCTGTTTGATCCGCTCTTCTCACGACCCCGCGCCCCGCAACCGTAGTAGGGATTCTTGTGATCCCATAGGTGTCGTTCCCACCGACACACCTTCACTTTTCGATCTAGCTTGATATGACTTTCCAGGGCTTGTTGAGTGCGAAGACAAAACTCATACAGTGAAGGATTCTCTTCATGAGGGATATCAACTTTTGCCTTCTTGAGCTTCGGAGTTTAGCCGAAGCAGACATTGAAGCAGAAGCAGTAGCATCAATTGACATCTTCCTTTGCCGATGTCCTTCACAATTGTGAGTGTGTGATAGAATGGTGGCATAAAAACTTATGGGACATATGGGCAGAAGAACTTTTCCTCAATGAACTGCTCAATGGAAAACATGACCCAAGGTGCATATGGCTTAAAGGCTTGAGGGCTATCAACCGCGCAGGCCAGGTTGCGAATGAAAAGATCCAGAATGTCAAAACAAATACCCTGAGATGTGACTAGAAGAGCATTTCCCGTGATGCCATTAATGGTTTCTGGCCTATTTGTTGGCGTGAGAGAATTGCGGAGGATATAGAACGCCACTTTGTTCTCATAAGCCGGATTCTTTGGATTTGTCTTAATACATTCATCACCAACAAGTTTGGGGTCCATCACCAGATGAAGTTGAGCTTCAGATACTTCCCAATAGTGCAGTCTTTGTTCATGATTAGCATCAAATTTGCACCAAGGAAGATTCAAAAGTGCTAAGAACTGGTCAGTCGAACATTTAATCTTTTCTTCTCCTGTCATCCATTCGAGGATCCAAGTACTGCTATTTGTGAGGTCTCCTAAGATATAAAGAGTTGCATAGAACTGATGAATCATTTCAGGATTCAAACAATGGTTGAAGCGAAGGAAGCTCTTTACGAAGACTAGTTCAATCTGCTTGATGGTATGATGAAAGCAAGGCAAACTTTCGAGCTTTGTGAAATCCAAAATCTTGTGCTTGAAAATGTGATTCTTTTCATACATAATACGGGCATAATAAACGGCCCGTTCCTTTGTCCAGAATCTTGGTGACAAGGAAGTTCTTTATCCATCATATGGGCTGGTTCCAAAGAATGCACGTTCCAAAAGATGAAACTGCTCATTAAATGCAGGACCATTTGGGCCATCTTCGACAGGAAACAAAGGGAATGTTTCCAGTGGGTTTCTCAGATTTTCCTCTTCACCCTATTCCGGGTTCGAATGTCATCAGGTGCAGGCACACCTTCCTCAATAGGCTTGAGAGGAGCACGAGGCTTCCTTGATTTTTCTTGTGCCGATTGCTTTGAAGAACTTGACTTCTTATCATTTTTGCTCGCTGGAACTCCTTCAGTACTTTATGACTTTCGGGCACTGGGCCATTTCTTTCACTGTATTTCCTTTAGCTGGAGGCACATCAACTTCTTCCTCAGAAGCTTGGGGCACAACTAGTGGAGCAATTACTTCTTGAGCCATCATCTCATCAGGTTTTCTTTCTTCCTCTTCCATCTATGGTGCAGTGGAAAGAGGAGCAGGATCAACATCCATTTGGGTAGGGGCACCAGATGATGCGACCAGGGTGGATTTGTCTCGGGAAGCATTTAGCTCCCCTCATTCTTGTCAATCTCTTCCTTGTTTGATTCGGAGGCTCAACTTGCAATTTCCTCGGAGGCGATGGATCTGCCTTCTCAACTTCAATTTCCTCATCAACATCATCAATGGTGCATGCTGCTTAGGCAAAGCATTTTCTTCATCATTCTTTTTGAGGAAGATATCAAACATCAGGATGTTCTTGGGCTGCTGGGGTAGGAATGATAACCACCACATGGCTAGCTTGGTGCATAGGTTCATCCTCGTCAGGTGGAGATGGTGGAATCTGCTGCAATGGGGTGCTGGAATCAAGTGGAGCATCAACAACAGTCTAAAGGAGGCGAGCTTTGATTCCTTTCGGTTTGCCAGCTCTTGCTTTAGCCTTCTGACATTTTTCTTCTTTGATTCTTCTTCGAGCAAGACCTGCCTTACAGTCAATCTCATCATTTCTTCTGTCACATAACTGAGATACTTCCATTCTCAACCGTGAGTGCCAATCAATTTTCTCATTCTGCATGAGAATAAGTGCCTTCGTGAGTTCAACAATCTCTTTGTTCATATTCTTCCTTTCAGATTCAGTGTTGGCCTCTCTCCTCATTTGCTCGAGGACTTGCTTGTCCTTGATAGCCTGATTCAACCTCTTGGTAATTTTCCTCAGCTCGATGAAATGTTTTTTTTACCATTTTGGTAACATCATCAGGAAGTCCCAGACTGCCTATATCATCAGATTGTGCATCATATGTAGCACTGTCAATTACATCAATCATGAGATTGAAATCATATTTTTGTTCCTCTATGGAAGCAAGAACACTGGGTCTGGCCTTCTTAGCAGAAGCATCAACTTTTCCTTCAGATTGCAGCTTTCTCTTTGTTGTTCGAGTAGAATAACCCGAAGGTTTGTTAGTGAGGGGAATGGATGCATTCCTTGGTGATCTCCTTGGAGAGGGCAAAGCTTTCACTAGTGAGGGAGTCTTGTATGGCTTGTTGAGAATGGCACGTTGATCATACATTGGAATTTCATTAGGAGCATCTTCACTGGATGACTCATCAGACTAGTTAGAAGCGGCCTTCTTTGATTTCTCGGCAACAAATTTATTTCGGGGAGCACTAGGGGAAATAGATTCCCCGGACTTGCTTCCCTTGGAGGCAGAAGCACAATCCTTCTTCTTATGAACGTCTTGCTGAGTTAGCGTGACGTTTTTCGCTTCAACTTGTTTTTTGTTCGCTTCCCTAGCATCACGCTTGGCTTTGGCCTTCGCCCTCTTAATCACTTCATTGGGAAAACCAGCGATGGTTTTAAGGGAGTCAGGATGAGCATTTGAAGGCTGAGGTGGTCTGACTTTTTCATCATTGGGGACAATCCAGTTTTCAGCAATGCAGTCATTCCACAGTGGTGTGAAGCCAAACAAAATATGATACTTTTCACGAACATTTTCATAATTGAACCATTTCTTCGCCTAGTGGCAATGAATCCTTTGAAGCCTATTGTTGCGTCCAGTCGTTGATTCAACCCCAGGTGGAGTTTTGTAACTGTGACGCCCCCGATTCAATCGTACACTAATCATACACGTAAACATGTACGATCAAGATCAGGGACTCAAGGGAAGATATCACAACACAACTCTAAAATAAATAAGTCATACAGGCATCATAATACAAGCCAGGGGCCTCGAGGGCCCGAATACAAGTGGTCGATCATAGACGAGTCAGCGAAAGCAACAATATCTGAGTACAGACATAAGTTAAACAAGTTTCCATAAGATGGCTAGCACAAACTGGGATACATATCGAAAGAGGAGCAAGCCACCTGTGTGGGATCCTCCTAAACTATTCATGGTCGTCGTCGGCGGCCTGCACGTAGTAGTAGGCACCTCCGGTGTAGTAGGAGTCATCATCGGTGGCGTCTAGCTCCTGGGCTCCAACATCTGGTCGCAACAACCGGGTATAGAAAGGGGAAAAGCGGGGAGCAAAGAAACCGTGAGTACTCATCCAAAGTACTCGCAAGCAAGGATCTGCACTACATATGCATTGGTATCAATGAAATGGGTAGTATTTGTGGACTGAACTGCAGAATGCCAGAATAAGAGGGGAATAGCTAGTCCTATCGAAGACTACGCTTCTGGCAGCCTCCATCTTGACGCATATAGAAGAGAGTAGATGGTAAGTTCACCAAGTATCATCATATAGCATAATCCTACCCGGCAATCCTCTCCTCGTCGCCCTGTGAGAGAGTGATCACCGGGGTGTATCTAGCACTTGAAAGGGCGTGTTTTATTAAGTATCCAGTTCTAGTTGTCATAAGGTCAAGGTACAACTCTGGGTCGTCCTTTTACCGAGGGACACGGTTATTCCAATAGATAAACTTCCCTGCAGGGGTGCACCACATTACCCAACACGCTCGATCCCTCTGGGTGGACACACTTTCCTGGGTCATGACCGACCTCGGAAGATCAACACGTCGCAGCCCTACCTAGGCACAATAGAGAGGTCAGCACGCCGGTCTAAATCCTAAGCGCGCAGGGGTCTAGGCCCATCGCCCATTGCACACCTGCACGTTGCGAACGCGGCCGGAAGCATACCTAGCTTCCTTAATACAAGAGCAGGCTTTCCAGTCCAATCCGGCGCGCGTCGCTCAGTCCCTGACGTCAAGAAGGCTTCGACTGATACCACGACGTCGAGTGCCCATAACTATTCCCATGTAGTTGGTTAGTGCGTATAGGCCAGTGGGCAGACTTATATCAAATACCAAGATCTCGTTAAGCATGTTAATTTAAGTATCCGTGGACGCCGACCAGGGCCAAGCCCACCTCTCACCTAGGTGGTCTCAACCTGCCCGGTCGCTCCACCACAAAGATCCAACCAATGGGCCATCGGGACAAATGTCATTTCAGCCCCCAATCCGTGAATCACTCGCAGGTACTCTATGAGCCGACCCAACTTTAGTCACCACATGTATCTTATATTATGTATATAAGTATATACCCGTGATCACCTCCCAAGTGATCACGACCCGATAGTATAGCATGGCAGACGGACAAGAATGTAGGGTCACTGATGATAAACTAGCATCCTATTCTAAGCATTTAGGATTACAGGTAAGGTAACAATAGTAGTAGCAAAGACAGGCTATGCAGCAGAGTAGGATTAACCGAAAGAAGTAGCATGCAACACTACTCTAATGCAAGCAGTAGAGAGAAGGAATAGGCAATATCAGGTTGATCAAGGGGGGGGGGGAATGGGGGTCGCCGGCGGCGGTCTCGGGGTCTGAAAGCATCACAAAGCATAACAAAGCATAACAGGGCAATACACAGTGCTAGGGGTGACCTAATGAGGTACTAGGCGGTACTGGCGAAGGGGGAAAACATCCGGGAAAGTATCACCGGTGTTAGGCATTTCAGACAGAAGGACCGAAAGGGGACGGTTGCATGTTCACTATACTAGGGACATGTGGCAGACAAACGGACTATGTATTCAAATTCGTCTCGTTGTTCTGAGCAACTTTCATGTACAAAGTATTTTCATCCGAGTTACGGATTATTTTATATTAATTTTCAAACTTTTAACTCATTTTCAGGAATTAATAGATTAATTTAATCAAAAGCATATATGATGTCATCATGACGTTAGTGGTCAACTCTGACCGTTGACCGGTCAAACTGACGGGTGGGGCCTGTTCGTCATTGACACAGTTTAACTAAACATGATTACTTAGTTAACTAAGTGATTAGGTTAATTAATCCAAATTAATTAAGTTAATTATTTTCCTATATATATTTAATCGTTTTTTGTTCTCTGGGGCGGGCCCCCTTTGTCATAGGCATAGGGGGCTTATCGGGCGCGCGGGCTAACGGGCGAAGGGGTTGCGGGCGTGCGCTCGAGGCCACCAGGGGAGGGGACGCCGACTAGGGTGGCCGCGGCCGCAGGCGCCGACGAGGATAGCAGAATGCGACACATGGAGGGGCCGGTGGACATGGCGGGTGGCAGACGGCGAGGCGGCGTCGGCAGCCGTAGGAGGCTGCAGGAGCGGGGTGAGGGGAAGGGGCGCGGCCAGATGGGCCAGCGCGAGCGCGTGGGACCTGGCCAAGCTGCCTTAGGGCCTTGTAGGGAGCGGCGTGTGCGTGAGGGCAGTGGCGAGGTCTAGTGGATGAGCGAGGCGACGACTGGAGCGATGGCAACGCCAACAGCAAGCGGCAGTGTAACGCCCCGTATGTAACTTACCATATTTGTACTCCGAATCTTGCCATTTTCGGCTCTAAGTTATGATATTCCTTCGTGGCTGGGTTTGGTCTTCGTTTTGCATTTTGTTCATGTCATGCATCTCATATCATTTCATCATGTGCATCGCATTTGCATACGTGTTCGTCTCATGCATCCGAGCATTTTCCCCGTTGTTCGTTTTGCGATCCGGCACTCCTATGTCCTCCGGCGCCCCCTTTTGCCTCTTTTCGTGAGCGGGTGCTAAACTTTCTCGGAATGGACCGAGATTTACCAAGCGGCCTTGGTACACCACCGGTAGACCGCCTGTCAAGTTTCGTGCCATTTGGAGTCCGCTTGAAACTCCAATGGTTAATCGAGGAACCGTAAAGGCCTCGTGTGTGTTGCAGCCCAACACCCCTCCAAAGTGGCCCAAAACCCATCCAAACCCCACCTCATTTGGATTCTCCTAGCTCCCTCTACCTATAAATAGACCCCCCTCCGAAATTCGTGGTCCAAAACCCTAAGTTTCGTCCTCTCCGCCGCCGGACATGTCCGCTCCCGCCGGACACGCCCGCGCCACCGCCCACGTCCAACCGGTGCCCGCCACATGGTAGGTCACCGCCCCCCACCACGCCAGCCCGCGGGGCCCGACCGCGGCCCTCCCGGCCCGGGTCGCCGCAGCCCGCGCCCCCGCGCCTCCCCGCGCCGGCCCCGCCGCCCGAGCCCTCGCCGCCCGATGCCGGTCGCCGCCGACCAAGCCTCGCCGCCGCGTCGCCTCGACGTCGCCACGGAGCACCGCCGCCGCCGCTCACTTCTCCGGCAAGCTTCGGATCCGGCGACCCTCCTTCTCCGGCCGCCTACCGCACCTACTCCGACGAGCTCCACGCCGGCCACCGCCTTCTCCCCAAGCTCCAGCCACCGCAGGCGATTCCGGCGATCCTCGGTTCACGCGCCAGATCTAGATCCAGTTCTGAAACCCTAGGTTGACCCGTTTTTTCCTAAGTCCCTAACATTTTCTAGCCATGTTCATCGCATCATAACTTCTCATCCGTAGCTCCGTTTTGGGCGTGCCATATATCAGAATGTTCATCTGGATGTGCTCTTCATTTTGTTCCATTGCACCATGCTTGTTTGAGTCCATCTTGATGCCCTAATGACTGATGCAAAAGTGTTATAAAATGTTAGTTCCTGATTCTTATCAGTTTATGAGCATTTGTCATTTTTGCCATGATTATTGTGTGCTGCATATGAGCATGAGCTCTACATAAGTTTTGGGCTATGCCATTCCATCTTTACAGGGGTGTTACAGATCTGCCAGCAATGTAGTGGTCAACCATAATCCTAAGTTTGCAAAGGTCAACATGATGAACGCAGCTCAGGCAGAGGACTCTTCAGAAGTGATCATGGGTAACCTTCCTGTTAATGATATTCCTGCAAAAGTCCTTTTTGATACTGGTGCATCGCATTCTTTCATTTCAAGACCTTTTGTGGCTATGCATGATTTGGTGACTCAAGTTTTGTCGAGACCTTTGTCTTTTGTTTCTCTGGCCCGACAAATGACTTCTCGAGTATTCGTTCCAGATGTGTCTATCAAGATGGGCGACTATAAGTTTCTGTCTTCTCCTATTGTTCTTGGTGACTCGGATATTGATCTAATATAATTCTTGGCATGGACTAGCTTTCTAAGCATAAGGCTCAGCTTGAGTGTGCTGCCAGGCAGATTCAATTGACACACTCGTCTGAGGATGTGATCATCTATGCCACTCGTGACGATACCATTCGACTGTTTTCTCTTAATGAGAAGGGCGAGTTGAATGCCATCTCTAAGATTCCAGTCGTTTGTGAATATCAAGACGTCTTTCCAGAAGAGCTTCCAGGAATGCCTCCTCACCGGCCAGTTGAATTCGTCATCGATCTTGAGCCTGGCACGGAACCTGTTTGCAAATGTCCTTACAAGCTTGGACCAGAAGAGTTGAAGGAGCTGAAGAAACAACTCGATATACAAGAGCGTATGGGTCTGATCCAATCGAGTTCTTCTCCATGGGGTTGTCGTGTTCTTTTTGTCAAGAAGAAGGATGGCACGGACCGACTTTATGTCGACTACCGCCCATTGAACAAGAAGACCATAAAGAACAAGTACCCACTTCCCAACATCAATGAGCTTTCCGAACAACTCAAAGGTGCTCAAGTATTCTCCAAGATTGACCTTCGTATGGGCTATCATCAGATTCGCATTCGCGAACAAGATATCCCCAAGACAACATTCAGAACAAGCTATGGTTCTTAGGAATACACTGTCATGTCTTTTGGCCTTGTCAATGCTCCTCCAACATTGTCTCGCATGATGAACTTCATCTTCAACCCTTACACAAATGATTTCGTCTTGGTGTATCTCGATGATATTTTGGTCTTTTCCACGAACAAAGAGGATCATGCCAAGCATTTGAGATTGGTGCTGGACAAACTCGGAGAACATCAATTCTATGCGAAGTTTTCAAAGTGCGAGTTTTGGCTCGATGAGGTTCTCTACCTTGGGCATATCATCTCCGCCAAGGGCATAGATGTTAATCCTGAGAAGGTGTCTGCAATTGTGAATTGGGAACCGCCTCAGAATGTGATGTAGCTTCGCAGTTTCCTTGGGCTTGCAAGCTATTGTCGAAGATTCGTTGAGAATTTCTCTAAGATCACGAAGCCTCTTTCCAACCTCCTCCAGAAGCATGTGAAGTATGTCTGGACGCCTGAATGTGACGTCACTTTCAACACCCTCAAAGAGATTTTAGTCATAGCTCCAGTTCTGACTCCTCCTGATGAATCCAAACCATTTGAGGTTTTCTGTGATGCTTCCCTGCAAGGTCTCGGTGCTGTGTTAATGCAAGAGAAGAAAGTTGTGGCCTATACCTCTCGCTAGTTGAAGCCCAACGAAAAGAACTACCCCACTCACGACCTCGAGTTGGCGGCAGTTGTCCATGCTCTGTTAACATGGAGACATCTCTTGTTGGGAAGGAAAGTGGACATCTTCACAGATCATAAGAGCCTCAAGTACATCTTCACTCAACCCAACCTCAACCTCAGGCAGACTTGTTTGGTCAAAATGATTCAAGAGTATAATCCGAGTATTCAATATACTCTAGGCAAGGCCAATGTCATTGCTAACGCTTTGAGAAGGAAGGCTTACTGCAACAGTTTGATTCTCAAGCCCTTCCAACCGGATCTTTGTGAAGCTTTCCGCAAACTTAATCTCCAAGTTGTTCCTCAAGGATTTCTTGCCAACCTCCAAGTCTCTCCTACTTTGGAAGATCAAATTCGCGAGGCACAACTTCTTGATGCCATGGTGAAGAAGGTGAAGATTGGGATTGCCAAGAGCCAACCCAAGTACAAGTGCTATCGCCTTGACGACAAAGATACTCTATTCTTCGAGGATCGCATTGTTGTTCCTAAGGGTGATCTCCGTAAAGTCATTATGAACGAGGCTCACAATTCACTCCTTTCTATTCATCCTGGAAGTACAAAGATGTACCATGACCTCAAGCAGTCATATTGGTGGACTCGAATGAAGCGCGAGATTGCTCAGTTCGTGAATGAATGTGATGTCTGCAGAAGAGTGAAAGCAGAACACCAATGGCCAGCTGGTCTCCTCCGACCTCTTGCTATTCCAGAATGGAAGTTTGACCATATTGAGATGGACTTCATGACTGGATTTCCCAAGTCCAAGCGCGGAAATGATGCTATCTTTGTCGTCATCGACAAGCTCACTAAAGTGGCTCATTTTCTTCCTATCAAAGAATCTATCACAGCAGCTCAGTTGGGAGAGCTATATACCTCTAGGATTGTCTCCTTGCACGGCATTCCGCAGTTGATATCTTCAGATCATGGAAGCATCTTTACTTCTAAGTTCTGGGATGCCTTCCAGAAGGCCATGGGCACCAACATTCGCTGCAGCACAGCCTTCCATCCTCAAACTAGTGGAAAAGTCGAGCGAGTCAACCAAATTCTTGAAGATATGCTCATGGCTTGTGTCATTTCCTTCGATATGAAGTGGGAAGATTGTCTTCCATATGCCGAGTTCTCCTACAACAATAGCTTCCAACCGAGTTCGGGCAAGGCCCCATTCGAGATTCTCTATGGCAGAAAGTGTCGTACTCCTCTTAACTGGTCAGAGACTGGTGAACGCCAACTTCCTGGCAATGACTTGATCACAGAGGATGAAGAAATGTGCAAAGTCATTCGTGAAAATCTCAAAGCCGCACAATCGCGCCAGAAGAGTTACTATGATAGCAAGCATCGTGACTTGGCTTTCGAGATCGGAGACCATGTCTACCTCCGCGTCTCTCCAATGAAAGGTACTCGTCGCTTCGGTATCAAACGGAAGCTTGCCCCTAGATACGTGGGTCCTTTCAAGATCATTGGCAAAAGAGGCGACCTCGCCTATCAACTTGAGCTTCCGTCCAACTTTGCAAACGTGCACGACGTGTTTCACGTGTCATAGCTTCGCAAGTGTTTCAAGACTCCTAACAGCACCATCAACTTCGAAGAGATTGATATCCAAGAAGACATGTCTTATCATGAGCATCCCATTGCTATTCTTGAAGAAACTGAGCACAAGACTCACAACAAGTAAATCAAATTCCTGAAAGTGAAGTGGTCACATCATTCCGACCGAGAAGCCACATGGGAACGCGAGGACCACCTATGTTCTGAATATCCGGAGTTCTTTCAGTCCTAGATCTCGGGACAAGATCCTTTCGCAGTGGTGGAGTGTTGTAACGCCCCGTATGTAACTTACCATATTTTTACTATGAATCCTGCCATTTTCAGCTCTAAGTTATTATATTCCTTCATGGTTGGGTTTGGTCTTTGTTTTGCATTTTGTTCACGTCATGCATCTCATATCATTTCATCGTGTGCATCGCATTTGCATACGTGTTCGTCTCATGCATCCGAGCATTTTCCCCGTTGTCCGTTTTGCGATCCGGCACTCCTATGTCCTCCGGCGCCCCCTTTTGTCTCTTTTCGTGAGCGGGTGTTAAACTTTCTCGGACTGGACCAAGGTTTGCCAAGCAGCCTTAGTACACCACCGGTAGACCGCTTGTCAAGTTTCGTGCCATTTGGAGTCCGTTTGATACTGCAACGGTTAACCGAGGAACCGTAAAGGCCTCGTGTGTGTGTTGCAGCCCAACACCCCTCCAAAGTGGACCAAAACCCATCCAAACCCCCTCCATCCTCTCGGCCGTTCTATCACGATCGCGTGGCCGAAAACCGCACCTCATTTGGACTCTCCTAGCTCCCTCTATCTATAAATGTGCCCCTTCTGAAACTTTCGGGTCCAAACCCTAGCCCCTTCTTCCCCGCGCCGCCGGACACGTCCGGATCGGACCAGACACGTCCGCCCTGCCGCCTCAGCCACTCCCGTGCCGCCACATCACCGCCGCCGTCCTGCGCGCCACCGAGGCCCGCCGGGCCCAGATCCGGCCCCCGCGGGCCTGTACCCCGTGGTAGCCGCCCGCGGGCGACCCTGCCCGAGGCCGCCGCGTGCCTCCATCGCCACCGCGCCGCCGCCTGGGTGCCGCCGCCTCCGCCCGCCGGAGACCCTGCGGCCGGCCGCCGCCGACTCCGCGCCGGCCTCCGCCCGTGCCACCGCCGTCTCCTCCGACCCTGTGCGCCGCCTCCTCCTCTCCACGTCGCTGGATCCGTGACTGCGGCGAGCCCCCTAGCTCTGGCTACCGCGTGGATAACTCCAGCGAACTCTTTCTCCGGTCATCCTCGTAAACCGCGCGCCAGATCCAAATCGGGAGAACCTAGGGTTGACTTCGAAATATCTCTAAGTCTTTTTTTACATTCTGAAGCTCTGTTCATTGCATTATAACTCCGCATCCGTAGCTCCATTTTGGGCGTGCAATATATCAAAATGTTCATTAGGTTGTCCTCTTCATTTTGTTGCATTGCACCATGCTTGTTTGAGTCCATCTTGATGCCCAAATTGTTGTTTCAAGTGTGCTATAAAATGTTAGTTCCTGTTTCTTAACAGATCTTGAGCATTTGTCATTTTTGCCATGATTATTGTGTGCTACATATGGGCATGCGCTCTACATGTGTTTTGGGCTATGCCATGCCATCTTTACAGGGGTGTATGCCATGTATTTTTGTGATCTATGTGGTGATTATCACAAGCATGCAAAGTAGCTCTCATAGTATTGATGATTTCAGGGACTTAGAATTTCACTAAGTCTTTGCCCTGCTGTTATTTTTATGCCATGTGTTCATGTTGCTACAGAGAGATCCATGCTTCTTTTGAGTATGTTCAGTAAGGATGATTTCAACATATGGTTATCCTCTATCCATCCATGTCCTTGTTTGCATTTTTGGAGTTCCCTAGCATCACTCAATCTTGCTCTACTTTTGCTATAATATGTTCCTGGCTGATTGTTTACGTGTTAATCAATTTTGCCAAGGTTGTTGTAGTTGATCCATGCATGCTATGGGTTTGTTCTTGCCATGGTTAGCTTCTTGATCATGTATTCTTGCTGGTATTATGCTTAGTTTGTCATGCATGCTAAGTCTGAATCTGTTAACGAAACTTGCTATGTTTACATGGGTTCCATCATGTTTTCTTTAACCTTTTGGCTTATGGTCAGTAAGGGACTTTTGTTATATGCTTTGAGTAGATTCATGCCATGCCTTGTATTGCTATGATATGATCCTGTAGCATGTTGTTATCTTGCTCTAAACATTGCTTCATGATATTAAATCCTGACATGTTCTTATTTTCACTAAGTCTGTGATGCTGTTATCTTTTGCACTTTTGCCATGCTTGTTTGAACCTGCTACTGTGTGATCTAGCTGTAGCTCAGCGTTCATGTTTTGTCAAGCATCTCGAGTAGTTCACTGCCATGTGCTTTGTTGCTATGTTGGAGTGCAGTAGCTTAGTTTCTTGTTGCATTCTAGTTGGCATCGTGCTGTTAATCGCAGAATTGTGCCATTCTTTTTTTGCTTGCCATTTGCAAACCGTGCATCCGATTCCGGTGATCTTTATATCGATTTCGACCGAAATCAACTCATCTTTCCAGCGGCACACTTGGTTTGCCAAGTTGAGGCCTGGTTCAATCTTTTCCTTCTGGAGCATGCATATGCATTGCATATCACATCCCACATATCATGCCATGTTTTGCATCATGTTGGTTGCGCATTGCACTGCCATTGACTGTGGTTTCTTTTGCTTGTGTTCTTGCCTTGGGTAGAGCCGGGAGACGAGTACGTGATCGAGGAACCCATTGAGTACGCTTACGAGGATCAAGCTTACGTCAACTCGGAGAACTTTGCAGGCAAGATGACCATACACTCGAAATCACTTCTATCTTTGCTTGCTAGTTGCTCGCTCTATTGCTATGCCGCGATACCTACCACTTGATATATCATGCCTCCCATATTGCCATGTCAAACATCTAACCCACCTTGACCTAGCAAACCGTTGTTTGGCTATGTTACCGCTTTGCTCAGCCCTTCTTATAGCGTTGCTAGTTGCAGGTGAAGATGGAGTTTGTTCCTTGTTGGAACATGTTTATTGTTGGGATATCATTATTATATCTTGTTTACTTTAATGCACCTATATACTTGGTAAAGGGTGGAAGGCTCGGCCTTATGCCTGGTGTTTTGTTCCACTCTTGCCGCCCTAGTTTCCGTCATACCGGTGTTATGTTCCTTGATTTTGCGCTCCTTACGCGGTTGGGTTATAATGGGAACCCCTTGACAGTTCGCCTTGAATAAAAGTCCTCTAGCAAGGCCCAACCTTGGTTTTACCATTTGCCACCTAAGCCTTTTTCCCTTGGGTTCCGCGGACTCAAGGGTCATCTTTATTTAAAACGCCCCCGGGCCAGTGCTCCTCCGAGTGTTGGTCCGAAACGAGTAGACTGCGGGGCCACCTCGGGGCAACTTGAGGTTTGGTTTTACTCGTAGGATGTCTCATCTGGTGTGCCCTGACAACGAGATACGTGCGACTCCTATCGGGATTTGTCGGCACATCGGGCGGCTTTGCTGGTCTTGTTTTACCATTATCGAAAAGTCTTGTAACCGGGATTCCGAGCCTGATCGGGTCGTCCTGGGAGAAGGAATATCCTTCGTTGACCGTGAGAGCTTGTGATGGGCTAAGTTGGGACACCCCTGCAGGGTTTTGAACCTTCGAAAGCCGTGCCCGCGGTTATGGGCAGATGGGAATTTTTTAATATCCGGTTGTAGAAAACCTGACACTTAACTTAATTAAAATGAATCAACAGCGTGTGTAGCCGTGATGGTCTCTTTTCGGCGGAGTCCGGGAAGAGAACACGGTCTCGTGTTATACTTGAACGTAAGTAGTTTCAGGATTACTTCTTGATCTTTATAGCTTCGCGACCGTGCTTTGCTTCTCTTCTCCCTCTCATTTGCGTAAGTTAGCCACCATATATGCTAGTGCTTGCTGCAGCTCCACCTCACTACCTTTTCCTACCCATAAGCTTAAATAGTCTTGATCGCGAGGTTGTGAGATTGCTGAGTCCCTATGACTCACAGATTACTTCCAAAACCAGATGCAGGTGCCAATGATGCCTGTATAGGGGATGCGACCGAACTCAAGTAGGAGTTCGACTAGGATTCAGGATGTTACTATGTTTCCTCTCCAGACGATCAGTAGAGGAGCCCAGTTGGGGCGATCGGGAATCTATTGCATTAGGGGTTGTCTTTCTTTATTTTGGTTCCCTAGTCGGACCTTGATTGTATTATGGATGATGTAATGCTATATTTATGTATTGTGTGAAGTGGCGATTGTAAGCCAACTCTTTATCCCTTTCTTATTCAGTACATGGGATGTATAAAGATTACCCCTCTTGCGACATGCCTACTATGCGGCTATGCCTCTAAGTCGTGCTCCGACACGTGGGAGATGTCGGCGTTTTGGGAACGGGGGTCCCCAGACTTGCCTGCCTGCGGTCTGCGGTGTGGCTCGAGGAGGGGCCCAGCACGGCCCATCTTCATCAACACAGACCCAAGACCCTCGCGAGGGGTCAAGCCTCATGGGGCAGACGACACGGAGCTTCCTCAGGCACGGCCTCATCAGGCTGGCTCGCGAGGAGGCGGAGAGATCAAGGCGGGGGTACCTCACGAGGTGCCCGTGACGCAAGCCATGACGACCAAGGGTGCCAGGTGGGCGCCAGCCCGCGCAGTGTCCTCCTTTCCTCTTTGGTGCAAAGGGAGCAA
Organism: Triticum urartu; assembly: GCF_056163025.1. Taxonomy (NCBI): domain Eukaryota; kingdom Viridiplantae; phylum Streptophyta; class Magnoliopsida; order Poales; family Poaceae; genus Triticum; species Triticum urartu. The sequence continues at coordinate 268,875,757 of NC_141873.1, forward strand.
GCACAGGAGAGAGCATCAAGCAAAGGCACCCGTTTCGGTGCAACGAGACCAACACCGGCCCAACGGCATGAAGGAAGTCATTGTGGAGCCCAAGCCAGCGTCACCACCAGAGCCTTTGGCAGGCGAGGACCAACTTTAGTCAGGATAAGTGTACCAGATGTTCCCCTTCAAAATGGCCAATTGTTGGCGCCCTTCCCGCTCAATATTTGGGAAGAGGCCCAGGGCCTTTTCCTATAAATAGGACTAGCCACCCACAGGGTAGAGGGGATCGGATCGAAATCGGAGAGAGAATCGAGAAGAGAGAGAGAAGGGTGATTGAACTCCTCCCAGCAGTTCATCCCCCCAGCCAAGAACAGACCCTCGAGAGGCTGTTCTCCCTTGTATTGCTCATCATCATCAGCCCAAGAGGCAATCCACCACACCACACACTGGAGTAGGTTATTACACCACAACGGTGGCCCGAACCAGTATAAACCCTGTGTCTCTTGTGCTGTTCTTTCCAAAGCTTAGATCTTAGCGAGGCGGTGGGGCGCAGGTAGGTAGAAGGCGAAATCTCCGCGCGCACCCCAGTGTTGAAACCTCAAGGGTCTGCCGGAACCCGAAATCTGACATTTGGCGCGCCAGGTAGGGCTGCGCCGGAATTCGTCTTCCACCACCCCGTTCTCCTCCGACCATCGCGTCCATGTCTGACGCTCGTCGGGCCCGCGCCGAGCGCCGGGCCGCTCTCGCTTCCCGCGTCGCCCAGACGGCTCCTGTCGGCGGGCGCCCTCGCCGTTCCCCGTCACCTGCCGTCAACGCCGCCACCGGCCCGGCGGGGGACGAGCAGCAAGCGTCGTCTCAGCATCCATCCGTGTGGCAAGACGGCCGCACCGCTACTCCCTCGCTCATCCCAGCTGGTTCTTCGTCCCGCACGCTCCGCGCACCCATGGAGGCTCGAGCTCCGCTCATCGCGGCAAACAAGCTCCTGCGCTACCGTCCCGTCGATGACGTCTACGAAGAATGGCTCGACCGCGTCGCCGAGCTCGTCCGCGCCGCAGGGGGCTCTCCTGCGCCGTCCGTTCCACTACACCGCACCCCACCCCGCGCGGGCGACGAAGCTCCGGGGGCGCCCCAGCCGCCTCCTCCTCAAGAAGGCGCCATGGATCCAAGGCGCGTGGCCCCTGGGCGGAACCCGCTCCGTCAGGTGCTAGCACGGCAAGAGTAGAGCTGCCAAGAAGTCCCTCGCCCGCAAGAAGCTGCCCGGACGCTCCCTGCTCTAGCACGTCGTGACCATGTTCCTGCTCCCGCACGTCAAGACCCCGCGCTGCTTCCAGCCGCAGCGTGTGGGGACATGCAAGACCAAGCTCTCCATCACCCAAGGCCTCCCGTCGCCACAGAAGGCTGCCGTGCCTTCACCACCGAGCTACGCAGCGTCGCGTGACTCGGCAAGTTCAAGCCAGACCTGCCTCCTCGTTACGATGGCACGACCGACCCTGCGGAGTTCCTCCAGCTCTATGAGCTGGGCATCAAAGCTGCCAACGGAGAGGAGAAGGTCATGGCGAACTGGTTTCCCATGGCGCTCAAGGACGGGGCCCGCACCTGGCTCCTTAACCTGGCTCCAGGCACGATCTCCTCCTGGGGACGAGATGCGCACCTGCTTCATCGCCAACTTCCAAGGTACTCGCGACCGGCCACCCGCCGTGAGCGACATGCGCCACATCAAGCAACAACCCGGAGAGACCCTGCAGAAGTACATCCAGTGCTTCAGCAACGCACGCCTCAAGATTCCCAAGGTGACCGAGGAGGCCATCATCTCAGCCTTCTCCGACGGCGTGCGCGACGTCAAGATGAAGGAGGAGCTGGCGATGCATGAAGACCTGTGCACTTCCTTGGAGTTGTTCAACTTGGCAACCAAGTGCGCCAGGTCTGAGGAAGGGCGTCTCTCCCTCCTCGAGCTGCCTGCCGCAGACCCAAAAGAGAAGAAGCCCAAGGCCAAGGATGTGAAGCGCAAGAGGGATGCCGTGCTCGCGGCGGAACCAGACACCAAGCGGGGCAGAGATCAGCCCGAATCTTCCAAGGGCAGTCGGTACTGTGTGTACCACGACCTCCACACCCACAACACCAACGAATGTCAAGAGCTCCGAGCCGTGCGAGAAGGAAGGATCGGCCGTCGCCCCGACCGCGGTGACCGGGGCTACGGTCGAGGAGGAGGAAGGAACGCAGGACGCTGGGAAGACCGCTGCCCGCGCCAAGGGTGGCGCGATCGACCTCGCGAGGATCGCTGGCAAGACCCGCCTCGCGAGGGAGACTGGAGGGATCAGCCTTGCGAGGATCGCCCGCAAGGCAACGCATGCCTCCCTCCGCTGCCGCCGCAGCCAAGGAGAAACGAGGACCGCCATCAGGACGAGGGGGCTGGGGGCTTCCAGGAGACGCGCGTGATCGCCTGCATCCTGGGCGGGGCTCAAGCCCCAGCCTCTCAACGCATCTTCAAGCAGTTCGCCCGCGAAGTGAATGCAGTCCTCCCCAAGCTCGAAGCCACGTGCCCTCTCAGGTGGTCGGCGTGCGCCATCACGTTCAGCTCAGCAGATCAGCTCAAGTGTGCGGCCACAGCCGGAGTCCTCCCGATGCTTTGTTCCCCAATCATCAGCAACGTGGTGGTCACTAGGACCCTGATCGATGGCGGGGCAGGGCTCAACGTCTTGTCCTTGGAAACATTCAACAATCTCCAAGTGCCCTACAACCAGCTTCAGCCAACCAAGCCTTTCTCCGGAGTCACCGACGGCTCCACGGTCCCGATTGGGCGGGTCCGCCTCCCTGTCACCTTCGGGGCACACGACAACTACTGCACCGAGCTCATCGACTTCGACGTCGCTCACATTCGCCTGCCATACAACGCCATCCTTGGGTACCCAGCGCTGGCCAAGTTCATGGCCGTAACTCACCACGGCTACAACGTCCTCATGATGCCAGGAAGTGGCGGAGTCATCACGGTGCCCTGTGAAGAGAAGGACGCGGTGTGTTCCCTGGAACGAGCCTTTTAGGCCGCATCGCTGGAAGACCCGGATCGCGGAAGCAGGAGGCTTCCCGAGACCGCCCCCAAGAAGAAGAAGACATCGTCCGGCCCGGCGCCTCAGGAGGCAGGCCCCTCAGGGCCCGCGCCTGCCCAGGGGAACCTCCTTCCATCACATAGGAAAGCGCGCCCGGCGCCCTCCTCAGGCAAGGCTCGGGGCTCTCCCCTGGAGGGCCACCGACCTGGCTAAGGTCACGAGGGAGGCGCTTGGGCACCACATGGAGGCGTGTTTCGAAGCACGTTTCCCTCAAGAAGGAGTAAGGCAAGGAGGGCCAGACCCTCAGGAGTTCGTCAGCAAGGCCATTCAGGAGCTACAGGAGTCAAGAGTCATGAGAGGCGGCCGCCGCCTACCAGCTGTGGCTCCCCATCCAGGCGAGGATGGTGGGCTGCGCGTCTGCATCGACATACCAGGGCTCAATCGAGTCGCCTCTCTGGAGCGCCTCTGGCCCTCGCGAGTGGGGCGCTGCGAAGGTCCACCCCACAGCTACGTTCGCATGCCTTACGGCTTGCCGAACGCGGCTGCCATGTACCAGTGCCTCATGAGGGGCATCATGGAGGCTCAAGAGGCCAGGCGTTCTGCAGCCCTGGCGGAGATGGAGATGGTTCGCGAGGAGCCACCAGCGCCTCCGGAGCCTCCCGAGGCCCCTGGGCCTGGGGGCTCGTGAGGATCGGCTTCCGCAGCCCACCGAGTCTGCTACGCCAACACTCCTTCGTCCTCAACATCACCAGGTGACATCTTTCAAGTTTCATTTCCAGCTGGGAGCGCCCCCCAGGGCTGCATTATTCCCAGGCCGCGTGGGGCCATCCCTGCAGCATGTATCCCTTTTATTTTATGTTGTTAGCTTACCTTGTAGGGGGCGCCCCTCGGGCTGCATCATCCCCAAGTCGCTCGGGCCTGACCCAGTGATGTCCGCCTTCCCAGCATCTATTTGAATGAATCCACTCCTTCGCGGCTAATGTGTTTGACCTAGTTGCCCGCACAACCACGACCAAGCCGACTGGAGAGACCCCGTTCTTCCTGGTCTACGGAGCCGAAGCAGTCCTCCCTCACGAGGTCAGATGTCGCTCCGCGCGGGTCCTGGCGTTCGACGAGGCGCAGCAGGACGCCATGCGGGGGATGGACCTCGTGCTGGGGGAGGAACGTCGCCGAGAAGCCGCGCTGCGAGCGGCGAGGTACCAACAAGCGCTGCGACGATATCACTGCCGCAACATCCGCCCCAGAACTCTCGAGGTAGGAGACCTCGTGCTCAGGCGGGTTCTCTCCAGGGAGGGACTGCACACGCTCTCTCCCATGTGGGAGGGCCCGTTCAAGGTTGTTCATGTTTCGAGGCCCGGCTCCACGCACTTGGAGACTCAGGAGGGGGTGCCGGTCCAGAACGCATGGAACATCCAGCACCTCCGGAGGTTCTACCCCTAAAAAGGCCCAGAGCCTGTGAAGAAGGCGAATGCCTGTGAAGCTGTCGCGTTTTGGAAAAGGCCCAGAGCATATGAAGAAGGTGAATGCCTGTGAAGCTGTCACGTTTTGGAAAAGGCCCACAGCCTGTGAAGAAGGCGAATTCCTGTGAAGCTATCGCGTTTTGGAAAAGGCCCGGAGCCTGTTGCGTTTTGGAAAAGGCCCAGAGCCTGTGAAGAAGGCGAATGCCTGTGAAGCTGTCGCGTTTTGGAAAAGGCCTGGAGCTTGTGAAGAGGGCAAATGCCCGTGAAGCCTGCTTCCCCCAAGAAAGGCCCGGAGCCTGTGAAGCTCGTCGCCCGTGACACTCTCATGTAATAATGAGTTGGGGCAGTACACGCCCCGGAGTCTCAGGAGCGCCGGCTCAGGCCCTGGGGCTCCCTCCCAGGCCCAGTGGGAGCACTTAGCTCCGTGCTGGTGAGAAGACGTCGAAGACTAGATTAGGTGCCGGACGCGGCTTTTTCATTTGCTTTCCGCAGTTGGCTTGTTCATTCTCATTCGAAGTTTTATTGAAGCTGTTGCCGTCTTTGGCTTGTGGTTCTTCGACTTTTCACTCTCCTGCCTCGATTTCTCTTATGCAAGGCCTCGCGAGGGGGGCAGCTGAGCGCCCTCGCGAGTGTTCCTGTCCTAGTTGTTCAAAGGTTTCACGACCTGGGTCCATTACAGGAGCACCCCTCCAGTCCGTGCCCCACGGGCACCGCGACACAAACACAGGGCCTGGGTCGGTCGCCCCCCACGGCTGGGGCCGGGAACTATCCACACGCGGTCACGTAGCCGGAAGGCACGATAACGGAAGCAAAGCGATGATTAACAACAATAACCCAAACACGCCCCCGCGGGGCTCCACGCTACTGTCTTTTTACGCAGGAAAAAGGAAAAGAAAGAGCAAATCAGGCGCAGCTCGCCTCACACCGGCCTGCAGGGAAGACTCGAGCTGCCTTCGGGGCTCAGGAAGACTCCCTCTCACGCTTCACCAAGGCGCGACGGCGGGCAGACACGCTACCACCTCCCAAGAAGGTACGACGGTGTGGAGGCTGACCGCGGCCACCGCTAGAAGAGTCGCCGCCTGAAGAAGAACCGGTGAAGCTTGGGGAACCCTGAGCGCCACCAATCACACGAGCGCTGTCCTCTCCATCATTGCCGGGGCTGGGTTCCCAGCCGCGGTCGTCGTCCTCAGGGCAGCACCCTGTGCGGCGACCATCTTCCCCAAACACCCTCACGTAGAGGGTGGCATCGCCGTCAAACTTGAAGTGCAGGGTGCACCGACGGCTCAGGCCACGCACGCGGGCAAATGTCTGCCAACCGCGGGTCAAGGCCAGGCTCTCGGCTGCGGAGACCTCCAGTGAAGCCCATGAGGCCCGGCTGCAGCAGCCGTCTCCCTGAAGCCAGAGGCCGCCCGGGGCGCCGGCCGGGTGCTCACCGAGGAGGAAGCGAGGAAGTTGAAGCCGGGTGCTAGTCGGCTCCGCCGACCACACAACGAACTCCGGCAGCACCTCTGCAGTGCGAAAGCGCGGCCTAGGGGAACACGTGACTGAAGCGCCCCCCCCCCCCAGCCGTAGCAGTCCGCCCGTCACCGTGCTGGAAATCGTCTCCACGGCCGCGGGGATCTGCCATGGTGGCCACAGGATGTTTGCGAGGGCGCCCTCAGCCTCGCTTGGGCAGGGGAGAGGCAGGCACAACCTAGCGAGCCTTCCCCTTCTCTGCGGCCGAGAACCTTCTCGACGGGGCCATGAAGAAGAAGGAGAAGCGAGAGGGGATGAACTGGAAGGGCGCGCGCCGATCCGTACTTATAGCTGGCGAGGGCCAACCGTCGGCCCCACGATCGCAGGTAATCATGACCCGCTTTGCATGCAGGGACTTGTCCAATCCGCGCAGTTGCCAAGGCGCCATGGGGAAGTGGAGACACCCACGTCCAATCAACCGCCATGCGGCGCCCAAGGCCGCAGGCTGTTAGGGCCCGCGGCGCTTCGCTCTTGCCCTTTTGCCTCCCTGCACGGCCAAGTCTGGGTGCGCCTTGGGCCCGGGGGCTACTGTCGGCGTTCTGGGAACGGGGGTCCCCAGACTTGCCTGCCTGCAGCCTGCGGCGTGGCTCGAGGAGGGGCCCAGCACGGCCCATCTTCATCAACACAGACCCAAGACCCTCGCGAGGGGTCAAGCCTCGCGGGGCAGAAGACACGGAGCTTCCTCAGGCACGACCTCATCAGGCTGGCTCGCGAGGAGGCGGAGAGATGAAGGCGGGGTACCTCACGAGGTGCCCGTGACGCAAGCCATGACGACCAAGGGTGCCAGGTGGGCGCCAGCCCGCGCAGTGTCCTCCGTTCCTCTTTGGTGCAAAGGGAGCAAGCGCAGGCGAGAGCATCAAGCAAAGGCACCCGTTTCGGTGCAACGAGACCAAGACCGGCCCAACGGCAGGAAGGAAGTCATTGTGGAGCCCAAGCCAGTGTCACCGCCAGAGCCTTTGGCAGGCAAGGACCAACTTTAGTCAGGATAAGTGTACCAGATGTTCCCCTTCAAAATGGCCAATTGTTGGCGCCCTTCCCGCTCAATATTTGGGAAGAGGCCCAGGGCCTTTGCCTATAAATAGGACTAGCCACCCACAGGGTAGAGGGGATCGGATCGAAATCGAAGAGAGAATCGAGAAGGGAGAGAGAGAGAGAAGGGTGATTGAACTCCTCCCAGCAGTTCATCCCCCCAGCCAAGAACAGACCCTCGCGAGGTTGTTCTCCCTTGTATTGCTCATCATCATCAGCCTAAGAGGCAATCCACCGCACCACACACTGGAGCAGGGTATTACACCACAACGGTGGCCCGAACCAGTATAAACCCTGTGTCTCTTGTGTTGTTCTTTCCATAGCTTAGATCTTAGCGAGGCGGTGGGGCGCAGGTAGGTAGAAGGTGAAATCTCCGCACGCACCCCAGTGTTCAAACCTCAAGGGTCTGCCAGAACCCGAAATTCGACAGGAGATATAGCCGCATCGTGGGTGTTACAGGTAGTAGGGGTTCGAGTAGTTGGGAGAAGAGAAAACGAACGGAGCTCACCTAGGGAGCTCATGGAGGCTCTGCGAAAGCCTAGGAGCAGCAGGGGTTCGCCGGAGTCGACGACGAACACCGATGGCCGAAGCGGGTAGCTGAAGTCGATCTCCTCAACTTGGCGCGTCCTAGTTCGTTCTGCTCCTCGGTGACGGTGTAGTGGACAACGACGGAGCGACCAGACATGGCCTCACGGCGTGGGGACGGTGGTGATGCTTGGTGGCGGGAAAGATGCACACGACGACCATGGCGCAAGCAGCGACTGGCCAGGGAAGCAGGCGAGTAGGAGAAGGAGATGCACCATGTGGGGAAGGATGGGGCGCGTGGCAGAGGTAGAGGGCACCGGAGCATGGCAGCTAGGAGGTGAGAAGAAAGGCGACGGGGTGGCACTGGTCAGCGGTGGCGCGAGGAGGGAAAGAGAGGGAGGGACAAGGGGATCGAGCAGAGGCGTTTCGCCCTCATGCGACCGTGTGTGCGTGTGAGGCAGCGCTTAGAGGGAGACAAGGGAACAATGGGGGATCGAGAGGGTAGATCGAGCTAGGGTTAGCTGGTGGGGGTGGACCGGCTTGCCCGGGGTGGTTGTGGCTAGCCGGTTGGAGCAAGGCCCAGTTGGCCATGGGGGTTCTTTTACCTTTTACCTTTTGTTTTGTTTATCTTTTACTTTACTTTTTCTGATTATATTTTAGGATCTAATTATTTTAGTTTTGTAAAACACATCTTTGGCACGTAGATTAGCATATCAAGTTAGTCCACTGCCCTAGAAAGTTTAGTGCCCAATTATATTAGTTTAATATTTTATTAACTATAAAAGGTATTTACTTAATTGTTTTACCTACTATTTTAATTATTTTAGATCCTTTAAACACTTCATCAAAGTTCGGTTTCTCCACCATAATTACCTATGATTTATCGACACATTTAGAACATTTTTGTTTTAGTGTTTGAAAACTTTTGTTATTTGCCTTTATTTTGAATTTTTAAATGGGTTTCAAACTGACGCGAGTGTATCAACAGTAATCGAGGTGACATGGCATCATTAGCAGAGGTTCACTGTAGCTTCATTATCCAGGCATCATAGTAACCATTTGGATCAGACACTTCAACTATGGTATTATTTTCTCTACCATGACCACCCTTTTTAGGATTACCATCCGAGAACATGGTTAGGGCGTCAGTGACCAATTCATATTCGGGCCGACTATGAGCAGAGGGAATCTCCTCATCATCTTCTTCGGATTCAGACTCAGATTTCTTCTTCGGTGCTTTGGGAGGCTTTGAAGATTTTCCTCCTCGTGTTAATCTCATTCGATCAGACCTTGGAGGAAGCTGAGGCAGTTCTCCTTTAGAATCTTTTCCAAACTCTGTGCCATGACCAACCTGTGAAAGGAATAGATATGAGGGGAAATGGGGTAGGATCATAAACATGCAGAGAAGGTATTTTGAACAAAAACAAATGTTTTCGGAAGAAACATAGGAATTTTTGGTAGTCTTAGAGAAGATATCTTTGATAGATTTTAACCTAGCCATAGAGATTTTAAGACCAGTCAAAAACTATCTAATCTTTCGGATAAGCACACATGAACCCTAGATTGAGAAAAACTAGTATGAGGGAAAATCTACTTACCATACCAGTCATAACCTAGAGATTCCTAAAGATCTACCACAATGAAATAAACCAATGAAAATAGCCTTGGTAAGAACTGCCCTAAGAACAGAGATGAGGACAAGAGTAGTTCCAGATCCAAGCACCCTAACTTGGAAACTTGGATCAACTATGGGAGGGAAGATTACCGAACCGGCGTGATCAACCGCGACGAGATTTCACCGGAGTTGCACGGCGAGGCTCCTCGCCAGAGTTACTTCGAGCACAGGCTCGGGAAAAGGTGGATGAGGGTTTGAGGAACAAGTGAGGAAGAAGACACTGGGAGGGGTATTTATAGCTAGCGAGCTGAACCACCTCTCCGAAATCTACAACCCTCAGTTGCGGGATGTTCCACATTCGACATACATGATAATGATCATTAGGATCATGGGTACGTGGCAACCGTTTTCTGTGAGAAACTCAGGAAGTGAGCGGGAGACCGAAAGGTTAGAAGAAGGGCAAGCACCAAAGATGATTAAAGGTTCGAAGTCGATTTCTTTTGCGACCAAGGACGTTAGACAAAAATTTTCTTCAGATGAAATTGCATGCCTATGACGGACAACATAGATTGGATGAGAAAGAATAGAGGGATAAAAGGGCCCGAAACAAAACACTCAACCAGATGAGAGGAAACACAAAAATACAGAGCTATGAGTGAGTTGTTCATCAGACGAAACACAAACACAGAGAAACGAAGACAAACAAACGAATGAGAGCGAATAAACACAAGAGCGAGCACCAACTATATAGATGTCAGGGTTAAGAATAAACGAGTAGAATCCCTGAGAGAGTTCCTGCAAGAAGGGTTAGTTCTTTTTCGCAACCCACACTTGCGTGGGCAGTGAGACTTTCATTTTCTTGACTGAGCAGGAAAATTCCTTCGATGAGCTTTGTAGTTCGCCTGTGCATTTCGAGAGTAATAATATGAATATGCATTTAAATTGTTTCTAGAGACATGAGCATAATGATTCGAGGAGGTACGCATGTACTCCTTCTGTTGAAGATTTGACTGATATCCATTCGAGCAAGATGCAGCACTTACCTGTGAATGATAATCATTTCCTCGAAGGGAATCACTCTGCATATTCAAGTTAGTAGTGGTAGATAAATTTTCAATAATGCACTTCTTCACCCAGATTTCCTTCTTGGGTAAACCAGACCTATAGTTTGTTCCGACGTACCAAGCAAAAACCTTACCATTCTGTTGTTTGAAGAATTTGTAGTTTGAGTCATCAGACTCATCAGAAACAACAGAAATGGGAGAGTCATATCTAGACAGAATTGCAGGTTTGGGAGTTTTACTTTTGGCAAGAACCCAACTCGTTCGAGGATATTGCTCAGGACTCTAGTAAGTTCCATCAACGTTGAGTTTTCTTTTGAAACCCAATCCTTCCTTCTGGTGGTTTTTGTGCAGTATTGATTTCTTGAGCACATCATAGAGAATTTAATGCCCTTTGAGGCTCTTTAGAATTCCAGTCTCAAGCAAGTTCTTTAATCTGCAATTTTCATCAGAGATAGCAACAAATTCCTCAGAAGAGGGGTTAGAAATATCATTCGTGGTTGTTGCAATCTTCTTGATGGCAACATTAGATGTTTCAGCATTTGAATCATCATTGCCATGTTCTAGGCATTGAGAGCAAGGAGGCACAAAATCATCAGGAAGTCGTTTAGATTGCTTGGCGAAGAGAGAAGATTTTTCTTTTGCTAACACGTTATGAGACTCTTTCAGTGACTCAAGTTCTTGATTCCTGTTAAGGAGTTCATCTGATAAACTCTCGTAGTCGACTATAAGGGAATCATATCGGTTGGAAAAATCATCAATAGTTGAAGAAAAAAACATCATGCTTTTCGATCAACTTTTGATTCTTCTCCATCTCTTCGACCAGTAATCCTTTGGTTTTCCTTATATTGTTCTCAAGTTTTTCAAGCTCATCTTGTTTAGATTTTGCAATCTTAACCAGTTTAGCATAGGCAATGTATTCAGGAGAATATTCAATCATGGATTTTTAGTGTTTTGCTGATACCTGATCCTTAGAGGTCTTTGCCATGAGACAGAATGTAATAGGTTCATCATCACTTGAAGCATTGTCATCAGTGTCTGATTCGAGTGATTTATCAGATGATTCATAGGCAATGAAAGCATTGCTCCTTCCTAGCCTTTTGTGAAGCTCTTCATCTTCAGATTCAGATTCGGATATCTCATCTTTAGATTCCAAGTTCATGTCAGCACATGCTCTATTCAGCTGTGATATTCTGTTCATGTTAGATTCAATTTGATGGTTGCTCTGGCTTTCACGCTAGTGACTGGTCTCGTCGAAGAGGATGAGGAGGATTCATTTTTCTTTGAGAGCTTAGTGTGATGATCCATTCGAGTGAATCCACTGCCGTGAAGACACATCCATTTGTTGCTTGGTTTTCTATCCCAGCAAGGACAATCTGCTATGAGGTGACCGAATTGTTTGCACTTGAAGCACTTCATTCCTTCCGGAGGTAACTTTCTTGAAGATTCAGGCAAGTCAAATTCGTTATCATTTGTGAGACACATATTCTGTCTTCTGAGATCACTTAGCCTTTCTGTGAGCATTTCCAGTTCCCTTGTGATAGTGTGTTGATTCTTGATATCTTGTTCATGTGAACTGTCATAGTGTGAAAGAATTCCCCCTTCACTTTCCGAAGAAGATTCTTGATCTCCATTTTTAAGTTCCATCTTTACTTCATGTATGGACATCAGCGTCATGACCTTGACATAGTGAAGTTCTTCATAGTCTGGTCTTTGCTTGATTTCAGCTACGATTGAATCGAAGCTTGCATCAAGAGAACTTATGTGACGCCCCCGATTTGACCGTACACTAATCATGCACGCAAATGTGTACGATCAAAATCAAGGACTCACGGGAAGATATCACAACACAACTCTACAAATAAAATAAGTAATACAAGCATCATATTACAAGCCAGGGGCCTCGAGGGCTCGAATACAAGAGCTCGATCATAGACGAGTCAGCGGAAGCAACAATATCTGAGTACAGACATAAGTTAAACAAGTTTGCCTTAAGAAGGCTAGCACAAACTAGGATACAGATCTAAAGAGGCGCAGGCCTCCTGCCTGGGATCCTCCTAACTACTCCTGGTCGTCGCCAGCGGGCAGCACGTAGTAGTAGGCACCTCCAGTGTAGTAGGAGTCGTCGTCGATGGTGGCGTCTGGCTCCTGGGCTCCAACATCTGGTTGCGACAACCAGGTAGAAGGGATAGGGGAAAAGAGGGAGAAAGCAACCGTGAGTACTCATCCAAAGTACTCGCAAGGAAGGAGCTACACTACATATGCAGGGGTAAATGTGAAAAGGGCCATATCGGTGGACTGAACTGCAGAAAGCCAGAATAAGAGGGGGGTAGCTAGTCCTTTCGAAGACTACGCTTCTGGCAGCCTCCGTCTTGCAGCATGTAGGAGAGTGTAGACTGAAGACCTCCAAGTAGCATCGTATAGCATAATCCTAATCGATGATCCTCCCCTCGTCGCCCTGTGAGAGAGCGATCACCGGTTGTATCTGGCACTTGGAAGGGTGTGTTTTATTAAGTATCCGATTCTAGTTGTCATAAGGTCAAGGTACAACTCCAAGTCGTCCTGTTACCGAAGATCACGGCTATTCGAATAGATTAACTTCCCTGCAGGGGTGCACCACATACCCCAACACGCTCGATCCCATTTGGCCGGACACACTTTCCTGGGTCATGCCCGGCCTCGGAAGATCAACACGTCGCAGCCCCACCTAGACCAACAGAGAGGTCAGCACGCCGGTCTAAACCTAAGCGCCCAGGGGTTTGGGCCCATCGCCCTTAGCACACCTGCACGTTGCGAACGCGGCCGAAAGCAGACCTAGCCTAGTGGCCTTCCAGTCCAATCCGGCGCGCGCCACTCAGTCGCTGACGTCACGAAGGCTTCGGCTGATACCACGACGCCGGGATACCCATAACTACTCCCGCGTAGATGGTTAGTGCGTATAGACCAAATGGCCAAACTCAGATCAAAAACCCAGATCTCGTTAAGCGTGTTAAGTATCCGCGAACGTCGACCAGGGCCAGGCCCACCTCTCTCCTAGGTGGTCGGAACCTGCCCTGCCGCTCCGCCTCAAAACTCCACTCGAGGGTGCTCCTCAAGCCGACCCGTCTTTAGTCACCACATGTATCATGTATAAAGTATATAGTATATACCCGTGATCAACTCCCGAGTGATCACGGCCCAGTAGTATAGCATGGCAGACGGACAAGAGTGTAGGGCCACTGATGGAACACTAGCATCCTATACTAAGAAGTAGGATAGCAGGTAATGGTAACAACAGTAGTAGCAAGGACAGGCTATGCATCAGGATAGGAATAACGGAAAGCAGTAACATGCTACACTACTCTAATGCAAGCAGTATAGAGGAGAGTAGGCGATATCTGGTGATCAAGGGGGGGCTTGCCTGGTTGCTCAGACAAGGAGGGGTCGTCAACACCGTAGTCGATCGGGGTACCAGCAGCAGCGTCAGTCTCGTAGTCTACCGGAAAGAAGTAACGGAGGGGGAACAAAATAAATAACAGAGCAATCAAATGTAACACAAAGCAAGACGCGGCAATACGTTGTGCTAGGGGTGACCTAACGCAGGGATAGGTGATACCGGCGAAGGGGGGAAACATCCGGGAAAGTATCCCCGGGGTTCCGCGTTTTCGGGCAGAGGAGCCGGAGGGGGAAAGTTGCGAGTTTGATATGTTAGGGATGTGTGGCGGATGAACGGGCTGCGTATCCGGGTTCGTCTCGTTGTTCTGAGCAACTTTCATGTTGAAAATATTTTAATCCGAGCTACGGATTAAAAGATATGATTTTCTAAAGATTTTATTAAATTCTGAAATTTAATTAATTATTTAATTAATTCAAAAATAGATTTATGACATCAGTATGATGTCATGCTGACATCAGTAGTCAACAGGGGTTGACTGGGTCAAACTGACGCGTGGGTCCAGTGGGACCCACCTGTCATACTCTGTTAGTTTAAGTAGTGTTTAGTTAAACTAATTGCTGTTTAATTAAGCTAACAGGTTAATTAGATTGATTAATTGAGGTTAATTAACTTAATTAATTAATTAATTAAGGTTAATTAACTTAATTAATTTAGTTAATTAATTAATTAAATTTGTTTTTATTTTAATTATTGTTTTATTTATTTTTATATACTTCTTTTTTTTAACGTACTGGGGGCGGCCCCCACTGTCATAGGCCCAGGGGGCAACCGGGCGAAGTGGGCGAGGGTTAACGGGCGGGCGCCCGAGGAGGCCGGACCTGGGCACGCACGGCACCAGGGGGCTCGGGCTCCGCGGCCGGGCGCGGCCTCCAGCGAGGCCACCGGCCACCGCAGAATGGAGGGGGGCGCGGCCAACGGCTGGAGATCATGGTGGTCGCCGTCGGACGACGCATGAGTGAGGCGACGAGCGGGATGGCGGGGCCGTTGTCCACGGCGGGCGAGGCAGGGGCAAGGCGAAGGGCGAGGGCGCGCGTGCGTGAGCGGGACGCTGAGGAGAGCAAGGGAGCGGTGGGACGGCGCGGGCGTGCGCGGTCCACGGCAACCGCGGGCGGGGCGTAGCAGGGCCGCGGTGAGCGCGGCCGCGGCGGTGAGCACGAGCGTGGGCGTGCGCACGAGAGGGAGCCTGCGGGCGCACACGCGGTGGAGCGGGCGACGCAGCGCTGCAGAGGGCGGCGCGGGGAAGTCGGACGCGACGCGGGGACAGGGGAAGGAGAGAAGGGGCGCGGCTCACGGTGGAAGTAGGGTTCGGGGCAGTGGGCTCGAGGTGGCTTGGGGTGGTCCGGCGATGGCGGGGCGGAGATGACGCAGTCCGGCGGGGCGGCGGCGTCCATGCGGCGTCGAGGGCGCAGTCGCGATTGGCGCAGCGAGCGGCGCCGTCGGGGGAGAGGGGACGGGGCGCGAGGGCGAGGGAGACGGCGAGGTGGCTGTGGCGGAGGCATTCCGCGCGGTGTCGAGGCGGCTGCGAAGGTCGACGGGGTCGGGGCGCCGTGGGGAGGTTCGTCCCCTCGATCCCAATCCATTCGTGGGGCGGGGGGGGGGGGGGGGGAGGAGCGAGGGGAGTGGGGTTTCGTCCCTGATCCAGATTGGATCGGGAGGGGGAGAGGGAGTGGGGGGTTAGGGTTTCTGGGGTGTGGGGCTGTGGCCTATAGGCCAGGGGGTGGCCGGTTGGGCCAAGTAGGCCGGTTGGGTGGGAAGGGCCGAGGCCCATGGGGAGCGGGGTGGTTTCTTTTGTTTTCTCTTTTCTTTTATTTCTTCTTTTCTGTTTTATTAAATTTTTAATTTATTTCAACTTATAGAATGTGAGAACAACACCTAAATGTAGTAGGTTAAAGATACCACTGCCACATTAATTTGGACAACTAAATAAATTAGTTTAATACTTTACAAAATACAAAAGGCATTTAATTAATTTATTTTGCTGTTGTTTTATTCATTTTTGAGTATTTACGCATTTTATACAAGTGTGGTTTCTCCACCATTATTACTTAGGATTTAGTTGTCCCATTTTTAACATTTTAGTCTTAACATTTGAAAATTTTTATTGTTTCCCTGATCTTGAATTTTGAATTCGAACCGGTTTCGATCTAACGCGAGACTAACAACAGTAACAGTGGTGACAAGGCATCATTACTAGAGGGTTACTGTAGCTTGATTATCCGGACGTCACAACTTAGTAGCTTGTTGACCACATCTCTATCGATGATATCTGTTAGTCCTCGTTGGTGAAGTCTTTCAACAATATTGGCTAACCGATTAGTGAGTTCCATAGCACTTTCAATACGAAGACTTCTGAACCCAGCAAACATGGCACGAAGCATTTCAACATGAGAATCTGTTCTGGTAATGAATTATTCATGAGCATTTTTTATGGCATCCTGGAGTTGCTTCACAGTGTTAAGCTTTTGGAACCGAATGAAAATGTCTTTCGAGATACTTCCACAGATAATATCTTTTGCTTGTGCATTCAAACGCAGTATAGCTTTCTCATCAGAATTTGGAGCACCAAGGTGCTGAATGCTGTATCCATTTTCCACAATCTGCCAAATTTCTATGTTGATGGCTTGAAGTATGATTCTCATTCTCTCTTTCCAGTAGACATAGTCATTTCCATCGAAGATAGGAAACCTTTCAGAGTGCGATGATCTACCTGCATACGACATACTCAAAACTCCAAGGTGGTTAAACCTTTAATAAACAGAGATAGGGAGTACCTGCTCTGATACCAATTGTTAGGACCGAGAGTATATCGACTAGAGGGGGGTGAATGGGAGATTCAAAAATTCTTGCGAATGTTATGAATTGATCCCAAACACAGCGGCGGAAATAAGATTCGATAGAAAAGAACTTGAACAAGTACATTATTGAGGAATGAATGTATCAAGGTAGGAAGAAATAATTGATCGAGCATAGGATATCTCAGGTTTGATAATAATGATGGTAGTGCAACATGCGAACAAATATAGTAGCATGAGAGAAAATATGATATGAATTGCGAGGGAAAACGCGATAATGAACAATGACGAGGTGAAAGAAAATAGCATAGGGAAAACACTCCAGTCTTAATAAGATAGGTGCTAGGAGAAGTTCATATGACTGGGACGACTAACTAATGATGAGAATGCAACATGATGAGCAACAAACATAACCGATGGGAAAGACATATATGACAGAGATGAATGATATGCAACAGAAAAGATTGATCAGATAAACTATCGTCACATAGCACAAAAGTAAACTGGTGAAGGTAATGCAGTAAAGTAAATTGAACAAGTTGTGCTTGACGACGACAGATGGATTTGGTAGACCAGTTCACCCTTCTGCCAAAAGACTAGATCTGGTTGGAGGGCTTATGATTTAACACAGAAGATAAACTCTGTTCGCCCTATTCTCCTTCAACTCGGAGCTATCAGACTGTAGTTGATTTCACTTGTGGCAGATAATTGTTAGCGATCTCCAAACCTTCGACAGACCTCTTTGCGAACCACAATGACTCTTGGTTGCTGAAGATCTTCTCGGTGAAGACTACAACTCTTCAACACTCGAGCCGACACCTATCCGTCTAGAGAGTGTGCAGCTCTCAAGAGTAATAGGTACAAGAACTCTAGACTCAGAACTACTGTGATGCTCAACCACTGTCTAAGTTTTGGTTCTTGATTTTTCTCTCAGTGGATCTTACACTCAAATCACTCGGAGAGGGGATGCTCAAACAATCTTCTCAGAAATCTCAAGCGGAGTAGCCAACAAGAAATGTTGGAGCGGGGTGCTATTTATAGCCGCAACCTTCCCTGGAGGGAAAATACCAAATTGGACATGTGGAGTAGCCAATGGCCAAACGACACGAGTCCAATGGTCGGAAATTGAGCATAATAGTAACATTTCTTGCGGAGCAAGTAATGCTAACTCCTGGATTCGAAAGATATCTCCTGCATCACGAAGAACAACGTCTACTGCTGCGAGGTAATCATTCCAAACACAAAGAGATTTCTCTTAGTCTCGTATAGGTTTTGGGCTAACATCACAGCGGATATAAGCTTTGAGAACCTATACCCCTCTTAATAGTACGGAGGTCGTATGACTCAATTGAATGACAAAAGAACAACAGAATGAATACTACATCTTCACTTTATCTTTGACTTCCATTCGTTGCAGTCAATTTTCTTTGGACAGAATCTACAAACCAATTGCTTTACATCAGCAATAAATTTTTGAGGGGTTAACTCCTTCCACTACAAAAAAATACACTTCCGTGATGATACGTGTTTGTCATAGTAGGTCACGTTTTCTGTCATGCATGTACATCCATGACAATTTTATGACAGAATCAAGATAGTCATACCTGTGCTGTCGTAGAAGTGTGCGATGACATTACCAAAATTATCATCATGGAAGTGTCCACTTCCATGACGATAAATCGCGCGTCACAGAAGTGCTTTCGTCAAGAGTGACCGACACGTGGCATCCCGTAACGGAACGCCATTAAGCTATCGGGTTCGGTTTTGGATCCGATAACTCGTTAACAGCCCCGACCAATGGGGATTTTCCACGTGTAAAATCATCATTGGCTGGAAGGAACATGTGTCGGCTCGCCGTTGGGACAGATGTCATCCATCTCATTGGACCCAAAGCGCCTATGATACGTCAACACGTGGCATGGCCCAACAGAGGCCCATTCCTGTGAAAAGGCCGGCCCGTTTGACTTGGTCAAAAGGTGGTGGGCCGGCCCATGGCAAGCCTCTTAACGGCCTGTTCGCATATAGCCCATTTATAGCCCGCTAACCGAGGGCCCGTTTACGTCCTATCCAAAATAGGCCTAGTAGCGTCATCTAGGCCGTCCAATATAATTCCATCCCATTTTAACTTCCGGCCCATGTATGGCCCATGATGTCTTTCGGCCCATATGAGGCCCTTAGTAACTCTCGGCCCATTAACGGCCCGTGGTAAAACTGGCCCGTAATGAACGGTGTATCACTTTATACCCATGAACGGCCCATTATTCCGTTGGGCCGTTTCCAGCCCATGTTATCTTTCGGCCTTCTCAGTGCCCATTTATTATTGGGCTCATTTCCAACATTCTTTTACTTTCGGCCCGTTACTGTCATTTTCTTCTTGTGGGCCAAATTCAGCCCATGGTTACAGTCGGCCCGTTTGAGGCCCATTAATACGTTGGGCTGTTTTCATAGCGTCATCAAATACGGCTGATTAACAACGGCCCATTATGGTCGGCCCATGAACGGACGATTTCAACTCTAGCCCGTTTACGACCCCTTATACGGCCCGTACAAGGCCCATAGATGAGATGGCCCGTAGAAGGCCCATGGATCCTACGGGGCGTAGAAGGCCCATTGACCCGACGGCCCATAGAAGGCCCATTGATCTGACGGCCCATAGAAGGCCCACGGATCCGACGACCCATAGAAGGCCCACGGATCCGACAGCCCATAGAAGGCCATGGATCGTGGCAAATCCTAAACGGCGCCCGTTGCGCCCATTTCTTCGCTGCGCGCAAACGGCCGCATACCCCCGTGCCGCGCTGGGCCGGCCCATTTTCTTCTCTTTTTTATCTATTAAAACTGCATCAAATCAAAAAATGGTAAGTGTGATGGTTCGAACCTGGGACGTCTCGTCTGCGAGAGCAACGCACTTACCACTTGGCAACGAACCACTTTCGTGTCTGTAAGCCTCTTCCCCTTTTTTTATTGTTTCTCCAAGTCGCGACATTTTCTTATCCTTCTTTTTCCTATTCTTTTTTTTCACTTTTCTTTTCTTATTCCTTTTACTTCTTTGTAAATGTGCGAATTTGTTTTTCAATTTCGATGAACCTTTTTGAATTCAAACTTTTTTTTATCAAAATCGATGAACTCTTTTTTCAAATTCGATGATTTTTTCTCAAAAGCAACGAACACTTTTCAAAATCGATGAACTCCTTTTCAAAATCGATGAACTTTTTTTCCAAGTCGATGAACTCTTTTCAAATCTATGAACTTGTTACTCAAAACCGATGAACTGTTTTTTTTTCAAAATCGATGAACTTTTTTCAAAATCGATGAACCTTTTCCAAAACCGATGAACTTTTTTCAAAACCGTGAACTTTTTTTCAAAATCGATGAACTCTTTTTCAAAATCGATGAACTTTTTTTCCAAGTCGATGAACTATTTCAAGATCGATGAACTCTTTTCAAATCGATGAACTTGTTACTCAAAACCGATGAACTGTTTTTTTCAAAATCGATGAACTTTTTTCGAAATCGACGAACCTTTTTCCAAAACCAATGAACTTTTTTCAAAACCGTGAACATTTTTTTCAAAATCATGAACTTTTTTTCAAATTCGATGAACTTTTTTCAAAATCGTGAACTTTTTTTCAAAGTCGATGAACTTTTTTCAAAATCGTGAACTTTTTTCAAAGTCGATGAACTTTTTTTGAAATCAATGAACTTTTTTTCAAAAATCGATGAACTTTTTTCAAAATCGTGAAGTTTTTTTCAAAATCGATGAAATTTTATGTAACACGATCTTTTTTAAAAACCAATGAACTTTTTTGTAATTCATGACATTTTTTCCCAACTGTTTTCAAATAATTTAAAAGTCAAAGCGCTACAATAAATGTTTACATGTGTACTAATAAATTGCCCGGAGACAGATGTACTTTAAATATTCTCCCTACCTTGTGGTCAGTAGTGCTGTGTAGTTTAGTTGGTAGCCCTTGTCGTTCGCTACTGGACGGTGCGAGTTCGATCCTCTCGGGAAACCATTTTTTGGCTGTTTTTGCTCGTAAACGAGCTCTATCCACTGACTTTTTGCTGGGCCGGCCCAGTTCACAGCCGCGTGGGCACCTGAACTGCCAACTGGCGCTAAAGGCGCCCGTTAGGAGCTCCCATGGATCGTTCGTCATGTAGATGGCCCATGGATTGTACGGCCTGTGGACGGCCATGGTCACTACAACGTTCGGGCGAGTTGGCCCCCATTTGAACGACATAGCATATTCAAAGAATTATCCTACTCTATACTATCACCTCTAAAAACATACACTATACAATAAGGAGACTAAGGCATACAAACGTAGAATAATCCTACACTACACAATAAAGAAATTATAGCCGATTATACCCACTTGGCATTATGGTTCGGCACCAGTGATAATAAATCATACACAAACATCAAATTCCATACACCAGGCAAATACATCTCATACATCATGGACGCGCATCAACATAACTTACCATTTGAACTATAATCTCTTCAGAAAATAGAATTGGCCGGATTTAGATAAAAGAAATTTCAGTCTACAAAATCTCCAATTCCTTCGTTGTTACCTCAGTGTCTTGTTTCATTTTTTTGACTCCTGCATCTAATACCTGCATGTCCAGTCTCAACTTGTTGATTGTATGTTCAGAATCGTGTACACGTTGTCTTTCCACCTCTAGTTGATGCTCGAGAACATTAGCACATTCCAATTCCAATCCATAATCATTCGGTAACGGCCATGCCGCACTGCTCGCAGATCTTTGTGTTGATGTCACTTCATCCTGAAATGTTTCTGTAAGTATACATGACTAGGGAAAAAATATAGTTACAACAGTGAAGTGAGCAAGACAGACTATTTTGTACATGGCAAAACATGACTAACAATAATGTTACACGTCATGAAGCATAAGCAGGTGATATTTTAAAAATTATAAAAAGGTAGTCTGTGCAGCCTGCATACAGAAATCTCTCTTAGCTCATCAGAGGAGCATGATGTTGGGGCCCAATCCAAAACACAGACAAGTTACAAATTTGGACAGCACGTTGCATAGAAGTAAGCAAGCAGTTGGCCATTCTGTAGCTCAATTAAAGTCTTAGGGAGCATAATGAACAGCAGAGGATTTCATACAAACATACTATATCAAGCAAAACTATGCAATCATTAGCCTGGTATAAACTAGATTGTGAGCCTCATTCAATAATAGTTGGTTAATAGACTTCACAGCTTCGTGCACACTTTGGCAGAGTAATTAAATGGTAAGGCCTTTAATTATGTCAACTAATAGTTATACAAGTACCCAACATCAGGCATCATTCTTTGGGCATCTCATTTAATGAGGACAAATAAAGCAATTGAAAAGAGCAAATTAACTATGTCTGAAAAAAACGAAGGAATTGAACTATTGAGTTGGATACAGCGACTTACCTTAACAGGTTGAAGAGGCTCAGCGCAGCTCCTACTTCTCTTGCTAGGCTTCTTCCTAATATCTTGTACTTGGAAATCCTCAATCTTTTCTTCATTGCACCCCCTCTACAAGGTGACACAAACTAGTTACTCATCTCCTTGGAAGATAAATATGCATACTTTCCAGTCTGTGAACACAAAAGGATGAGATTATAACAAAACAACACCACATAATGAAACATGCCGCATCTCTTGCACTTGCACACAATGAAATGATCATTTACTATGTCTGCACTATGTAAAAACTAGGCATACCTTTGAACTGGATCTCCAGGTACTCTTGGAGAGCCTACTTAAGTGTACAACCAAAGCTTTATGTCACCTATGAGTTAGAAAAGGCCCCACTACAGTAGCCTGATGTCTACTACACAACCTTCTTCTTGTAGACGTTGTTGGGCCTCCAAGTGCAGAGGTTTGTAGGACAGTAGCAAATTTCCCTCAAGTGGATGACCTAAGGTTTAACAATCCGTAGGAGGCGTAGGATGAAGATGGTCTCTCTCAAGCAACCCTGCAACCAAATAACAAAGAGTCTCTTGTGTCCCCAACACACCCAATACAATGGTAAATTGTATAGGTGCACTAGTTCGGCGAAGAGATGGTGATACAAGTGGTATATGGATGGTAGATAAAGGTATTTGTAATCTGAAAATATGAAAACAGCAAGGTAACTAATGATAAAAGTGAGCGTAAACGGTATTGCAATGCGTTGAAACAAGGCCTAGGGTTCATACTTTCACTAGTGCAAGTTCTCTCAACAATAATAGCATAATTGGATCACATAACTATCCCTCAACATGCAACAAAGAGTCACTCCAAAGTCACTAATAGCGGAGAACAAACGAAGAGATTATGGTAGGGTACGAAACCACCTCAAAGTTATTCTTTCCAATCAATCCGTTGGGCTATTCCTATAAGTGTCACAAACAACCCTAGAGTTCGTACTAGAATAACACCTTAAGACACAAATCAACCAAAACCCTAATGTCACCTAGATACTCCAATGTCACCTCAAGTATCCGTGGGTATGAATATACGATATGCATCACACAATCTTAGATTCATCTATTCAACCAACACATAGAACCTCAAAGAGTGCCCCAAAGTTTCTACCGGAGAATCACGACGAAAACGTGTGCCAACCCCTATGCATAAGTTCATGGGCGGAACCCGCAAGTTGGTCACCAAAACATACATCAAGTGAATCACGTGATATCCCATTGTCACCACAGATACGCACGGCAAGACATACATCAAGTGTTCTCAAATCTTTAAAGACTCAATCATATAAGATAACTTCAAAGGGGAAACTCAATCCATTACAAGAGAGTAGAGGGGGAGGAGAAACATAAGATCCAACTATAATATCAAAGCTCGCGATACATCAAGATCGTGTCAAATCAAGAACACGAGAGAGAGAGATCAAACACATAGCTACTGGTACATACCCTCAGCCCCGAGGGAGAACTACTCCCTCCTCGTCATGGAGAGTGTCGGGATGATGAAGATGGCCACCGGAGAGGGATTGCCCCTCCGGCAGGGTGCCAAAACGGGTCTAGATCGGTTTTCGGTGGCTACAGAGGCTTCTGGTGGCGGAACTCCCGATCTATTGTGCTCCTCGATGTTTTTAGGGTATATGGAGATATATAGGCAGAAGAAGTACGTCAGGGAAGCCACGAGGGGCCCACGAGGGTGGAGGGCGCGCCCAAGGGGGGTGGACGCGCCCCCTGCCTAGTGGCTTCCTTGTTGCCCCCCTTACGTGCACTCCAAGTCTTCTAGGTTTCTTCTGGTCCAAAAATAAGTTCCGTGAAGTTTCAGGTCAATTGGACTCCGTTTGATTTTCCTTTTCTTTGAAATCCTAAAATAGGCAAAAAAAGAAACTGGCACTGGGCTCTGGGTTAATAGGTTAGTTCAAAAAATCATATAAAATAGCATGTAAATGCGTATAAAACATCCAAGGTTGATAATATAATAGCATGGAACAATCAAAAATTATAGATACGTTGGAGACGTATCAGCATCCCAAGCTTAATTCCTGCTCGTCCTCGAGTAGGTAAATGATAAAATCAGAATTTTTGATGTGGAATGCTACCTAACATATTTCTCTAAGTAATTCTTTTTATTGTAGCATGAATGTTCAGATCCATAAGATTCAAGACAAAAGTTTAATATTGACATAAAAACAATAATACTTCAAGCATGCTAACTAAGAAATCATGTCTTCTCAAAATAACATGGCTAAAGAAAGCTATCCCTACAAAATCATATAGTCTGGCTATGCTCTATCTTCACCACACAAAGTATTTAAATCATGCACAACCCCGATGACAAGCCAAGAAATTGTTTCATACTTTTGATGTTCTCAAACTTTTTCAATCTTCACGCAATATATGAGCGTGAGCCATGGACATAGCACTATAGGTGGAATAGAATGGTGGTTGTGGAGAAGACAAAAAGGAGAAGATAGTCTCACATCAACTAGGCGTATCAACGGGCTATGGAGATGCCCATCAATAGATATCAATGTGAGTGAGTAGGGATTGCCATGCAACGGATGCACTAGAGCTATAAATGTATGAAAACTCAACAAAAGAAACCAAGTGGGTGTGCATCCAACTTGCTTGCTCACGAAGACCTAGGGCATTTTGAGGAAGCCCATCATTGGAATATACAAGCCAAGTTCTATAATGAAAGATTCCCACTAGTATATGAAAGTGACAATATATGAGACTCTCTATCATGAAGATTATGGTGCTACTTTGAAGCACAAGTGTGGTAAAAGGATAGTAGCATTGTCCCTTCTCTCTTTTTCTCTCATTTTTTATTTATTTTTTTATTTTTTTATTTGGGCCTTCTCTTTTTTTATGGCCTCTTTTTTTATTTGGGCTTCTTTGGCCCCTTTTTTCGTCCGGAGCCTCATCCCGACTTGTGGGGGAATCATAATATCCATCATCCTTTCCTCACTTGGACAATGCTCTAATAATGATGATCATCACACTTTTATTTACTTACAACTCAAGAATTACAACTCGATTCTTAGAACAAAATATGACTCTTTATGAATGCCTCTAGCGGTGTACCGGGATGTGCAATGACTCAAGAGTGACATGTATGAAAGAATTATGAATGGTGGCTTTGCCACAAATACTATGTCAACTACATGATCATGCTAAGCAATATGACAATGATGAATGTGTCATGATAAACGGAACAGTGGAACATTGCATGGCAATATATCTCGGAATGGCTATGGAAATGCCATAATAGGTAGGCATGGTGGCTGTTTTGAGGAAGATATATGGTGGGTTTATGGTACCGGCGAAAGTTGTGCGGTACTAGAGAGGCTAGCAATGGTGGAAGGGTGAGATTGCGTATAATCCATGGACTCAACATTAGTCATAAAGAACTCACATACTTAATGCAAAAATTTATTATTTATCGAAACAAAGTACTACGCGCATGCTCCTAGGGGGATAAATTGGTAGGAAAAGACCATCACTCGTCCCCGACCGCCACTCATAAGGAAGACAATTAATAAATAAATCATGCTCCGACTTCATCACATAACGGTTCACCATACGTGCATGCTACGGGAATCACAAACTTCAACACAAGTATTTCTCAAATTCACAACTACTCAACTAGCATGACTCTAATATCACCATCCTCATATCTCAAAACAATCATCAAGTATCAAACTTCTCATAGTATTCAATGCACTCTATATGAATGTTTTATTATATCCCTCTTGGATGCCCATCATATTAGGACTAAATTCATAACCAAAGCAAATTACCATGCTGTTTAGAAATCTCAAAATAATATAAGTGAAGCATGAGAGTTCATCTATTTCTATAAAATAAAACCACCACCGCGCTCTAAAAAGATAAAAGTGAAGCACTAGAGTAAATGACAAATTACTCCGAAAGATATAAGTGAAGATCAATGAGTAGTCGAATAATTATGCAATTATGTGAAGACTCTCTAACATTTAATAATTTCAGATCTTGATAATTTATTCAAACAGCAAGCAAAACAAAATAAAATGACATCTAAGAATAGCAAACATCATGTGAAGAAGCAAAAACTTAGGATCAACCGATACTAACCGATAGTTGTTGAAGAAGAAAGATGGGATACCAACCGGGGCATCCCCAAGCTTAGACGCTTGAGACTTCTTGAAATATTATCTTGGGGTGCCTTGGGCATCCCCAAGCTTGAGCTTTTGTGTCTCCTTAATTCCTCTCATATCACGGTCTCCCTAAATCTCAAAAGCTTCATCCGCACAAAACTCAACAAGGACTCGTGAGATAAGTTAGTATAAACCATTGCAAAAACCTTATCATACTCTACTGTAGCAAATCACTAAAATTATTATTCAACATTGCATACTAAATGCCTCTGCATATTTAATAGTCCTATCCTCAAATAGAATCATTAAAGAAGCAAACATATGCAAACATAACAGCAATCTGCGTAAACAGGATAGTGTGTAAAGAGTGCAGCAAGATCCATACTTCCCTAGCTCCAAAAATTATGAAATAAAATTCCCACTGTAGTAAATTTATCAGAGCTTAATATGCAAAAGGTTTCAATAGTTTAGCACATTCTGACTTTTCTAGGGAATTATTGCAACAGCGGTAAACTTTCTGTTTTCAAACAGCAACATGTGGACTTCTAAAATAGGCATAGTAAAGACTATCAATGCCACTTTTATTGAAATAAAAGATGCAAAACATTGTTCTAAATAACAGCCAGAAAATCCTAACAAAATAAATTGATGCTCCAAGCAAAACACATATCATGTGGTGAATAAAAATATAGCTCCAAGTAAAGTTATCGATGAACGGAGACGAAAGAGGGGATGCCTTCCGGGGCATCCCCAAGCTTAGGCTCTTGGCTATCCTTGAATATTACCTTGGGGTGCCTTGGGCATCCCCAATCTTAGGCTCTTGCCACTCCTTATTCCATAGTCCATCGAATCTTTATCCAAAACTTGAAAACTTCACAACACAAAACTTAACAGAAAACTCGCAAGCTCCGTTAGTGAAAGAAAACAAAACACCACTTCAAGGTCCTGTAATGAACTCATTCTTTATTTATATTGGTGTTAAACCTACTGTATTCCAACTTCTCTATGGTTTATAACTCTTTTACTAGCCATAGATTCATCAAAACAAGCAAACAACACAGGAAAAACAGAATCTGTCAAAAACAGAACAGTCTGTAGTAATCTGAGTCAAACGTATACTTATGGAACTCATAAAATTCTCAAATAAATAGATGGACGTGAGGAATTTATCTATTAATCATATTAAAAAATAATTAACTAAATAGCACTCTCCAAATAAAAAGGTCAGCAATTCTCGTGAGCGCTAAAGTTTGTGTTTTTTACAGCAAGATCAACAAGACTTTCCCCAAGTCTTCCCAACGGTTCTACTTGGCACAAACACTAATTAAAACATAAAAACTCAATCATAACAAAGGATAGATAAATTATTGATTACTATACAGGAAAAACAAGCAAGGAACAAAAATAAAATTGGGTTGCCTCCCAACAAGCGCTATCGTTTAACGCCCCTAGCTAGGCATGATGATTTCAATGATGCTCACATAAAGGATAAGAATTGAAACTTAAAGAGAGCACCATTAAGAATATTAGTAGCACATTTAAGTCTAACCCACTTCCTATGCATAGGGATTTTGTGAGAAAACAACTTGTGGGAACAAGAATCAACTAGCATAGGAAGGTAAAACGAGCATAACTTCAAAACTTTAAGCACATAGAGAGGAAACTTGATATTATTGCAATTCCTACAAGCATATATTCCTCCCTCATAATAATTTTCAGTAGCATCATGAATTAATTCAACAATATAACCATCACATAGAGCATTCTTTTCATGTTCTACAAGCATAGAAATTTTATTACTCTCCAGAGAAGCAAAATTCTTCTCATTCAGAATAGTGGGATTATCATAAGAGACTCGAATACTATAAATTGTCTCCACATTAAAAGAGTAATGTTCAGAAAAAGGGTAATCATAATCATGACAAGTTTTATAAATATAATCATCACTACTTTTTATAGCATAATTGTCATCACAATAATCATCATAAGTAGCAGCTTTGTTCTCATCATAATCGATTGAAACCTCTTCCAAGATAGTGGAATCATCACTAAGTAAAGTCATGACCTCTCCAAATCCACTTTCATAATTATCAAGATAAGTAGGAGGCATGCTATCATCATTATAAATTTGCATATCAAAACTTGGGAGACTAAAAATATCATCTTTATTAAACATAGCATCCCCAAGCTTGGGACGAACATTAATTGCAGAAAATATATTCTCAAAAACATCATCTTCATCAAACATAGCATCCCCAAGCTTGGGCCTTTTCATATCATAAGCATAATCACTCTCATCATTAAAAGATTTAGTGCCAAACATTTTAATGCATTCTTCTTCTAACACTTTGGCACAATTTTCTTTTCCATCATACTCACGAAAGATAGTAAAAAGATGAAGCGTATGAGACAAACTCGATTCCATATTTTTGTAGTTTTATTTTATAAACTAAACTAGTGATAAAACAAGAAACTAAAAGACTCGATTGCAAGATGTAAAGATATACCTTCAAGCAATCACCTCCCCGGCAATGGCGCCAGAAAAGAGCTTGATGTCTACTACACAACCTTCTTCTTGTAGACGTTGTTGGGCCTCCAAGTGCAGAGGTTTGTAGGACAGTAGCAAATTTCCCTCTGGATGACCTAAGGTTTATCAATCCGTAGGAGGCATAGGATGAAGATGGTCTCTCTCAAGCAACCCTGCAACCAAATAACAAAGAGTCTCTTGTGTCCCCAACACACCCAATACAATGGTAAATTGTATAGGTGCACTAGTTCGGTGAAGAGATGGTGATACACATGGTATATGGATGCTAGATAAAGGTATTTGTAATCTGAAAATATAAAAACAACAAGGTAACTAATGATAAAAGTGAGCGTAAACGGTATTGCAATGCGTTGAAACTAGGCCTAGGGTTCATACTTTCACTAGTGCAAGTTCTCTCAACAATAATAGCATAATTGGATCACATAACTATCCCTCAACATGCAACAAAGAGTCACTCCAAAGTCACTAATAGTGGAGAACAAACGAAGAGATTATGGTAGGGTACGAAACCACCTCAAAGTTATTCTTTCCAATCAATCCGTTGGGCTATTCCTATACATGTCACAAACAGCCCTAGAGTTCATACTAGAATAAAACCTTAAGACACAAATCAACCAAAACCCTAATGTCACCTAGATACTCCAATGTCACCTCAAGTATCCGTTGGTTTGATTATACGATATGCATCACCCAATCTCAGATTCATCTATTCAACCAACACATAGAACCTCAAAGAGTGCCCCAAATTTTCTACCGAAGAATCACAAAGAAAACGTGTGCCAACCCCTATGCATAAGTTCATGGGCGGAACCCGCAAGTTGGTCACCAAAACATACATCAAGTGAATCACGTGATATCCCATTGTCACCACATATACACACGGCAAGACATACATCAAGTGTTCTCAAATCTTTAAAGACTCAATCCGATAAGATAACTTCAAAGGGGAAACTCAATCCATTACAAGAGAGTAGAGGGGGAGGAGAAACATAAGATCCAACTATAATATCAAAGCTCGCGATACATCAAGATCGTGCCAAATCAAGAACACGAGAGAGAGAGAGAGATCAAACACATAGCTACTAGTACATACCCTCAGCCCTGAGGGAGAACTACTCCCTCCTCGTCATGGAGAGCGCCGGGATGATGAAGATGGCCACCAGAGAGGGATTCCCCCTCCGGCAGGGTGCCGGAACTAGTCTAGATTGATTTTCGTTGGCTACGGAGGCTTCTGGCGTTGGAACTCCCAATCTATTGTGCTCCTTGATGTTTTTAGGGTATATGGAGATATATAGGCGGAAGAAGTACGTCAGGGGAGCCACGAGGGTGGAGGGTGCGCCCAGGGGGGTGGGTGCGCTCCCTGCCTCGTGGCTTCCTCGTTGACCCCCTTACGTGCACTCCAAGTCTTCTGGGTTTCTTCTGGTCCAAAAATAAGTTCCGTGAAGTTTCAGGTCAATTGGACTCCGTTTGATTTTCCTTTTCTTCGAAACCCTAAAATAGGAAAAAAAAACAGAAACTGGCACTGGGCTCTGGGTTAATAGGTTAGTTCCAAAAATCATATAAAATAGCATAGAAATGCATAGAAAACATCCAAGGTTGATAATATAATAGCATGGAACAATCAAAAATTATAGATACGTTGGAGACGTATCATAGCCCTTAGTGTTTAAATCGTTGACAAGCTCTGTTAGAGTGTTAGGTCAAGAACAACAAGTAATCAAAGCAAACAGTCCTAGTATGGATGGCTGTGCAAACAAGCAATTGAACAGATGTGTGAGAAAATCTTACATATCAAGAAAAGAAGCAAAGAAGGAGGCTTAAAGACCATCACTTGACTGAACAGATTTAAGGGGCATTTAAACATCATGTGGAACGTATGAACTAACATAAACATTGCATATTCCAGATTCTACAATGGAATGCACATGTATTAGGTTATGCCATGTATGATGATGCCTAAATGTAGACTAAAGCAGGCAGGAGTGATTCATCATTCCACGCACAATTGAATTGCAGGTTAAGGGCCAGTTCTATTCCGCCTTTTCAGGGCTTATTGTCAAAATAAGCCATAAAAGATGTAAATAACTCATTTTTGAGTTATGGTCTTGCGCTAAACTAATTTTGCTTTGGAGGGGGGTGTTTCGGGTAGAACCTCACTAAAATTTGAAGGGAAGGGGAGTAGTGAAATGACTATGTTGTCTGCCTATATTACACTCAAAATGCAACTGGTGATGCACCCTCAAGTAAAAACAAACACGCAAGCGTTCATTGCCCTGCCCGCTTGCATCTCCTCCCCCTTTCCCTCTACCTCGATACCCTGCTTGCAGCACTAGGGTTCCTCCAGCAAGCCGTCGCCACTGGTCCCATCTGGCCTGGTCCTCGACGATGCTCTATCCAGCTAGGCTACATGGCCGGCTGGTAGGGGGAAATCTCCCTGGCTGCTCTTCCCTCTGGTGCCGCCCCTCATTCTCATGGTCTCTAGCAGGTGCTCCACTGTGGTTCATCCAACACACTACTCCGGTAGGCGCTGCACAACTATGGCTGATGCCACACTGCGGCAGAAGGCACCTTATTCCCCTTCCCCACCTCCTAGGCCATGGCCTTGAGGTGCTGTTGAAGGATGACCTCATCCAACAAGGTGAGGATCTCCTCTGATTTTTTGCGAAATTTTCATTCTGATCCACTATGCGATGAATTGCTATGAGCTGCTTCTGCTACTGCTATATGATGCATTGCTATGAGCTGCTCCTGTTGATGCTATATGATGAATTTCTATGAGCTGCTGCTGCTATATGATGAATTGCTATGAGCTGCTGCTGCTATATGATGAATTGCTACAAGCTGCTGCTGCTATATGATGAGTTGCTATAAGCTGCTCCTGGTGCTGTTGTATGATGAATTGCTATGAGCTGCTCCTGCTGATGCTATATGATGAATTGTTATGAGCTGCTCCTGCTGCTGTTATATGGTGAATTGCTATGAGCTGCTCCTGCTGCTACTATATGATGAATTGCTATGAGCTGCTCCTGCTGTTGTTATATGATGAATTGATATGAACTGCTGCTGGTATATGATGAATTGCACACTGCTACTGCTACTGTATGATGAGTTGCTATGAGCTGCTTCTGCTATATGATGCTTTCAGGTGGTGCTGGTATATCGAATTTCAATAAATAATTGTTGTTCATTTAAATGTGGGTCATGCATTTTTTGTTTAAATTAGGCAATTGGATCTCTATGGAAAACATTGACGAAAAGTAGATTGACCAAAATTAGGCATTTTGAGCAAATAGTGAAGGTTTGTTTTCCTATCATATTAATTACTGCACTGGGTTCAATTTGTGATGTTTGCAAGTCAAATTAATTTTCATAGGGGCAGCAAAATGAAAAAATATAATGCAATCTAGACTTTTCACTGATCATACCAAAGATAAGCTGAAAATGCAATGAAAAGAACTGGTTGGCTTATTACATGGAGCTTATATTCACAGGTGCTTATTTTCTTAGGATAACTCGTAATAACTGTCCCTAAGAAAATTGGCCAATAGAACTGACATACAAATAACATGTCATGATGATTGCAATGGAGGAGTGACGTACCATAGCACACTGTATAGGCTCACCGTTGGCTCTCCTTTTTTGCGATGTTCCATGATATTGCCACATACATCTTGTACTTTTTCATTGTGTAACCCTATCTACAAGTTGACACGGCTAATTTCAGACATCTCTACATGATAATACATTGCATATCCCTTGCGCATATTTAAACCACCAATTAATGATTGTGTGCGTAGCATAAACTAGCCATGACTCTGTGTGCTGGACTAGCAGACACTCTAAGGGAGCCTAATGTAGTGTACTGGAATTCCTACATGCCACCTACGATTTTGTGTGATGTACTGCCTCTATTCCTAAATATATGTCTATGTAGAGATTCCAGTATGGACCACATACATATGTATATAGATGCATTTTCGAGTGTAGATTCACTCATTTTGCTCCGTATGTACCTATAGTGGAATCTCTAGAAAGACTTATATTTAGGAATGGAGGTACGAGGTAGTATCATGTATGACATCTACATATCTAATTTAGCAGCCAGTGGTAGAAATCATTGTCTGCACAAAGGGATTACTGATCGAAAATCCTAGCAAAGCACGCTGGTAGGCACAGAACAATACAAAGAGAGAGACATGCTTACAAGATCATAGAAATGCCTTGGTCCAGGATCTTGGTTGGACAAGCTATTAGATCCAGAAGAAACATTGTCCTTGTAGTTTTTGCCAGCTACATAACAGGTAACAGTGACCAGTTAGTATATTTGAAGTACATCGGGTAGGTGATGCTGGACGGGTTTAAAGGTGACAAGTACCTAGGCCGTGGCGGGTGCTTGGCATCTTGCCAGACGGTGGGAATCAGGTTAGAAACATCAAGGGTGATGTTGCTGCACTGGCTGTCCGGGTCCGGTAAGGAGATCTAGAACCATGGAGTAGGGTGTTTGTGGAGCGGCTCCGGTAGGGTGG
The DNA here is from genome assembly GCF_056163025.1 of Triticum urartu. Lineage (NCBI taxonomy): Eukaryota > Viridiplantae > Streptophyta > Magnoliopsida > Poales > Poaceae > Triticum > Triticum urartu. The sequence goes on from NC_141873.1 coordinate 268,908,896, forward strand.
ACTATGGTGTGGGCGAAGCGGATCTGTGGCCGTTGACGAGGGCGTAGGTGAACCTGCTTCGGTAGGGTGGACTATGGTGTGGGCGAAAAGCGGATCTGTAGCCATCGACGAGGGCGTAAGTGAAGCTGCTCCAGTGGTTGGGTTAAGGATGGTGTCGCCGATGCGGATCTGCGGCCGTGGACGGGGCGTCAGAAGCTGCTCCGGTAGGTTGGATGAGGGTGCGAGGAAGCGGATCTGAGGCCGTGGACTGGTGTGTTGGCAAAGCGGCCCCGGTAGGGTTGAAAATGGTATAGGCGAAGCTACTCCGGTGGGGTTGATAATGGTGTCGGCGAAGCGGCTCCGGTAGGGTTGAGGAAGGTGTCGGCGAAGAGGATCAGAGGCCGTCGACGGGGGCGTCGGTGGGGCGGCTCTAGGGGGGCGGACTCCGGTGGGGAGTATGAATGAGCCGCTGCAGATGCGCTGCGGTTGACGAGAGTACCGGCGAAGCAGATCCGGCGCCGTGGACAAGGCCGGCACTGAATGGGCTGTGGTACAGTGGTGGATGAGCAGTCTACTTGTTTCTAGGGGAGGTGGGAGGGTTAAATGTGGCCGCAGAAGTAGATCCGACGAGGTGGACGCCACTGGCAGTGAATGGGCTCTGGTACGCCGGTGGATGAGCAGTCTAGGGTTTCGAGAGGGGAGGGGAGAAAGGACGATGAAGTACGGGCAGCATGATGTGACATGCTCTGGTGCTGTGGAGTTAGTCGTTTTTCCGGGAGGGGGAGAGGAAATGGTGGTGCCTTGTAGTGGGGGGAACCGGAATTTAACAAAGCAGCCCCGACCTATTATGTAGATGAGGGCGGTATTGTAACTGTTGGTTTCCATGCACCAAGGACAAAAGGGGAATTTCACATGCTAAAGACTAAGGTGGTGGCAATTTTAGAAGGAGGCGGGAGATTTTGCCGCCTGCGGGGTCGTTTGTATCTAGTTTCAACTAATTTTCGACCGTGCTAGCGGGAAGGTCATGCGAGACTGTGTGCACGGGGCACGCGTCAGCAGTTAATAACTGGTGTGAAGTCCACCCCCAAAAATAAGACAATAACTCGGGATGATGCACCGATAACTTGGACGTTCACACGGGCATGGCCAATCGTACGGGTGTAGTGGCGTGTTCACAAAAAAGGGATCAAACGCTTAGCTTATGTATTTCTCGTGTAAATAGATAATTTAGTGCAATTGGTTATTTACTTTAAACATAATGCATTGACGTGTTAGTGTAGAGGCACACAAAAAGAAATGGATATTGTAGTCCGCTACTTAAAAGTGTTACCTCATATGATTACATAGCCTCCATTTCAAAAATTGCATACCCGTTGAATTCATATATGAATATTACATATATTACCTCATAATAGAACCTTAAATCATCCAAGACTAATGATTTTGAATGCAAGAGTAACAATGGTGCATGTACATGATAGCTACATTGGTTGTTTGACATCACTGTAACTTTGGCATGCACAACTGAAAAGGTTTATTTAAATAGAAAAAATGTGATACGTGAGTGTCCAATCTTTATAGCGTTGAATCAATATTGTACCTTTTGCCACAATACAAAGTAGATATTGATTTATGTTCAAGCGATGCACGTCCACGATCGTATATAGTGATACATGAATGAATTGTGCAATCTCTCTCACACGCATACATATCTCATTTCCCTGTGGGCATCGGAATCACACACGTGCACTTCGTGTATTTCTCTCCCTCCGTCAAGGTTAGAATTCGTCTTTCTACCCTGTCCTACATGTCTCTCACACAGAAACACACACACTCTCTCTCTGTCGAACACGCCCACCCCTTTAATTCCGCCCACCCACAGCCACTAATGTCTCAAAGTATAATAATGTCTCTCACACATATTCCTAAGGTTAACTCGAGTTTCGGAACCATATGAATACATACAATGGGATTCCAGCAGAGCACCTTTTGTTTTGAGATTTCGCTCTCTCTCTCTATCCCTCTCTCTCTCCCTCTCCCCCTCTCTCTCACACACACACATGCAAGCGCGCGCGCGCACACACACACATTGTTTCTCGCTTCATTTTTTCCGGCACTTGCATGCACACAATTTTGTTTATGTTCATGATGCTTTAAGTATGCCTTGCACAAATGCTATCTACCTATCCCTTAATATAGCCAGATATGTGTCACACAAACTCCTTCTCCCTACTAGCAAGATGCCCATGCATTGCATCGAACATCAAGATGCATTTGTATGAGTAGTTTATCTTGTGGGAGAAAAGGATGAACGAGGGAATGCCTTATTTGCAAATGCGGAGAGGGGTGTGGGTATATTTTTGCAAAATTGCGAAAGTTTCCTTCCTAACCGCCGGGTATAAATCGGATGGCCTATATTGCAGGATGGCAGGAACACCATCATCACCAACTCTATTTTTATAAGAGTAGGGATATGTGAGTGTCACTGCCCCCGACACACACACCCACACCCACACAACCACACACACACACACACACTTCCCAACACCGAAGGAGTAGGGTGACACCTCGATCTTGATACTAATCTATCAGCTGGCTTCTCTATCAAACACACACACACACACACACACTACGCGACACCGAAGGAGTAGGGCGGCACCTCGATCTTGATAGTAATCTATCTACTCCTCTTTCAAACACACACACACACACATACACACACACTCGCTAGTTGTGCCTCTGTGCCTACCGCGCACACTCTCGATACGTCTTTCTCTCCCTCCCCCTCCCCCACCCCAACAATGACAGCAGAAGGGTGACAACTCGATCTAATCGTAATCTGTCAATATGTTTCTCTCTCAAACATTGTGTCTCTGTTCCTTGCTCAGTAGCCCCCTCGATATGTAGACTTCTCGCGCGCACAGCTGTAGTGACGATGACGCTGAACCCAGTGTGCCTCGTTTTTACCGGCCTCATGTGATAGTTTTCACCCTGTTTTTTGTTAATTAACAAGGCAACCTTTTCTTTGTTGCTACTAGTGAATCTGAAATCATTCGGGGCAGACATAAAATATATCACTTCAACCCAATTATCGTAGTAACTATTTTAAAAGAAACTAGCTAGATGCCCATGCGTTGCACGGAACATCAAGATGCATTTGTATGAGTAGTTTATCTTGTGAGAGAAAAGGATGAACGAGGGAAGGCCTTATTTGCGAACATGGAGAGGGGTGTGGGTATATTTTTGCAAAATTGCCATAGTTTTATTCCTATCCGTTAGATATAAATCCGACGGCCTATATTGCAGGATGGAACACACACCATCATCACCAACTCTGTTTTCTACTCCCTCCATTCCTAAATATTTGTCTTTTTAGATATTTCAACAAGTGACTACATATGGAGCAAAATGAGTGAATCTACACTCTAAAATATGTCTACATACACATCCGTATGTGGTACTCAATTTGAAATCTAAAAAAGACAAATATTTAGGAAAGGATGGAGTATAAGAGTAGACATGGAGATATATCTCCAGCATGGTCTACAACAAAAATGTGTTGGACTGGTTAGCGTTGGATGCTCGCAACGCAATGACATGAGTTCGAATTCTGTCTTTAACTTTAGATTTTTTATATTATATATTACTTATTTAATATATACTTCTTTCGCTACTGTACTGACAGTGGAACCCACAGAGTACTTAGAATACAAGATTAAGGATGGACTTGTTTCTTTTTAACTTTCTGTACGAAGTTGTAGCCACCCTGCAAGTCACGTGTACATTGTACATGCAATTAACTTTTTATAGAGGGACAATCATACACGCAATTAACTCAAATGGATTGGATGTCACTCTATTATTTCTATCATAAGAGCATCTCCAACGGCAGCCGGAAAATTTCCTCCCGCTTCCTTCCGCGGAGGACGACATCAAACGCCAACGGCATACATTTTCACAACTCTAACCAACCAGATGAAATTCGTGCAAAGACGGACTGATTTCTTATAAGCATGAAGGATTTCGTATAAAAAAGGCGGATCTTCATATAAACATGATGGATTTCATTACATTTACATGAACTAAGTGGTGCCAATCCGGCTCTCTTGGTATAACTAATACTGTCCGGAAATACTTGTCCTAGAAATGGATGTATCTAGACTTATTTTAGTTATAGACACATAAAATTTATCCATTCTTAGAACAAAAATTTCCCGCCAGCTGGAGAGGGAGTACATAATCTAAATGGCCGCCCGCGGATCCCTTTGTCTTCCTCATGTCCGGCCGACACTTTGCGGGGTCGACGAAGGTCCTCGGAAGAGACTAAGAAGCAAAGAAACCACCTGAATGCACAGTCATCGCTTCGGCGGTGGCCTTCATGGGACCCAAGTGGCGGCGGCCTCCCGTGTTCTACTTCTCCTCGATGATGGCGGCGGACACGGAGAAGCTGGCCACCGACTCATCGCTCTCCACGCACCCGACTTCTGTCTCTGCCTGCATGGCGCTGCCGCAGGCACGGGAGGCGCGCCCACACACACGGGAGGCGCGGCACCGCATACACTGGTGGCGCGGTACGACGCGGCAGCGACGACACCCGTACCGGTGTGCTCGCCATTGTGCCGGCGTGGAGCAACTCGCCACTCCTCATTGAGCTGAACTGGAGCGGCAAGTTGCTGAACCACGCGCCTGCTTTGGGTGGCAACTGGCTCCGTCGGGCCAAGCGAGGTTGTTGAAGCACCAAGTGGCCTCGCCCGTATCCGGAGGGCTCGGCGGGCCACCCAGCCGGGTAATATGCTGGAGAACGGCTCCTTAGAAGCCATCGGAAGAGTGGAGAAAATGGTGAAGGGGGAGATGGGGGAGCGGCGGAGGGGTGCAATTCTTGCCTGCTGTCTGTCTGGCCTCATGTAAATAGAGGGCAGACGCTAGGAGCTTGGCCGGCGTCTGGCCTCATTTAAACTGAGGGCGGACGGGAGGAGCTCGGCCAGTGTTGCGTTTAATTCCGGCCTGCTCATGAATGGACGTGTGGCCGGAGTAGGTTTCTCGGTTTTCATGCGGGTTTAACGGAGGGGTTTGATGGAGGCGAGGAGGCGTGTTCAACCGGGCGTGCAGCGGGCGGCACAGTACTATTCTATTTGACAGCGGGCGTCGCAGTTCCCGATACGGCTTTAATGCAAAAGAGGGAGGGAGTAGCGGTTCGAAATGTTTAACGGCCAATGCTGTTGGGGAACGTAGCAGAAAACAAAAATTTTCCTACGGTTTCACCAAGATCCATCTAGGAGTTCATCTAGCAACGAGTGATTAGAAGCATCTACGTACCTTGTAGATCGCAAGCGGAAGCGTTCAAAGAACGGGGATGAGGGAGTCGTACTCGACGTGATTCGAATCACCGAAGATCCTAGCACCGAACGGACGGCACCTCCGCGTTCAACACACGTACGGTCAGCGTAACGTCTCCTTCTTGTTGATCCAGCAAGGGGAAGGAGAGGTTGAGGAAGATGGCTCCAGCAGCAGCACGACGGCGTGGTGGTGATGGAGCTGCAGTACTCCGTCAGGGCTTCGCCAAGCGCTATGGAGGAGGAGGAGGTGTTGGAGAGGGAGAAGGAGGCAACCAAAGGCGTGGGAGAAAAGCCCTCCTTCCTTCACTATATATAGGAGGGCCAAGGGGGGGCACCGGCCCTAGGAGATCCAATCTCCTAGGGTGGGGCGGCGGCCAAGGGGGGTTTCCCTACCCCCCCCCAAGGCACCTAGGAGGTGCCTTCCCCTCCTAGGACTCTTTCCCCTTGTAACCCTAGGCGCATGGGCCTCTTGGGGCTGGTGCCCTTGGCCCATGTAGGCCAAGGCGCACCCCCTACAGCCCATGTGGCCCCCCAGGACAGGTGGCCCCACCCGGTGGACCCCCGGGACCCTTCCGGTGGTCCCGGTACAATACCGATTACCCCGAAACTTGTCCCGATGGCCAAAACAGGACTTCCCATATATAAATCTTTACCTCCGGACCATTCCGGAACTCCTCGTGACGTCCGGGATCTCATCTGGGACTCCGAACAACATTCGGGTTACTGCATATACATATCCCTACAACCCTAGCGTCACTGAACCTTAAGTGTGTAGACCCTACGGGTTCGGGAGACATGTAGACATGACCGAGACGCTCTCCGGTCAATAACCAATAGCGGGATCTGGATACCCATGTTGGCTCCCACATGCTCCACGATGATCTCATCGGATGAACCACGATGTCGAGGATTCAAGCAACCCCGTATGCAATTCCCTTTGTCAATCGGTATTTTACTTGCCCGAGATTCGACCGTCGGTATCCCAATACCTCGTTCAATCTTGTTACCGGCAAGTCACTTTACTCGTACCGTAATGCATGATCCCGTGACCAGACACTTGGTCACTTTGAGCTCATTATGATGATGCATTACCGAGTGGGCCCAGTGATACCTCTCCGTCATACGGAGTGACAAATCCCAGTCTCGATCCATGTCAACCCAACAGACACTTTCGGAGATACCTGTAGTGCACCTTTATAGTCACCCAGTTACGTTGTGACGTTTGGTACACCCAAAGCACTCCTACGGTATCCGGGAGTTACATGATCTCATGGTCAAAGGAAAAGATACTTGACATTGGAAAAGCTCTAGCAAACGAACTACACGATCTTGCGCTATGCTTAGGATTGGGTCTTGTCCATCACATCATTCTCCTAATGATGTGATCCCGTTATCAATGACATCCAATGTCCATAGCCAGGAAACCATGACTATCTGTTGATCAACGAGCTAGTCAACTAGAGGCTTACTAGGGACATGTTGGTGTCTGTTATTCACACATGTATTACGATTTCCGGATAATACAATTATAGCATGAATAAAGACAATTATCATGAACAAAGAAATATAATAATAAAGCTTTTATTATTGCCTCTAGGGCATATTTCCAACAGTCTCCCACTTGCACTAGAGTCAATAATCTAGTTACATTGTGATGAATCGAACACCCATGGAATTCTGGTGTTGATCATGTTTTGCCCTAGGGAGAGGTTTAGTCAACGGATCTGCTACATTCAGGTCCGTATGTACTTTACACATCTCTATGTCTCCATCTTGAACATTTTCACGAATGGAGTTGAAGCGACGCTTGATGTGCCTTGTCTTCTTGTGAAACCTGGGCTCCTTGGCAAGTGCAATAGCTCCAGTGTTGTCACAAAAGAGTTTGATTGGCCCCGACGCATTGGGTATGACTCCTAGGTCGGTGATGAACTCCTTCACCCATATTGCTTCATGTGCTGCCTCCGAGGCTGCCATGTACTCCGCTTCACATGTAGATCCCGCCACGACGCTCTGCTTGCAGCTGCACCAGCTCACTACTCCACCATTCAACATATACACGTATCCGGTTTGTGACTTAGAGTCATCCGGATCTGTGTCGAAGCTAGCGTCGACGTAACCCTTTACGACGAGCTCTTCGTCACCTCCATAAACGAGAAACATGTCCTTTGTCCTTTTCAGGTACTTCAGGATATTCTTGACCGCTGTCCAGTGTTCCTTGCCGGGATTACTTTGGTACCTACCTACCAAACTTACGGCAAGGTTTACATCTGTTCTGGTACACAGCATGGCATACATAATAGATCCTATGGCTGAAGCATAGGGGATGACACTCATCTCTTCTTTATCTTTTTGCTGTGGTCGGGCATTGAGCAGAGCTCAATCTCACACCTTGCAAAACAGGCAAGAACCCTTTCTTGGACTGATCCATTTTGAACTTCTTCAAAATCTTATCAAGGTATGTGCTTTGTGAAAGACCTATGAGGCGTCTTGATCTATCTCTATAGATCTTGATGCCTAATATATAAGCAGCTTCTCCAAGGTCCTTCATTGAAAAACTCTTATTCAAGTAGGCCTTGATGCTGTCCAAGAGTTCTATATCATTTCCCATCAAAAGTATGTCATCTACATATAGTATGAGAAATGCTACAGAGCTCCCACTCACTTTCTTGTAAACGCAGGCTTCTCCATAAATCTGCGTAAACCCAAACGCTTTGATCATCTCATCAAAGCAAATGTTCCAACTCCGATATGCTTGCACCAGCCCATAAATTGAGCGTTGGAGCTTGCACACCTTGTTAGCATTCTTAGGATCGACAAAACCTTCCGGTTGCATCATATACAACTCTTCCTTAAGGAAACCATTAAGGAATGCCGTTTTGATGTCCATTTGCCATATCTCATAATCGTAGAATGCGGCAATTGCTAACATGATTCGGACGGACTTTAGCTTCTCTACCGGTGAGAAAGTCTCATCGTAGTCAACTCCTTGAACTTGTCGATAACCCTTAGCGACAAGCCGAGCTTTATAGATGGTCACATTACCATCCACGTCTGTCTTCTTCTTAAAGATCCATTTATTTTCTATGGCTCGCCGCTCAACGGGCAAGTCAGTCAAAGTCCATACTTCATTTTCATACATGGATCCTATCTCGGATTTCATGGCTTCTAGCCATTTGTCGGAATCCGGGCCCGCCATCGCTTCTTCATAGTTCGAAGGTTCACTGTTGTCTAACAACATGATTTCCAAGACAGGGTTGCCGTACCACTCTGGTGCGAAACGTGTCCTTGTGGACCTTCGAATTTCAGCAGGAGCTTGATCAGAAGTATCTTGATCATTATCATTAACTTCCTCTCTAGTCGGTGCAGGCACCTCAGGAACATTTTCTTGAGTTGCGCCATTTTCTGGTTCAAGAGGTAATACTTCATCAAGTTCTACTTTCCTCCCACTTACTTCTTTCGAGAGAAACTCTTTCTCCAGAAAGAGTCCGTTCTTGGCAACAAATATCTTGCCTTCGGATCTTAGGTAGAAGGTATACCCAATGGTTTCCTTAGGGTATCCTATGAAGACGCATTTTTCTGACTTGGGTTCGAGCTTTTCAGGTTGAAGTTTCTTGACATAAGCATCGCATCCCCAAACTTTTAGAAATGACAGCTTAGGTTTCTTGCCAAACCATAATTCATACGGTGTCGTCTCAACGGATTTAGACGGAGCCCTATTTAAAGTGAATGTAGCTGTCTCTAGAGCGTATCCCCAAAATGATAGCGGTAAATCGATAAGAGACATCATAGTCTGCACCATATCCAATAGAGTGCGATTACGACGTTCGGACACACCGTTACGCTGAGGTGTTCCAGGCGGCGTGAGTTGTGAAACGATTCCACATTTCCTTAAGTGTGTGCCAAATTCGTGACTCAAGTATTCTCCTCCAAGATCTGATCGTAGAAACTTGATTTTACTGTCACGTTGATTCTCAACCTCACTCTGAAATTCCTTGAATTTTTCAAAGGTTTCAGACTTGTGTTTCATTAAGTAGACATACCCATATCTACTCAAGTCATCGGTGAGGGTGAGAACATAACGATAGCCACCGCGAGCCTCAACACTCATTGGACCGCACACATCAGTATGTATGATTTCCAATAAGTTGGTTGCTCGCTCCATTGTTCCTGAGAATGGAGTCTTGGTCATCTTACCCATGAGGCATGGCTCGCACGTGTCAAATGATTCATAATCAAGAGACTCTAAAAGTCCATCTGCATGGAGCTTCTTCATGCGTTTGACACCTATGTGACCAAGGCGGCAGTGCCACAAGTATGTGGGACTATCATTATCAACCTTACATCTTTTGGTACTCACACTATGAATATGTGTAGCATTACGCTCGAGATTCATTAAGAATAAACCATTTACCATAGGAGCATGACCATAAAACATATCTCTCATATAAATGGAACAACCATTATTCTCAGATTTAAATGAGTAGCCATCTCGAATTAAACGAGATCCCGATAAAATGTTCATGCTCAAAGATGGCACTAAATAACAATTATTGAGGTTTAAAACTAATCCTGTAGGTAAATGTAGAGGCAGCGTGCCGACGGCGATCACATCGACCTTGGAACCATTCCCGACGCGCATTGTCACCTCGTCCTTCGCCAGTCTCCGCTTATTCCGCAGCTCCTGCTGTGAGTTACAAATATGAGCAACGGCACCGGTATCAAATACCCAGGAGTCACTACGAGTACTGGTAAGGTACACATCAATTACATGTATATCAAATATACCTTTGGTGTTGCCGGCCTTCTTGTCCGCTAAGTATTTGGGTTAGTTCCGTTTCCAGTGACCCTTCCCTTTGCAATAAAAGCACTCCGTCTCAGGCTTGGGTCCATTCTTTGACTTCTTCCCGGCAGCTTGCTTGCCGGGCGCGGCAACTTCCTTGCCGTCCTTCTTGAAGTTCTTTTTACCCTTGCCCTTCTTGAACTTAGTGGTTTTATTCACCATCAACACTTGATGTTCCTTCTTGACTTCTACCTCTGCTGATTTCAGCATAGCAAATACTTCAGGAATGGTCTTTTCCATCCCCTGCATATTGAAGTTCATCACAAAGCTCTTGTAGCTTGGTGGAAGCGACTGGAGAATTCTGTCAATGACCGCGTCGTCCGGGAGATTAACTCCCAGCTGAGTCAAGCGGTTATGTAACCCAGACATAGTGAGTATGTGCTCACTGACAGAACTATTTTCCTCCATCTTGCAGCTGAAGAATTTGTCGGAGACTTCATATCTCTCGATCCGGGCATGAGCTTGAAAAACCATTTTCAGCTCTTCGAACATCTCATATGCTCCATGTCTCTCAAAATGCTTTTGGAGCCCCGGCTCTAGGCTGTAAAGCATGCCGCACTGAACGAGGGAGTAGTCATCAGCACGTGTCTGCCAAGCGTTCATAACGTCTTGGTTCTGTGGGACGGGTGGATCACCTAGCGGTGCTTTTAGGACATAATCTTTGTTGGCAGCTATGAGGATGATCCTCAGGTTCCAGACCCAGTCCGTGTAGTTGCTGCCATCGTCTTTCAGTTTGGTTTTCTCTAGGAACGCGTTGAAGTTGAGGACTACGTTGGCCATTTGATCTACAAGACATATTGTAAAGTTTTAGACTAAGTTCATGATAATTAAGTTCATCTAATCAAATTATTAATGAACTCCCACTCAGATTAGACATCCCTCCAGTCATCTAAGTGTTACACGATCCGAGTCGACTAGGCCGTGTCCGATCGTCACGTGAGACGGACTAGTCATCGTCAGTGAACATCTTCATGTTGATCGTATCTTCCATACGACTCGTGTTCGACCTTTCGGTCTCTGTGTTCCGAGGCCATGTCTGTACATGCTAGGCTCGTCAAGTTAACCCTAAGTGTTTTGCATGTGTAAAACTGTCTTACACCCGTTGTATGTGAACGTAAGGATCTATCACACCCGATCATCACGTGGTGCTTCGAAACGACGAACTTTAGCAACGGTGCACAGTTAGGGGAGAACACTTCTTGAAATTGTTGTAAGGGATCATCTTATTTACTACCGTCGTTCTAAGTAAACAAGATGCAAAACATGATAAACATCAAATGCAATCAAATAATAATAGTGACATGATATGGCCAATATCACATAGCTCCTTTGATCTCCATCTTGGGGCTCCATGATCATCTTGTCCCCGGCATGACACCATGATCTCCATCATCGTGTCTCCATGAAGTTGCTCGCCAACTATTACTTCTACTACTATGGCTAACGCATTTAGCAATAAAGTAAAGTAATTTACATGGCGTTTCTCGATGACTCGCAGGTTATACAAAAATAAAGACAACTTCTATGGCTCCTGCCGGTTTTCATACTCATCGACATGCAAGTCGTGATTCTTATTACAATAGCATTAACAACTCATACATCACATATATATCATTCATAATTCATCACAACTTTGGCCATATCATATCACAAAGCACTTGCTGCAAAAACAAGTTAGACGTCCTCTAATTGTTGTTGCAAGTTTTACGTGGCTGAAGTAGGGTTCTAGCAAGAACGTTTTCTTACCTACGTGAAAGCCACAACGTGATTTGTCAACTTCTATTTACCCTTCATAAGGACCCTTTTCATCGAATCCTCTTCAACTAAAGTAGGAGAGACAGACACCCGCCAGCCACCTTATGCAACTTGTGCATGTTAGTCGGTGGAACCGGTCTCACGTAAGCATACGTGTAAGGTTGGTCCGGGCCGCTTCATCCCACAATACCGTTGAAGCAAGATAAGACTAGTAGCGGCAAGAAAGTTTACAACATCAACGCCCACAACAAATTGTGTTCTACTCGTGCAAGAGAACTACGCATAAACCTGGCTCATGATGCCACTGTTGGGGAACGTAGCAGAAAACAAAAATTTTCCTAAGGTTTCACCAAGATCCATCTAGGAGGTCATCTAGCAACGAGTGATTAGAAGCATCTACGTACCTTGTAGATCGCAAGCGGAAGCGTTCAAAGAACGGGGATGAGGGAGTCGTACTCGACATGATTCGAATCACCGAAGATCCTAGAACCGAACGGACGGAACCTCCACGTTCAACACACGTATGGTCAGCGTAACGTCTCCTTCTTCTTGATCCAGCAAGGGGAAGGAGAGGTTGAGGAAGATGGCTCCAGCAGCAGCACGACGGCGTGGTGGTGATGGAGCTGCAGTACTCCGTCAGGGCTTCGCCAAGCGCTATGGAGGAGGAGGAGGTGTTGGAGAGGGAGAAGGAGGCAACCAAAGGCGTGGGAGAAAAGCCCTCCTTCCCTCACTATATATAGGAGGGCCAAGGGGGGCGCCGGCCCTAGGAGATCCAATCTCCTAGGGTGGGGCGGCGGCCAAGGGGGGTTTCCCTCCCCCCCAAGGCACCTAGGAGGTGCCTTCCCCTCCTAGGACTCTTTCCCCTTGTAACCCTAGGCGCATGGGCCTCTTAGGGCTCGTGCCCTTGGCCCATGTAGGCCAAGGCGCACCCCCTACAGCCCATGTGGCCCCCCAGGACAGGTGGCCCCACCCGCTGGACCCCCGGGACCCTTCCGGTGGTCCCGGTACAATACCGATTACCCCGAAACTTGTCCCGATGGCCGAAACAGGACTTCCCATATATAAATCTTTACCTCCGGACCATTCCAGAACTCCTCGTGACGTCCGGGATCTCATCCGGGACTCCGAACAACATTCGGGTTACTGCATATACATATCCCTACAACCCTAGCGTTACCGAACCTTAAGTGTGTAGACCCTACGGGTTCGGGAGACATGTAGACATGACCGAGACGCTCTCCGGTCAATAACCAATAGCGGGATATGGATACCCATGTTGGCTCCCACATGCTCCACGATGATCTCATCGGATGAACCACGATGTCGAGGATTCAAGCAACCCCGTATGCAATTCCCTTTGTCAGTCGGTATTTTACTTGCCCGAGATTCGATCGTCAGTATCCCAATACCTCGTTCAATCTCGTTACCGGCAAGTCACTTTACTCGTACCGTAATGCATGATCCCGTGACCAGACACTTGGTCACTTTGAGCTCATTATGATGATGCATTACCGAGTGGGCCCAGTGATACCTCTCCGTCATACGGAGTGACAAATCCAGTCTCGATCCGTGTCAACCCAACAGACACTTTCGGAGATACCTGTAGTGCACCTTTATAGTCACCTAGTTACATTGTGACGTTTGGTACACCCAAAGCACTCCTACGGTATCCGGGAGTTACATGATCTCATGGTCAAAGGAAAAGATACTTGACATTGGAAAAGCTCTAGCAAACGAACTACACGATCTTGCGCTATGCTTAGGATTGGGTCTTGTGCATCACATCATTCTCCTAATGATGTGATCCCGTTATCAATGACATCCAATGTCCATAGCCAGGAAACCATGACTATCTGTTGATCAATGAGCTAGTCAACTAGAGGCTTACTAGGGACATGTTGGTGTCTGTTATTCACACATGTATTACGATTTCCGGATAATACAATTATAGTATGAATAAAGACAATTATCAGGAACAAAGAAATATAATAATAAAGCTTTTATTATTGCCTCTAGGGCATATTTCCAACAAATGCATCCTCCTTCAATTAATGCATGAGGGAAGTAATGGGAGGAGGACCGGGAAAAGAGGCTGCACGATGTGATGCAACGCAGTTTGCCCTCATATAAAGGCGCCCCTCCATTCTAATGCAGCTACCACATCGTACGCACCTAAGCATTTGCCTAAGCACCTACGCTAAGCGCAAAAGAGCTCACTCCAGACCTATGCCGGTGATGCGCGCGAGCGGCCAGCGGCGGTGCCAGATGGTCCACGATGTCGGCCTGCGGCATGGCGCCGAGGATCGTCTCCAGGCGGTATTGGAGACCGGCTGGTGGATGGCCGCCGTTGACGCCAACTACGACTCTCAGTTGGACCAGATGATCGTTGCCACCACCAACAAGTTCACCATCCTCAAGAAGCTTGCAGATGACATCACCGTATTCCTCTAGCCCGCGCGCCCGTGCTCCTCATTGCCTGCCACCCTAATCGGCCTCCATGGCCAGAACCTCTTTCAAGAACTGGTGGCCCTGCGACTGCCCGCCGATGCCACGAAGAATGTCCACCTGGAGGTCACGCTCGCTGCGAGGCGCCTCACCCTGCAAGAATTCGTCGACCTACACATCCACGTGTACGAGCAAACTGTGTACATATGTATCTACAAGGCCAGTGAGGATGCTACGATGTTGGCCTTCCTCAACCGGCTGGAAGCCTTGGATGCTTTTGCTGAGAAGCACCTCGACCTCGCCACAAAATCCGCCGCTACTTAGCCTCCGGTCGGTGGCCCGGTGCACTAAGTTGAGGAGGAGGAGGTCGTACGTTGATGGATGCATCTTTCTTCTTGCCCTTTGTAACCACCACTGCGATCGCATCATCATCGTGGCCTCAATTCTTATTGTGCTGTTGCATTCTCGTTCTAGTCAATACCGACATGTGCGATCCCTTTGCTTAATTATATGCATCACTGTAACTAGTACTCCATCCGTCAATTTATAAGTTGTGCTTACCTTTTCCATCAACTTCGTGAAACCCGCGGGCATCTTGCTAGAAACACTAGAACATGTCGGACCGCGTGTGACCAAACTGATGATGCGCCAACCTAGCTACTACGTACCCTGCTTATCTGGCGGAAATAGCCCCGCCCTAGTGTTTCCAATCGTTATTTCTATCTATCGATCATGCCAAGGAGCAGAACCAAAATGTTACAATTTATACATTTTTCTCTACTCCTACTCCTATAAAAGACTCAGTTGGTGATGGTGGTGTGTTTGCCATCCATCGGTTCTGACCATAAAATCTGCATCTAACGGCCGTGAGGTAAGTTGTGGCATTTTTGCAACAATAGCTCACTTCTCTGCTCCAATTTGCAGAAAACCCCTTATTATCTTGAAAGGAACCACATCCCTCCCTCACCTCATCAAAACAGCCTGAGAAATATATACTCCTATAAAAGACTCAGTTGGTGATGGTGGTGTGTCTGCCATCCGTCGTTTCTGACCATTAGATCTGCATCTAACGGCTGTGAGGTAAGTTGTGGCATTTTTGCAACAATAGCCCACTTCTCTGCTCCAATTTGCAGAAAACCCCTTATTATCTTGAAAGCAACCACATCCCTCCCTCACCTCATCAAAACAGCCTGAGAAATATATTTTGAGTGAAAAATACTCCCTCCATTCCTAAATATTTGTCTTTCTAGAGATTTTAATAAGTGACTACATACGGAGCAAAATGAGTGAATCTACACTTCAAAATATGTCTATATAATCCGAATGTGATAGTCCATTTGAAATCTCTAAAAAGACAAATATTTAGGAATGGAGGGAGTAATATATTAGGAGTATATCAAAACAAGAGTGATTTCTTTCAAGTTTGTGAACAAGTACTACTATTCTACTACTTTGGATCCGTCGCAACGCACGGGCACATTGCTAGTAAAAGGAAAAGGCCTACCGCGTTCGCGTCGCACTCTCCCCACACACGCCCAGGAATCGGGAGTACTCCACGGTCCGTACAACACGACACATTGCTTAGGGAAGGCGTGTTGCCTAGCATTTGCACTTTCAAGTGGGACCGCCGTTGAGCAAACCGACTATTGGCAAACTGCACCCCGCCCGCTGCCGGGTTGGAAAACGGAAACGAGGGGAAGATCTAGCTGTAGCACGGAAGCCAAGAAATTTGGTGTTAGATGGGGCTCGTTGATAGAGTAGGAGCATTCCGTACTACCCTACTCCTACTAGTACCAAGTTTGTAGTACTATACAACTAGTACTGCCACTATACAACTAGTAGGTACGTGCATGACACAGCATCGTAGGAATAAAAAACGGGAAGATCTTGTTTTGGGTGATTTATCTTTTTTTTTCAGTCAACGCAGTACTCCCTCCGTTCTACTACTTGTTCACTGGAAGGAGTAGTAGAGAAAGCTAGGCGGATAAATAGTTCCTTATAGTCAAGCGGACCCATGCTACTACTTGTTCCAAAGACATGCACACCATCGAAATAGTCCATCTATATCAATATACATAGAGAGGGAATATTTTTTAAAGAGAGGAAATAGTTCTTCTTCTTCTTCTTCTTCTAATTTTCTGTGGGAGACGGCTTCGCAACAAGCTCTATGGACCTTGCAGCTATCTCGAAACTCACACGGGCATCGAGGGCAGCATATTTTATCCGTTTGTGCGTCAAGGGATAATTCTCCCATCTAGACGACCTTAATGCCAGCATCTCGTCACCCTTCTGAAGATTTTTTCTGAGCACAAAATTTTCTACGTCGAATAGGGATGGTGTCGGTGTATCACAATCTTCTATAGGAATTTTTATTCTGGTTTGTAGGTCAGCGATGCTTTTCAAATCAAGGTTGTACGGCTCCAACTTTTGTTTGTCCCCTGTGATGGCTACCCCACAGAAGTATATGTCCTCCCGAGACAAGAAATCATGAAGCTCACCTGGTATGGAGGGCGCGTGTATGATGTGGTACACCAAAACATCATCTTCGAGGCACAACTGAAGGACAACGGCACATTGGATCTTTCCAGTGGCACGCTCTGTGTACGCTGTGTCGAGACCGATGACATTCATCTCCACCTTTTGGAGGAAGTTGGATACATTGTTGATCCACTTCCAAACAACCCTTGGGTGGTCGGTGACTGTGGCAACTATGCTCAACGAGCCTTCGACGAGGACATGTTGGACGCTAAAAACCTACATCTCGATCTCTTTCGCCATTTGGAACCGCTGGACTAGAGGGCTATGGCTTGGAGAATTAGGATTAGATGGCTAGTCTAACTGAAGAATATGATTATTTATAGGGGCTTCGGAATTACTCCAGGAGGATGTGAAGAGGTTAAAACAATGTGAATGCAGTGTGGTTTGGATGAAAATGAAGATCAAGGAGTAGTGAAAAAGCCAAGGAAAATCGGTTCCCGAGGGAGAAGTAAATGGGAGAAGTTATGCGCATGCATGAGGAGAGCTCCGGTGGTTTGACTGCTACATGCAATGGATTGGATGGGCTCTTCAGTTCCCTTTTCTCTCTCCCAAGCGCATAGAATGGCCCACTCGTATGCTGCAGTTTATTGGCTGGAGTCTGGCTGCAGCTGCTCATGCGTATGCTAATTTATGCTGTGAATGCAGGGCATGGAGGGAAATGGGCGCATGCAAAAGGGTATATACGCAGACTAATTAGAGAAATACTGAAAAAAGTTATGCGCAGACAAAAGAGGACCGGAGGGAGTACTACTCATGTTCCTAGTACGGTTAAGGAATATGCGGTTATCCTCAAAAAAGAAAAGTCCTTCTTCGTGCTTCCGCATGCACGAGAATTTGGTTCTGCTCGCAATATGGATGATAGCTGGAGGATGAAGTGAACCCAGAGGCATGCTAGCACGGGAGTGTACTCATGTTCCTACTACTCCTACTATTACTAGTAGTACAACCGTGGTACACTTGATGGTTAAAAATACTATTATTCATTCGGTCCTCATAGTGAAGTGACAAGACCCTGCGCCCGAGGTGACACCAGTCCAGGCGGCGTGTCTGGGTTAACAAAGTCAGCCTCACCTTGTGCACTGTGCAGTCACTATAACGCCCGATGTATAGCATGCCTCGCCTCGACTCCCTCTCCCCTAGCACCACTCCATCTCCATCTCCGTCTCGCCAGAGATCCCGAGGTCACTCTTCATTATCTCACTGTGCCTCGCATACCCTTTCCTCGCTCGCCTCCCCCAGTACCACTATTCCCTCGCTAGCCGCTCCAGCACCGACAGCCTTCTCCCCCATAAATAAAGCCCCCCAAAACCCCACCTTCCAAACTCCACCATGGCCGAATGCGAACCGCGCAGGATCCATGTGAGCCACGATTGGAGCAATCTCCCCAGTGACGTCCTCGACCTTTGTTGTTCGTATATGGATATGTTGAGCGCCCTGCGGCTGGCTGCATGCTCGAGGGGCATGCACATGACCATCATCGAAGCAAGGCCAAAGCTTTTCAAGACACCCTGCTTTCTGCTATCTGGTCTTGCGAGATTGGCTCACCATGATACGAAGGCGTACATGATGCCCCTCGATTTCAATCCAATCTCCATTAGCCGAAACTTCTTTGCAGGTATGTAGTGGGTCGCCGTACCTCATTTCCCTCGACTTCGATCTGATCACCATCGCTCGAAACTTCTTGGCAGGTATGCACTTGGTCGGCATGAATTCCCATGGGATGGCTGCCTTCAGAGAAGATGGTAAAAAGTTGGTGCTCATGAACTTCCAGACCTCCCATGAGATTATCCTTCCTCCGTTGGATTATATAGAGTTTTACCATCGCGGTCCTAGTCATCTAGATTACCAGGCCAGTTGGACGGACTTTGTTTTGCAGAAGATTGTAATCTGCCAAGTGCCCACACGACATGCGAATTACACAGACTTCAAGCTAATTGCCTTGTTCGACTGTGGACTCGCCTATCTTTACGCCGGTGCCTTCTTTAGCTGGAGACAACTTAGATCGCAGTGGATCATCGTCAAAGCTGATACACACTTCTCTAATTCTATTGAACACAATGGCATCATCTACGCGATCAACAAAGAAGATGGCACCACGTATTGCTGGGACGGTGCGTGTAAGTTGTTTCCATCTCATGTTAATGACGCCATGACACTATTTGAACTTTTTGTGATGATTGGCATATCCCTGTTTGAGTAGAATTTGAGTAGAACTATGGCAATGTATTAGAGACGTCGGAAATCAGCTATATTTGGAATGAGTTAATTCATGCGATTGTGATCATGTCATTACAGCCAATTTGTACCCCTGAATAATCAAATGGTTAGGAATATATGGATATTCTCCTTATTTTATATTAATCTATATACTACTACTAAATATGAGTGTGTATCAATGGCTGTGTTGGTTTCCTCATTTTCACAATGTAGAAACATGCACCACACTATTGGTTTCATCTAACCATACATTAGGGAAGTAAATGTGCATATGGAGAACTCTATATTTGGAAGTAGTGAAATCCTGTAATGCTTACCATGTGTACATACCTATATTCGCCCTTCAGCAATCAATGGCTAGAATAATATCCTCACAAAAAAATTTGTCCATAGAACACGAGTATATAACAATGCATGGTCTGTTAGTTACCTTGAAGAATTTGTTTGTGAGGACAGAACATGATTCCATAACATGCATTACATGGTAGTTTCCTGTGAAGAATCGATTGCGAGATAACATGAGTATAACCATGCATGGCACTTCTATATTTTCGAACCCAGTATACATTTCCCTGTATTTTCCTCCCAGTTCCAACAATGACATATCAATGTTGTTTCTTGCATTATCCTACTCATACTCTGAACAATGTTGATCTTACATTAACAATGTCTGTCCTTTTTGATATGATGCAGTGTCCCTACAGTTACTGCCCTTTGTAATCACACCACCTTTGCCAAAAACAGGGAAGCACAACTGGTTCCTCGCTCGATCAGACGACGACAAAAGACTGATGATCGTTCGGACACATGAGCCGGAAAAGTTATATTGCAAAAACCCCACTGTATACAAGCACCGTGAAATACGTGAGTATCCGGATAGTGGCTGTTACGTCTATGAGCAGGATACCAGCTTGTTGGGGCCTTCAGGATTTTTTAGATGGAGGCGGGTAAATAGCCTTGGTTCACACTCTCTGTTTCTCGAACTCAATTATCCTATTAACCAAGAGATCACCATTGGCAAGGACCTTGATGGCAGAGAGGCTCTGTTTGCTATGGAAAACTGTGTCTACACGGCGAGCCCTAGGAGTTCGGGAGCCAAAAGAAGGTGAGAATGACAAAGGCATCCGAATTAACTTTGATCCTTGGATGTCTCAATTACGACAGGCAGTGATGTGGTTCAAGCCTTCAGGTTGATAGGTAGTTGGGCTGTTGCATCAAAAGGGTGGAGTACTGGTGTCTCCGGATCATTGGTCGTTGAAGCGGGGCTGCAAATTATGATGGTGTTGGATCATCT